>NC_141903.1:23641250-23957500 GCF_057802395.1 Ceratotherium simum simum
CGGATAAGCCATGGGCTGGGGCCCCTAATTGGTACACCGACGGCAGCAGCTTTATGGCAGAAGGTAAGAGGATGGCTGGGGCTGCTGTGGTAGACGGGAAAAAGACTCTGTGGGCAAGCAGCTTGCCGGAAGGGACTTCTGCACAAAAGGCTGAGCTTATCGCCCTGACACAGGCGTTAAGGTTAGCTGAGAATAAGACTGTGAATATATACACGGACAGCAGGTATGCCTTTGCTACTGCCCATGTTCATGGGGCTATTTATAAACAAAGAGGGCTGCTTACCTCGGCTGGAAAAGATATCAAAAATAAAAAAGAGATTCTGGGCCTCCTAGAGGCTATACATTTGCCTAAAAAGGTGGCAATCATCCATTGCCCAGGTCATCAGAAAGGCACCGACCCCATAGCTCAAGGGAACCGCTTAGCAGATTTGGAAGCCAAGCGGGCGGCACTAGGACCTATGGTCCTGACTCTCCAGGGAGCTAAGGTCAACAAAACTGTCTCCGGTGGGGAACTAACTAAAGAAGAGAAAGACCTTTCCGTTGCAGAAGGGCGAGAATATCTATCACATCTACACCGGCTAACCCACTTGAGCCCTCAGAAACTAATTAAAATTATTGAGGCCTCCCCGTACCAGGTACCAGATTTGAGAAAGGCGGCTGAAAAAATTTATAAGGATTGTAGAGCTTGCGCTCTCACAAATGCTGCAGTTACCAAATACCGCACTGGACATAGACTCCGGGGAGATAGGCCCAGAACCTTTTGGGAGATAGACTTTACTGAAATCAAACCAGCCCGGTATGGAAATAAATATCTTCTAGTATTTGTAGATACCTTCTCGGGATGGGTAGAGGCTTTCCCCACCCGAAAAGAGATGGCCTCTGTAGTAGCCAAGAAGATATTGGAAGAAATCCTCCCGAGATTCGGGATCCCAAAGGTAATTGGATCTGACAATGGTCCTGCATTCGTTGCCCAGGTAAGTCAGGGACTGGCCAGTCAACTGGGGATCAATTGGAAATTACATTTTGCTTATAGACCCCAGAGCTCAGGCCAGGTAGAGAGGATGAATAGAACAATTAAAGAGACCCTAACTAAATTGTCCATAGAGACCGGCAGTGACGACTGGACAGCCCTCCTGCCCTTTGCCCTGTTCCGCGCCCGGAACACCGCACAAGGGCCCTTAAAACTTACACCCTTTGAGATCCTCTATGGAACCCCTCCCCCTTTGGCACAAATAGGGATACATGACCCTGACATTATACCTTCTATACCTTTGTCAGCCCGCTTGAAAGCACTTGAGGCCGTCAGGCGCGACATCTGGAACCAGCTAAAAGAGGCCTACCAGCCTGGTGATCTGCTCATCCCGCACCAATTCCAGGTTGGGGACTCTGTCCTTGTGAGACGACATCGGACGGGGTCATTAGAGCCACGTTGGAAGGGGCCCTACGTGGTGCTCCTCACTACGCCCACAGCAGTCAAGGTGGACGGTATAACCTCTTGGGTTCACGCCACACACGTAAAGAAGGCACCCCAGAATGCTGCAGATCTCTGGAAGGTGGAAAAGACTGATAACCCTCTTAAGCTGCGTTTGCGTCATGGGAACGGCGAGCAGATCGTCCAATCCTAATCCCCACGCACCTCAACTGCTCACATGGCAGGTCGTCTCCCAGGTAGGAGATATAACCTGGTCAATCCAAAAAACTGCTCCCCCTTGGACATGGTGGCCAGACTTATACCCTGACCTTTGTAAACTAGCTATTGGTGCTCCGGACGGGGAGGTATGGGACTTAGAAAGGCTCGACGGGGGGGCCACACCCCCTCCGGGACCCCCTAAGTCGTCGAGACGGGTCGGAGGGTGCGGCGGCCCCGGTCGCCGGACTAAACTACAGGCAGTGCCCTTTTATGTGTGCCCCGGTTACCACAGACCTCGTTCAATTAACTCCTGGTGCGGGGGCAAGGAAGACTTCTACTGTAAGAACTGGGGATGTGAAACCAGTGGGACTACTTATTGGAAACCCTCCTCTTCTTGGGATTTAATCAGGGTTAGAGCAAATTACAGCCACCAGATAAGTCAGTGGACATGGAAGGGAGGGCGAACAACTAATTGGGGCCCAGAATGCAATACCTGGTGCCACCCCTTAACCATTCAGTTCACAGAAAAAGGAAAAACAATTAAAACCTGGATCGGGAATGGTCATTCATGGGGAATAAGATTATACAAAGAACGATATGATGATGGCCTGACCTTCTCTATTAGATTAAAAATAGAACCCCCCGCCAGCAGACCAATAGGGCCAAACGGGATCCTAGCCGATCGGAGGCCCCCTCCGTCCCAAAAATCCCCCGCCAGCAGACCGATAGGGTTAAATAGCCCCAAACCCCCCCAGGCAAAGTCCATAACCCTAAATGGGACCGTAGATATGGTCACCAGATCTGCTCTGCGACCACCATCTACGCCACCTCCCGCAGTACCTACTGAGCAAAGATGGCACAGACTGTTTAACTTAGTACGGGGAGCTTACTACGCCTTAAATGGCTCCAACCCTGAAATGACTGAAGCATGCTGGCTATGCCTAGCGGTCAGCCCCCCTTATTATGAAGGAATTGCCACCATGGGGGTCTATAATAACACCACAGACCACACGACTTGTCTTTGGGGCAAAGAAGGGCGGCTAACCCTAACGGATGTGTCGGGGACCGATTCAGGACTATGCTTAGGAAAAATTCCCCCGGGCTACCAGGCTCTATGTAATAAGACTGAGGTCAGCCTTCCGACCACACCTGGTTATTTTCTGATACCAGGGCCCAATAGGTGGTGGGCTTGCTCCACAGGCCTGACCCCCTGCATCTCAACTGGCGCATTTAATTCGTCACAGGATTTTTGCGTGCTTGTGCAGTTGGTGCCTAGAATTTATTATCATACTGCCAATAGTTTCGAGGATGAATTTGACCAGAGATCCAGATTATGGAAAAGAGAACCAGTATCCCTCACCCTGGCTGTACTCCTGGGACTGGGAGTTGCCGTGGGCGTAGGGACTGGCACTACGGCCTTAGTCACAGGAGAAAGGGGATTAACTGCCTTGAGCAATGCTATAGATGAAGACCTCAGGACTTTAGAACAGTCCATCTCTAAATTAGAGGAGTCCCTCACCTCCCTGTCTGAAGTAGTGCTCCAGAATAGAAGAGGATTAGATCTGCTGTTTTTAAGAGAGGGAGGACTTTGTGCGGCCCTTAAAGAAGACTGCTGTTTCTATGCAGATCACACAGGGGTAATCCGAGATTCAATGCAAAGATTAAAGAAAAGATTAGACATGAGGCAGCAGAGCAGGGAGGCGCAACAGAGCTGGTTTGAATCCTGGTTCACTAAGTCCCCCTGGATGACGACCTTACTATCCTCCCTAGCAGGACCCTTGCTGATTCTTTGTCTACTTTTAGTTTTCGGACCGTGTGTTTTCAATAGAATTACTGCTTTCATAAGAAAAAGGGTCAATGCAGGGCATGCTATGATGCTCCAACGCCATTACCAAGCTCTCCCACGCAATGAGCCACTGATAGTAGACACCGAAAACTAAGTTCTAAGATTAGAACTAGAGACAAAAGAAGAAGTGGGGAATGAAGGAAGTAAATTATATTAAAAATTTAAAAGTTAATACCTTAGAGACAGGCACCTCCACACCCTAAGGATTCCTGGTATAAGGGGGAACGTTTATCGATCCTGACTGACTCTATTCATGGAAGACTCGCCCTAAACTGTTCGGGGAAAATTGAGAACAAGAGAGTGCTCCAGAGGGATAAGTTTGGGAGGGTCGGGGTGGAGGGGGTCCAGATGGGGACGCGTGTGTGTTACCTGATAATCGCTTCGCGCCATAGCAATTCGCGCCATAAAATGTAACTGTTTAAATGTTTTAAATTAGCCAATCATGTAAGACCGCGCCAACCTTTTCCCGCTTTGTGCTTCCAAACCCTATATAAGAGTTTGCCCTTTAAGGTCCGGGGTCAACCCCTCTGTCTCCTGCGAGAGATACGTGTCGACCCGGAGCTCCGCTTAATAAACCTCTTGCGTTTGCATCAAGCTCGGTCTCCTGTGTCTGTGGGTCCGCGCCTTCCCGAGACTGGAGTTGGGTTTCCTTTTTGGGATCCTACAATGGTAGCTTATTAAGGTGAAATCTAAAGACAGAGAGGGATTAAGCAGATTCCCTTCAAAGCTTTTTCTTTCAAAATATTTATTTCTCCTAGCCCAGTGCTCTCTGGAGGAAGGCATGTGTCATTAGCCCAAGGCCCCCAGCCCCACCCACACTTGACGAGGAAGTGGAAGGGTCAGCCTTCAGAGGCTTCTTCTGGAGGGACTCTCCCAGCCCCAGGGAAGGAGACAAGGTTCCATCATGAGACTGGACGGGAAACCCAGGCCCGGGGTCCCAAACACTGGTACCCAGACTCAGGAGACTCAGCACAGGTGGCATCAACAGCTGGACAGCCCAGAGCAGGACTCATCTGAGAGCCTGGGGCAGGACCTAGTCTTTGGGTGGGAGTCTAGTTACACCAGCTGTGGGGACCAATACTCACAGTAACCCTGGGAGGAGGTGTTACTATGCACAAGGTACCATGAGGAAACTGAAGGACAGAGATGTTAAGTTCCTGAAGTCACACACTAAAGAATTTTGAAACTAGGTTTCAAATCCAGGTAAGTAAACTGAGGTCAGAGAGGTTAAACTTGCCCTAGGTCACAAAGCTTGTGAGTGGTGGCATAGCTCCAGAGACCATGCTCTTTCTATGGTGCAAGACCCATGGAAAGACCTGGATGTTCTGTTGCTGCCGATTGAGAAGGAACAGAAGGGGCATGGAGCTCATCAAGAAGCCAAAATGGCCTGGTGTCCTTCCTCAGCCCTCAGTGACCTTGCCGGGGAATGAGGCAGAGCTGAGTCGGGGTGTGGCCTGCAGGAAGCCACAGGGCGTGGGCCAGGATGTGGGTGTGCCCAGAACCACAGTTCATCAGTGACAGTCTGGACTGGAACCAAAGCCCACCCCCTCCCCCAGTCAGGTTCAGGGCTCTTTCCCATGGTTCCAGCTGCCGTGATTCCACAGGAGGTGACTACTTATCAGGAATATTAGAGCACCCAGCGAGACATGGGGGCTGGGCCAGATGATCGTTAAATGTTTTCCCCTAAAATTAATTAGTTAATTCACTAAATATTTATTATTTGTTAGACAGCCTGCCAAGCATTTTCCAGAGATTATTCATTCACTTTACAAACATTTCCCAGATGCTGGGTAAAGAGCAGAAAGGCAGACAGACAAGGCCCCTGGTGCACGATCATCCTCACAGGTGCTTATGATTTTTCCCATTTTATAGATGAGGAAACTGAGGCTCAGAGGGCTTAAGGAACTTACCAGAGATACAGAGCTGGTAAGTGGTTGAGCTGAGGTTTGAACCCAAGTCTGTCTTTACTACTTCAGCATTTGGCCTCTCCTTGTAGCCCCCCGGAATTTACTCTGAGAGTTGTTTGGTTTGGCTCTTTATTCCCTAAGCCGACTCCCCCACAGTGTCTGCCCATGTTCCCATTACC
This sequence comes from Ceratotherium simum simum, assembly GCF_057802395.1. Lineage (NCBI taxonomy): Eukaryota > Metazoa > Chordata > Mammalia > Perissodactyla > Rhinocerotidae > Ceratotherium > Ceratotherium simum. Next base: position 23,646,813 of record NC_141903.1, read on the forward strand.
AGCCAAATGTCACCTCCTTGCCACCACTGCAGTCTAAAGGCAAACTTCTCAGGGCCTCTTTTCCTCTTGCCAGAATATCTCTGCATTTTACTCAGCCTGCTGTGAAAAACCACGCCTTGTCACTATTCCCCTTTAGCACCTGTTTCTTCTGCCGAAGTCTTTTCCCTACACTTTTCCAACCTCAGAATGTTGAGACATGCTTCAAGACCCAGGTCAACTGTCCCCTCCTCTGGGAAGCCTCCCCTGATTCTAGAGGCAGAGACTGTCCTCCATGTTCCCCAACACCACCTCGTTCTGAGCATTTTTCCTGGGTGTCTTGGTTTTCTCATGTACACATCTGTCCCTGTCGCCTGCAAGTTCTTTGGGGTCAGGACCACCCATGTGGCCCTTATTCCTATTGTATCCATAGTTCCTGGAACATACTAAGTGCTTAGTAGATGTTTGTGAAATGAATGCACGAGGCCAGCACTGCCTCTGTCTCCTCCGGTCTACATCCCAGCTACAGGCCTCCCTTCAGTCCAGCTCCTTCCTGCCTCTTTATCTCAGCTGCTGACTGGGTTTGGGCTTAGATGCTTCATTAACTAATAATAATGAGTCACTGTACTAGCCTCGGGAGCACTGTAAATGATACAGTGTCAGGAGAAGGCGGTGGGATGTGGAATTTCAATGAGGCTGGCATCATTCTTGAATCAGGGACAATGCCACATGCAGTCTTTTTCTCTGTTATAGCTCCCGTACGCCAGGCCTCACACACTAATTTAGAATTATCCCATTATTCTATTCCAGTTCTAATTCTAGGCTGATTGTAGGGATTGCAAATTTGTGTCACATGTCAGGTGTGGCAGGCTGAATAATGGTTCCCCAAAAGATAGCTATGTCCTAATCCCCAGAGCCTGTGACTGTTACCTTACCCAGCAAAAGGGACTTTGCAGATGTGTTTAAGCTAACAATCTTGCAATGGGAAGATTATCCCGGATTATCTGGGTGGGCCTTAAGTATAATCACAAGGGACCTTATAAGAGGCAGAGGGAGATTTGACTATAGAAGAGGAGAAGACGATGTGATGATGGAAGCAGAGATTGGCGTGATGTGATTTGAAGATGGAGGAAGGGGCCACAAGCCAAGAAATACAGGTGGGCCACTAGAAGCTGAAAAAGACAAGGAAAGAGATTCTCTTTTCAGAGCCTCCAGAAGGAACCAGCCCTGCCAACTCCTTGACATTATCCCAGTGAAACTGATTTCAGACATCTGACCTCTACAACTGTAAGAGAATAAATTTGTGTTGTTTTAAGCCACACAGTTTAGGTAATTTGTTACAATAGCAACAGGAAACTAACACAACAGACTACTCCTTCTTCTAGAGAACCTAATAGAATGCTGTGCTCTTTTCTGGATGTAGCCTCAGAATCATTCTTAACACAACACATCCGGCAATCACTAACAACTGATCAGAGTTGGAAAGGGAAGACGGAACACATTTGTTCTTTTGTATTTGAACTGGTCCAAATACTTCCTGCAGCGGTTACAGAAATGGAAGCCCAGAGAGATGAAATGACTTTCCCAGGGACATGCAGCCCATTAGTGGCAGGTCTGCCTTCTGTAGGCCAAGATTCTTTTCCCTATGTCATCCCCGTAACAGCCCAGGTTGGTAGCAGAAGCATCAATGGTGGTACAACATTCTGGCTTGGACTGAGCTCTTCTGCAGGAAGCATTATCTTTTCCCTGCAGACAGGGCTGGGTAAAGAAATGGTCCTGCTGCGGCCTTTCTCTGGCTCCACTCTCTGTCCCCTCCTGGAAGGCCAGGCTCTGCAGCACAAACTGGGTGAGATCCCTAGAGCCCCATGACAGGTTTTGGCAAGGACTGGCCTCTTGGCGCAGATTCATTCATCAAAGCTCTCCAGGGAGATTTCAGCCACGTTGCTGATGACTTACCTGGGGAATCTTTCTGCTTTGCTCAAATCTCTCCCTCAGGAAATCTGAGCTTGTGAAATAAGAGTCGTTAGGGGATATGGCTATTACCTGAGAGGTAGAGACGCTGGGACATTAGCCTCCCCAGCAGGTGGGTAGGGTTACAACCTCAGGTGAAATGAACGCTTCTCTACCCAGATTTATTAGCCACGTGTTCCCCAGGGGCTCAGCCTTGGCTGAGCAGGTCATCTCCTGCTCAGAGACCCTCAGAGGCTCCCCACTACTTTCCAGACAACATTTTGTTCACCGGGACATTCCCAGCTCTCCTTCGCTGGGCTGCACCTTTCTTTCCAGCCTTATTTGCCACTCTTCTTCTTCTAATGCTAATACTACAGTCCAATTCACTGTCCTCTAAGCACAGTGGGGAAACGGCTTGCCCATTAGCGGCAGGGATGAGGCCAGAGTGAAAACACATAAGTCCTACCCATGTTTTTTATCCTGCTTCCCAACACGCAACGGGGCAGAAGACATAATGCTAATGACTTACAAAATCCCAAATTCAAGGTGTGGTCTTGATTTTTATGATTGTAAAATCCCATCTAAACAATTCTCATTGTCTGACTTTGTATGTACCGTGAGCTAAACGCAGAGAAAAGATTTTGCACTTTGAGTTGGGAAACCTGGGTTTTGTTCTCATCCCTGTCCTAAACAGACTGTGTGACCTTGGGCAGTCCCCCCACCCCCACCCCAGTCCACTTCAGTTCTCTACAATCAAAGGGCTGGACTATGTGATCTTTAAGTCTCTTCCAGGGAGACATTTCTGTTTTTCCCCAAGAGCCTGGAAAAACTCTGTGAACTAGTAAGGAAGAATTTTCCCAGTGTTGGTGGAAACCGGCCTGGCCTGGAAAGAAAGGGCCAAACCTGGGAGTTTGGGTCAGCAGGAGGAAGGGGTTGCCAGCAGGGTTGCAGGGCTGCAGACTGCACCAGAACTAGAAAGCAGAACTGCGGGTCCTGGCAGAGCGTGAAGTCAGCTAGTAGACCATTCACTCACAAAGCATTAGTGAGCCCTGCTCTGTGCCTGACCCTGACCACGGTGTGGAGCTCACAGCAGCGGGCCAGGTGAAAAAGGTTCTTGGCCTCAAATAGGAACTTAGAGTCAGTAAGAGGGAGTAGGGGGAGGCAGGCAGTTAAACAGGCAATGACAATACAGAGTGATGGGGGGGATGCACAGAGCCTGGCAACAGAAGGAGGGTCCCTGCCACAGTGCAGGAGGGGGGTTAGTGAGGGTTACCTGGAGGATGCTACCCTTAACCTGAGATATCTAGTCATTTGCGTGTGAAGAAGACAGGAAGGGTGTTCCAGGCAAAGGTTTAGTCTAGGTGAAAAATGCCTAAGTCTTGGAAGTCAGTGAATAGCTAGAGTGATGGACAGAGGAGGAGACTGCAGAGTGAGGGCTGGAACACAGGCAGCTGCTTTGTAGCCAGTGGGAGAGATGGAGCAGGGGAAATGGGCATCTACGTCTGGCCCTGTAAGGCCTCCCTGTCTGGATGTAAGTATAGACTGCACCATGCACCCTGAGCAGAGGGCTTGAGGTTAGGACCCTCAAGGGACAAGACTGAGACTGCAGTTGCTGAAGAGCTGAGGGTTGAGTGAGGGAGACAAGGCTAACAACAGAGGAAAGAGAGAAGTGACAATGTGTGGGGGGAGGGAAGGGAATAAACCCTCATTGAAGACTTGCTATGAAGCTTGTGGCTTAGTCTCATTTTTTTCATCTGAAAAAAATTAAATAAGATAATACACATTAAATGCTTAGCATGAAACTTGACACACAGTGAGTGGGTATAAATCATAGCTACCTTTATTACTACTAGTGTTCATTCATTCAACAACTACTTGTTGAGTGTCTACTATGTGCCAGGCACTGTTCTAGGTGCTGGGATACATTTGTGAGCAAAACAGACAAAAATCATTGTTCTTGTGGGATTACATTTTAGTGCTCACTCCTTCCGTATTTACAGCCCTGTGAGGAGGGTCTTATCATCCTATCTTATTACCCCTTTGTCCAAGGTTGCAAAGCTAGCAAGCGGCAGAGGAGGGATTTGAGCCTAAGTCTGTGCGAAGGCAAACCCAAGGCTCCTTCCACTACCGCACCCTACCTCTACATAAAAACCTGCACAGAATTAACAATTGCTTGTATAGTATCGATTGTATTTTCAACATAGATTTCCTGTGACGGTCTGGATTTTAAACTCTCTGTCTCGTCATTCCTGTAAATCATGAATACCCACCAGACCACATCTGGGTCTGGAGTCGGGAAGATGTGATTGCTTTCCTCATTGAACCTAAAAGAACTTCAGGGAAAGGAGAGGCCGTTGCAGGTGGAGTAGAGGGAAGGTTTCCTGGAGGAGGCTGGACCTGCAGCCACAAGGAAGGAAAAAGACAGGTGAGGGAGTAGAAATATGGTTTAACAATAATCCAGAGGAAGGGAATGTGCAGTGTGTGTATGTGTGCGCACGTATTGATTGCTTCAACAAATATTTATTGAGCACCTAACATGTCAGGTATTACACTAGGCATTGGGAACCATGGCAAAGAAGGTGTACTAGGTTCCTGCCCTCATGGAGCTCACAGTGCGTGTGTGTGTGTGTGTGTGTGTGTGTGTGTGTGTGTCGGGAGGGTAAGTTGAAGGATGGGGATGGGAGGCATTGGGAGAAGGCACCTGCAGATAAGAGCATTTATCCCAACAGAGACTCCTTTCCCTGACTCTTTGCTCCCCCAGCTTTGTTTCTTGGCTTGTTCTCCCCTCCCAGCCCCATTCCCACTTTTGCTGACTAGAGGGAAAGGCACAGAATCCTGGAAGCTGTGATGCGCTCAGGAAGTCCCAGATGCCAGAGTGGAGGCTGCACTGAGAGTGAGGTGCCTTGGTTCATATTTACAGGCCGATGTTCCCTTTTGGTGTGGGTCTTTTATCTACTAGCTCAGTGCAGACAATTGATGCTAATCCAATCTTCTGGGACCAAATGAAACAGCCGGCATTTAAAGGGCTTGAGCTCTGTTTTCTCATTACCAAGCGACCTACATAATCACTCTCGCCCCAGCCTGCCTGGGAGGGCACTGCCGGTGACAAAGCCCAACCAGGCATTCTGTCTGCTGGGAACTGGCTATGATTTCTTCCGAGCTTGCCAAGCGGAGAGGAGACTGGGGTAGCAGGAGCATGGCCAAGGATTCCAGAGGCCTGGTTCTTGCCCCAGATCTGCAATTAACTCCCTATGTGATTCTGGGAATATCTATTCCCACCATCACCATCCCCTGGGCCTCAGTTTCCACATTTGTAACATGAGGTGGTTAAACCAGACCATCTCAAAAGTCCCTCCCTGCTCCAAGATTCTAAGTCATTCATGATGCCAGCTCACACTTACTACCCCAGCCTGAAAAAGTCTCCAAGGGCTTCTCTGGAACTCACATGACGGGTATGAAGTGCAGCATGACGGTTAATAACGTAAGGATTTGTGTCTGTGTAGATATATACTGATGTGAACACTTCCAAGACATATGAAGTGAAAAAAATCAAGTTGCAGAATGCTTTCTATGGTGTGATACCACATGCATATATTCCATACATACTTGTACAAGCCGCACATGCAGAGAATATTCAAATATTCAAATATCTGGAAGGATACATAAGAGCCTTGTAACCCTGGAGGAAGGGAACCGGGTGTCTAGGAAGGAGATTTAAATTTTACTGTACCTTTTTGTACTTGATTTTTTTAACCATGTGCATTGTTGCTTTGAAAATTAATAAACAATCTTTAAAATAGAGTGTGGATTTTGCCATCAATTCATTTATTCACTTAACAAATACTTATTGAGCATCAGTTATGTGCCAGGCACTGATATAAGAAGAGGTGAGTAGGTCAGTCCTTGCCCTCAGGAAGCCCACATTCTAGATTGATAACAGCCAAATCAATAAATGTGTAATATAATGCCAGGTAGGGAGAAGGGGTATGAAATATATGAGACAGACTCAAATATGAAGCCTAGTTGTCCACTTACAAGTTGTTTGACTCTGAGTAGGTTGTTTCACCTTGTCGATCCTCAGTTTCCTCATCTATAAAATGGTAGTAATAATCAGACCTACTTCACGGGGTTTTTGTGAGAATTAAATGAAATTAAGAACAGTACCTAGGACATAGGAAGTGCTTAATAAATGTTGGTTATTGTTGTGGTTAACATTACTGGGGATGGGGTCTGGAGGGGAGTTGACATGGCCACCAGCTGTGTGGGGACTGAGGAAGGTGGGGGTGGGCAGACACCTAGGAGACAGAGGAGGTGAGGGGGCTAGGAAGAGGAGAACAAATGGGGCTGGTTGGGCTGGGGGTGGGATGATATGGAATGAGAGAAGGGGCATGAGGGACCCCGCCCAGAAGACAGAGGTGGGCTTGGAGCCTTAACCAGCAGGGAGCCCCATGAAGCTCCCCCAGGATGCCTGGTCCAGCCAGGAACAGGGTGCACGTTGGTGAGGTGGGAATCCCATTCACCCCACCCTCAGTGCCCAGGGACAGAGCCATCTAGGTGTCTTGGCAGGTCTGGGTCTCTGAATGAGTGGCAGATATCTCCATGTTATGCTGCAGCCTGCTGGGAGGGTCCATTCAATGCTTCCACCCCATCGCTTGTGGTGATGCCAGACTCCTTACTGTTGGAGTCACTCCCTGTGTGCAGGGCCGGTGACAGTGTCTGGGTGACACCATGTCTGAAGTTCTCTGCCAAGAATCTAGATGCAACCTAGGAACACAGAGGAAGGGTTTTCCTCAGGAGCCCCAAAGCTGCCTGGCCTTCAGACTCTCCCGATGTCCCAGCAGAGACCCCTGGGCCTCAGTCCCCCAGTGCTGGCTCAGTGACACAGGCAGGGTCTCACCAACATCTCCTTGGAGATGCCCATGCTGCCATGCCCAAACCAGACAGGTGCTTCTCAGGCAAAGGGGCTGAGAGCTTTTCCTTTGCACCCCAGCCAGACTTCACTACAGGCCAGAGTCCAACTCCAGGATCCATCTGTGATAGAACCAACACAGTCATTTGTTCAGTGACTTAAAGCTTTTTGGGTGCGTGTGCACGTGCATTTATGTGTGTGCACACATGCACGTGTGTATGCACGTGTACAGGTGTTTACATGTGTATGTGTGCACGCATGGGTATCCGTGTCTGTGTGTGTGTGTGACACGCAGGAATAAGGAACAGGAAGGGAGTGCAGGTCTAGTGGAGGGAGAAAGCTGGAGAAGTGAAGTGTTTGCTTCTCAAGTGAAAATGAAATTCAAAGAGAAAATCATTGCCCTGGGGAACTCTGTGGATCTTACCTGCGTTCAGTGAATCTCAGCGAATCTCATTCAGTGAAGCTTTTTATGCAAATCAACACAAATTTTGGGCCCTGCTTGGCATCCTGGGAGGGCCGATTCCATTTCAGGAGCCATGGAGGAAAGTGAATCTAGCAGGAGGCCCCTCTTGAAAGCTGAAGATAAGAGGCTAGCCAAGGCCCACGGGGCTCATTTGACAGTTCCTGTTGATAGCTTCTTAGCCACACAAAAAATATATATGCATGGCTTTTCCACACAAGCTCAAAATGTCAAATTTTTTCAAATTATTTTTGAGGAGCAAAATCCGCTTTTGCCCAAAGGAGGTTTTAAATGGAACCCCGACACAGAAAAGAGAAAAAGGAAAGCTACTCTGGTCCCAGTATGGAAGTGGGAATGGGAGCACAGTGCCCCCCCCACTCAGATTATGCCCACCCTCCCTTTGCTCAGGCTCCACCTCAGGCAACAGAGGTCTCATTACAGATTAAAAGCCTTAGGTTGGGCCGGCCCCGTGGCTTAGCGGTTAAGTGCGTGCGCTCCGCTGCTGGCGGCCTGGGGTTTGGATCCTGGGCATGCACCGACGCACCACTTCTCCAGCCATGCTGAGGCCACGTCCCACATACAGCAACCAGAAGGATGTGAAGCTATGACATACAACTATGTACTGGGGCTTTGGGGGAATAAATAAATAAATAAATAAAATTATTAAAAAAAAAAAAAAACCCTTAGGTTCCTTCACCTTCCCCACTTTATAGGTGGAGAACTCTTCCGGCCCACTGCTGCTGTGTCTACATTCCTTTGTACTCAGCAGGGGCCAGCTGGCCGCCACCTGGGGCTCAGTGCTGTCCTAGGTTGGAGGACCAGTTCTTTCTGGAAAAAGCAATCTTAAAGAGACCATGGCCATCAGAGTGGGAGATGACTCACTGGTTCCTGGTTCTGTGACTTTGCCCCACTGCCAAGGGCATAGGCTTTAAAGTCGGGATTGAATCCTGGCTCTGCCTCTGAAAGTTGTGTGGTCTTGAGCAAGTCACTTAACCTCTCTGAGCCTCTGTTTCCTCTTCCATAAAATGGACATAGTTTCTACATCATAGGTTTGTGTAAGGAGTAAAGCAGCTATTAAATATCAGGGGCAGCAAAGGCACGTGCCTGCATGGCCCAGGAAAGTAGTAGAGATGAGCGATCGTCATGGCGGCCAGCAGGAGAGCACCCTACTAAAGGGGAAGGTGCCCCTTAGCTCCACCTGATTGTTCCCCTGTGGGAAGGAAGGCCCAGGGAGCAGCATTTTCTCAATTTTCCAAAAAAACCCGGACATTCAGATTTTTATGCAAAAACTCCCAAATTTTAGACCTTGGCAACTAATTCACAGTTTTTAAACACTGTGGGTCAAACAAAACACATCTGGAGGGCTAGGAGCTTATAACCACAGATGCCGGGTGACAATCACTGGCACCTAGGAGTCGCTCCCTAAGCTGCACGGATGAGCACGCCTCCTCCACCTTCTCCCCTTCTCTTTCTGTCCTGACCACCCCATTGCCTGGTGAGCTCCAAGTTTTCCTTCCGAGAGGACGGAGAGGTCTTCATGAGGTCACCCAGCTGAGCCTGGGTCTCGGGACTGCAGGTGTCCTGCCCTCTCCACACTCTGGTTTGTTTCCACTTGGACATGTCCCTCCTGCCCATGGATGTCGTAGCAACTCTCTACAGGTGGTTAAAGGCAGCTTGGCAGCTTCAGAGCGTGTGTATATGCGGGGAGGGGGGCCTTCAAAGGCACCAGCTCTGCTTCCTGTCTCTTAAATTCAAAACCGGCCTCTCAAGGAGTGAAGGATCTTTGCTTTGGGCGCCTGAGCCTGTTACAGCTGAATTAATCATACTCTCTGCGAGAGACTCTCCGGAGCTCTGGTGATGTCCTCGAAGATACACATCTGGAGTCAGTCCAGCTGCCTTTCATGTCCCTGTGTTGCTGGTGTGTGTGTGTGTGTGTGTGTGTCTGTAGCAGGGTTAGGGGAACAGAGGGATTGGTCTTTCTTTTATTTTCTGCCTTCCTTCCTTCCTTCCTTCCTTCCTTCCTTCCTTCCTTCCTTCCTTCCTTCCTTCTTTCCTTCCTTCCTTCCCTCCCTCCCTCCCTCCTTTCTTTCCTTTCCTCCTCCTTCTCTAACTCCTATTTTTTTTTTTACAAAAATAATCAGGCTTTTGTGTAAATGACACATACTCACCCCCCAAAAAATTTTAACTCTGAAAAGTTCAAAGAACAAAGTAAAAAAGCAAAAGCAAAAACAAAAACCCTTGCTTCTCAGAAAAAGCACTGATAACAACTTAGTGAATATCTTCCCAGATGTCTCTTTGTATGTGGATAAACTGATACAGAAATGAGTATTTAATTTTACATAGTTGGGCTCATAACATATCTGTGCAGTTGTGCAATAGGCTTTTTTCTCTCAAACAGCATGTCCGGGGATGTCTTTCCTTGGCAATGTATTCAGATCTGCACCATGGCTGTGGCTACAGAATATTTCATAGTTCTGCCATGAATTATTTATCAGGTCCCCACTTGGCAAGATGCACAAATTTCCCCTGTCAAGGACCCCAGAGCTTCTCTGGACCCAGAACGCGCCATCCCACGCATGGACCCTGGGACAGCAGCCTAACTGGCCTTCCTGCTTCCAGGCCTTCCCCTGACAACGTATTCCCGCACAGCAGCCTGCAACCGTGCCCAACGGATCAGGTCTCTCCTCTGCTTAGAACACTTAAATCTCCTCCATCACTCTTAGAATAAATTCCAAACCTCTTACCATAGCCTAACAAGACTAATATTTTCATGATCTGGCCCTGCCCACCTGGTTTCCTCCGGCCTCCTCTCCTGCTAGTCCAAGATCCTTCATTCTGGCCTCAACCTCTGCTCTCACAGTTCCCTAGGCCGGCAGTCAATCCCTTCCCTCCAGACCTTTGCTAAATAGCTTTTCCACCACTCAGGTCACAGCTCAGAGAGCTCCTTCCTAATCCCTCCCCCCACCCGCCCCCTCTTGTCCCCTCCCCCATCAATGCTGATCCCTTTGCCCCTGCCAGTCATTATCCCATTACTCTGCTTTTTATTTTCTTTAGAACACTTATCACGATGTGAAATTATCTTACTGATGTGTTTCCATGTTTGTTATTTGCCCACAAGGGCAGGGACCTTGTTCCCAGCACCTGGACCACTGTTGGGTACCCACTGGTACTGAGTAGCCCTTTGTTGAATAAATGAGCAAACCACCCAGCCTCCACAATACTCAACACTCTTAAAACCCTTAGTCCCCCTGTTCCCTGGGGATTCCTGCACCTCTCCTCCAAAATAACTCGGCTTTTCAAAGCGAGCTTGAGCGTCTCTCTGCTCCTTGCACCCAAAATAGCCTAATCCAGAAGCCAGCCTCAGCCCCTTCTCAGCTTTATCTCCCACACGTCTCATTGCGGACCTTACTCTTCAGCTAAGCGGGGTCTTGACTCTTCCATACGCACCTCCCTCTGCCAGGAAGCCTCTTCACGCTCCTATTCTCTCTCTTGCTCTCGCCATCTGGCCTCTGCTGCCCAAACTTGACCCATCCTCAGTGCAGCTAAAATGTCACCACCCCTGGGAGCCTGCCCTGCCTCTGGCTGTGAGAATGATCTTTTCTCTCTTCTATACTCACATGACACTTTATCTTTTCCAGCCTTGAGACATTAGCAGTTTATGCCTTCCAATATTGCCACTTGTGTCCCCAGCTTAATCTTTCCCACCAGATCTGAGTTCCTTGCCACAGACTGTGGCTTGTTTACCTTCTTATAACGGTTAACGTGGAGAAAGTGCCCTGTGTACATTAGCTCTTTTAATCCTCACCAGGACACTGAATTGGGAACTCTAAGTAACCTGGCCTCCAGATGAGGAGGCTCTGAGAGTTTAAGAAACTTGTCAGCGGTTACGCAGCTGGGAAGTGGCGAAGCTAGGATTTGACTCCATAGCTGGAACCTTAGCCGGGAAGCCAAAACATTTCGTCCTGCCGCCTGTGGCAACAACTCTTTGGGTTGTTTTCCTTCTGTCTGCGCAGTAGCTGCAGGCCATCCGCAACCAACTTCCCAGGGCTTTGAAGTGAAGGGCCTGCAGGAATACTGTTAGTGTTAATGAAAACAAATCAAAGGACTGAAGCTCAAATCCAGACCCGAGTCTCTGCCTGCAGGGCTCCGCACCATTACTCACTGATGATTCAAGAGTCAGGCTTGGGGAGCCAAGCAGGGATGAGGTGATTTCTATTACGTTGTTGCACTGAAGTTTTTCTCTAAATTATGCCCATGCCTCCATCTCTCCCTCCTTATCTAGCTGGGAATATAGTTGGCAACTTCTCTGTTGGTTTTTTGACCCCCTCTGCTTTCCTCGTCGTTCCTCTTTTTTTCCATCAGCCCTCTCTTCTTTCCCTAAGTCTACTGCTTGGTGATCTCTCAATGAAAAACATTTCTCATAAAATGTATGACCTTGGGCAAGCCCTTTGCCCTGCACCCCTAAATAACCATTCTGCCTTTTCTGTAAATGAGGAGGTCAGACCACTGATGAGGAAGTGGTGACCCAGAGAGGGGAGGGAATCTGCCTAAGGTTACACAGCAAGTCTATGGCTGGCAGTGAACCTATATACAAGTACAGTGTATTAATGTACCCTCATCTACCCACCACCCAGCCTCAACAATTAGCAACTCATGGGCAGTCTCGTTCCATTACTCTAACCCACGTCCCCCTCCCAGACTTCTTTGAAGGAATGGTTTGCTATGGTGCCCTTGCCTGGGCTTGACCTTGAGCATAATAATGAAAGAAAAGTTGGCCTTGGTGGTGGTGATGGGCTGTGCCTCACTCCTTCCCTTTCCCTCCTGGCTACCTATATATCCCACATCTTACTTGGTCCTCTGCTTCTTGCTCCCCCCTTTCATTCTCAGCTCGCGCCCCGCTGAATCCCTGCCAAGGGACTAGGTGCTCAAGATACTCTCCCAGATCACTGAAATTTAGAAGTATCCAGAAAAACAACTCTCAAGCCCCAGAGGAAAGCCAAGCCTCTTGGGAAGGCTTTTCAGACCTGGATTGTGATGAGAGAGAAACAGCTGTGCTTTCTTCCCTGGGTCACAAAAACCAGGAAATATTTAATGTTTTTTAGAGAAAATTACAAACCTATACAAAAGTATAATGAGTATTAATGAACCCTCATGTGCCCATCACCCAGCCTCAACAATTAGCAACTCATGGCCAATCTTGTTTCATTACTGTCCCCACTTCCCTTCCCCCAGATTACTTTGAAGGAAATCTCAGAAATCGTATATTGCTATATATTGTTATAAATGAGCCAAAGACGGCCTCTGTGTATTGGCTCCTAAGTTGTTTATTTCCTCACTGTAGACTAAGATCCATTAGCTTAAAAGCCCACAGGAGCCAAACTCAAATTTTCACATATCCAATCGTTTTCAAAACATCCCAAACAAGCAGATTTTCAGCTACTTAGAGACTGCCTGCTTTGCACACTCTGGAAACCTCACCTGGCGTCTGCTGACTGTTAATAAGATGGAGCCTTGTGGTTATGAGACCCCAAGCTGCCCTTCCGGGTTCTCTGACCCAGAGACTCCCCAATGTACTGATGAGTGACAGACATCGTCTAGACGTCTATGCCCCCTCTCTGATGCCCCTCTCCCCTGGCTGTTCCCTTGCCCCCTCCCTGCCCTAAGCTCTGGACAGTCTCATGCTGTGACGGACTTCCCCTCTCATGCAATGTCCAAGCGTCTCCCAATAATGCTCACTGTAGGTTAATGCATCTCTTGGTCATATGTTTTTCCTTATCAGTCCCCAAATCCCTCGAACCCCCTACAATTATTTCATCTGTAAAAATTTCAGAATGTATTTCTAAAACCAAGAACTCTTTTAAAAACTACAATATATTACCACATCTGAAAATTAATAATATTTCCTTAATATTATTAAATTTTCAGTCAATATTCACAGTTCCAATTGTCTCATAATGCTTTTTTTTCCTTCTCTGTTTATTTGGATTAGGATTCAAATAAGGTCCACATATTTGGTTTTGTTGATATGTCACTTAAGTCTCTTTAATCTATATAGCTTCTCTCGCTCTCTTGCCTTGCAGTTTGTTTGCTGAAGAAACCAAGTTGTCCTGTAGAGTGTCCTATAGACGAATGAATTTTACAGATTGCATCTGCATGGTGTTATTTAACGTGCTCTTCTGTCCTCTGAAGTTAGATCTAGAGGCTTGGTCAGATTCGGTTTCAATTTTTTTCAGCAAGACTGTTTCATAGGTGGTGCTGTGTTCTTTTACTAGGAAGTTCATAATGTCTGATTGACTTGCTTGTGACGTTAACAGCTGCTGCTATCCATTGCCACATTCACAATTCATTAGGGATTGCAAAGTGGTAATGTTCTTCTTCATTTATTAGCTGGATAATTAAGGATAATTATGATTTTTTTCTTGCAATTATTTTTGTCCTTGGAGTATATACTGTTAAAGATGTACAGTCAAATTATTGTGTTTTAAAGTCACTTGGGATATTTCTCTATGTGTGGTTATGCCACCAAATACACACATAATTAAGTTTATTTAAAATTTTTATTTCTATTTTTTTAACAGGTAAAATTTATACAGTAAAATGCTCAGATCTCAAAGTTTTTGCTTTACAAATGGTTTTACAGTTTGATGACCTCTGACAAGTGTATATATCCATGTAACTCATACCCTCAGCAAGATATAGATTGCCCACAGCCCAGAAAACTCCTTTCTATTTGTGAAATAATAAATATATATATTTGTCTCTTCCTCTAGTTCCTGACACACAGCTTCTATAGCCCTTATAAATTGGGGTGTTAGGAGCATCTTTTGTTCTAATATTTGGTCTTTGACCCTAGTTCCTGACACAGAACTCCTAAACATCTTGGAATTTCCTGGGTGATAGGAACATCTTTTGTTTTAACGGGGAGACTCTTGCTGAGATCCTGGATGGGAGCTGATCACCAGAAAGACCAAGCTGTGATTAGGAGCTTAGTACTCTCAGCCCCACCCCCGTCTCCAGAGAGGGGAGAGGGGCTGGAAATTGAGTTGTTAATTGATCACGCCTACGTGATGAAGCCTTTATAAAACTCCCAGAAGTAGGGGGTTCAGAGAGCTCCAGGCTGGTGAACACGGCCATGTGCCAGAAGGGTAGAGTATCGCAACTCCACAGGGACAGAAGTGCCCGTGCTTCCCCGACCTTGCCCCACGTACCTCTTCATCTGGCTATTCATCTATACCCTTTATTATATCCTTCATAATCTGGTAAATGTAAATAAGTGCTTCCCTAAGTTCTGTGAGCCAATCTAGCAAATTATTGAACCCTAGGAGGGCATTGTGAGAACCTGATTTATAGCTTGTCTGTCAGAACTATTGTGAGTGTGAGAGTAAAGGAACACATAGTGTGTTTTTCCTAGACTCTATCCATTATTCTCCTTCCTACCCCTGCCCCAAAGCAACCACTGCTCTGATATCTGTCACCATAGATCAGTTTGCCTGGGGGATTTTACATAAATGGATTCATATAGTATGAACTCTATGTTTGCCTTCTTTCACTTAGCATAATGTTTTTGAAATTCATTCATGTTGTTGTGTGTAGCAGTAGTTTGTCCCTTTGTATTGCTGAGTAGTATTCCATGTATGGATATACTGTCATTTGTTTATCCATGCTCCTGTTGATGGCTATTTGAGTTGCTTCCCATTTTGGGTTATTATAAATAAAGCTGCTAGGACATTCTTGCACAGAGTCTTTTTGTGAGTTCACGTAACTACCTACGAGTGGAATTGCCGGGCAGGTATATGTTTACCCTTATAAGAAACTGCCAGACCATTTTCCCAAGTGGTTGACCGATTTTACACTGTTGTCAGCAGTACACGATGGTCTAGTAACTCCACATCCTGGCCAACATTTGAAGCTATTCATCTTTTCAATGTTACTTATTTGAAGGGTTTATAGTTGTATTTCATTATGGTTTTCATTTGCATCTCCCTAATGATAATAATGTAAAGCACTTTTTCAGTTCTATATTGGTCATTTGTGTAACTTCCTTTGGAATGTGTCTGTACAATTGTTTTGCTCATTAAAAAAAATTGAATTGTTTTGTTTATTGAGTTATAAGAGTTCTTTATATATTCTAGATAAAAATCCTTTGTCACACAATGTATTGTGACTATTTTCTCCTAGATGTGGCTTGGATTTCATTCTCTTAATGGTGTCTTTCAATGAGCAGAAGTTTCTGATATTGAGGAGGATAAATTTACTAATATTATATGGTTCATGCTTTCTGTGCCCAAGAAATCTTTGCCTACCCCAGCCTTCTTATGCTTACTATTTGCATGGCATATCTTTTCACATTTATTTACTTTCAATCTTATCTGTGTTTTATATTTGAAGAGCATTTCTTGATGACAGCATGTAGTTGGGGCTTGCTTTTTTATCCAGGCTGAAAATTTCTGCCTTTGAATTGGAGCATTTAGTCTATTTAAATTTAATGTAAATTTATGTAACTATTGATGTGTTTAGCTTTAAGTCTATCATCTTGCTATTTGCTTTATATTTGTTCATATGTTCTGTCTTCCTTTTTGCCTCCTTTCCTGCATTCTTTTGGATTAATAATTTTAATTAATTATTAAAATTAAAATTCTTAATTTTAATAATAAAATTATTTTATTATTATTAATAATTAATTAATTATTAATTAATCTTTTGGATTAATAATTATTAATTTTTTTATCTTCTCTGTTGGCTTTTTAGCTAGACTTCTGTTGTATATTTAATGGTTGATTTATGGAAAAAATATGCATCCTTAACATATCACAGTCTAAGTAGACTTAATATTGTATCAACTCACATGTAATATAAGAAATTTACAATAGTATACTTCCATTTACCCCCTACCCATCCTTTCTGTTATTATCATACATTTTCCTTCCACATGTTATAAACTCCATAATACATTATTGCTTTTTCTTTACACCGTCATTTTAAAAAATTAAGAAACAAAGAGGGAAAAGTGTTGTATATCTCCCTACATATTTACTATTTTCAGCTCTCTTCATTTCTTCAGCTAGATTCATGTTTCATCTGAAAAACTTTCATATTTCTTGAAGTGCAGACCGACTGATGACAAATCCTTTCAGCTTTTGTTCTTCTGAAAATGTCTTTATTTTATTTTCATTTTTGGAAGTTATTTCCCTGGATATAGAATTCTAGATTGACAGAGTTTTTTTTTTTCTCTCAGCACTTTCAATATGTCATTACATTTTTTACTGGCTTACATTGTTTTTAATAAATAGTGGATGGTTTTCCATTTTTCTACAACATAAAATGTATCTTTTGGCCTTGGCTACTTTTATGATGGTCTTTGTATCTCTGGTTTAAAAAATTTGACCATGACATGCTTATATGTTCCCTGTGTTTATTCTGCTTGAGGTTTATTGAGCTCTTTGAAGTAGACATATTTTTCAACAAATTTGGAGAAAAAAAGTTAGCCATTATTTCTTCAAATAATTTTTCTTTCCCAATCTTTCTCTTATCTATTTCTGGAACTCTAATTACACACATGTTAGACTGCTTGATATTATCCTAACAGTCATAGAGACTCGGTTCATTTTTTTTTTTTAGCCTTTTTCCTCTCAGTGCTTTACTTTGGATTGATTCTATTGTCATATATTCAAGTCCATTGATCTTTTCTCCCAAAGTGCCCAATCATCTGTTTAGCCTATCCACTGAATTTTTCATTTCAGATATTATACTTTTCAGTTCTGGAATTTCCATTTTTTATAGTTTCCATTTCTCTACCGATATGCCTCCATAGCTTCACCCATTATATCCATCTTTTCCTTTAAATCTTTAAAACATATTTATAATAGTTATTTTAAAGTCCCTGTCTACTAATTACAATATCTCTGGATCTGTTTCTCTTGACTCCTATTGATTATTTATTTTTCCTGGTTTTGATCTCCTTTTCTTGTTTCTTCAATAACTTTTGATTGTATTATAAATATTGTGGATGCTGTGTTGTTGAGTCTGGGATTTAGTGTCTTCCTTTAAATGGTTTTGAATTTTTTTTTTCTGGCAGGCAGTTAATTTACTAGTAGACCATCTTGATCATTTAAAGGCTTGTTTTTAAGCTTTGTAAAGGTAAGTCTAGAGTAGTCCTTACTCTGGAGCTATAATAGCCCTATACTCTAAGGTGTGGCTTTTCCAGTATCTCAGCTGAATGCCTAGAGTCTTCAGCAGGTCTCTCTGCTTTGGATGATCAGAACTCACATGTCTCCCAGAACTGTGACTTTCGGAATTTGCATTCAGCTCACAGTTTCTTTGTAGCTGTTCTCTGCCAGGTTTTCTAGAATCTAGTCTTGTGCATTTACTTTTTGTATTTGGCTAAAGACTTAAGGGGACCCCTATGGAGATGTCATAGCTATTTCTATGCACAAGTCTCTCTGTCTGGTACCTAGTCCTGCAATTCCAACTGCCTCAGCAGCCTTGAACTCTAATATCTGTCCCCTCATCTCAGCAAAACTGCTGTGCTGTGCTTGGAGTCCACTTCCCTGTGTGGCATGGTCTGGAGCAGTACCTCCAAGCAGAGAGCCAGGGCAATTTCTCTAATGGATCACAGTCCTCTACTGCCTGTTGTGCAACATCCAAAAACAGTTACTTTATATGCTTTCCCATGTGGAAGGGATTGTCTAGTCGGTTACTCCATCATTGCCTGAAGCAGAAGTCATACTTTTTTCATTTTTAGGAATTGCTTTTGTAATTTAATTTTGTTTTATAATTATATAGAATATGTATGTGATTCCAAATCAAATCTATGAAACAAGATTTATCCATAGAAGTCTAGCTAGTATTCCTCTACTTCCACCTTATTTCCTCCATTTCTCTACATGTAACAGTTAAAAATAATGTTTATGGTTTATTTTCTATTCTTTCTTTTGTTAACATAAGCATGTGTGTCTGTGTTTTGTATTCACCCCTTATTTAGGTAAACAGTAGTATATTGTATACATTTCCCTCTAGCTTGCTTTTTTTCATGTAACTGTGTATTCTGATGATTACGCCACACTATTATAAAGAGATATTGCTCATTCCTTCATTACGTTTGCATCGTCCTCAATTTTTAGAGTGACTAACATGTCTTGGTTTGCCCAGGACTTTCCCGGTTTAGCACTGAAAGTTCCATGTGTCTCAAACCAGATTGGTTGGTTACCCCGCCATTGTATGAGTGCACTATAGTTTATTCAATCAGTCTTCCTTGGATGGATACTGGAGTTGTTTCCAATCTTCTACTACTAAAAAGAGTTCTCAATGAACAGCCTTGTGCATACATCTCTTTATACTTTTGCCAGTGTATTTTTGAGTTATATTTTTAGAAATGAAATTCCTGGTTCAAAGGTATACGTGGTGTAATTTTTCCAGATATTGTCAAATTCTCCTTCACAGAGATTGTACAATATGCATTTCTGCCAGCACAGCTTGAGATCCTGTTTCTCCAGAGACTCGCCAACCAAGAATTTGTCAAACATTTATTTTTTTCCAATTGAATAGGTGAGAAATTATACCTCAGTATAGTTTTAATTTACATTTCTCTTATTATGAGCAAACATGATATTTCAAAAGGTTAAGAGCCACTTGTACTTCTTCCTCTGTGGACTGTTGGTACATTTCTCTAGGCTATTTTTCTATAGGCTTGTTGGTCTTCTCTAATTTTAGAAGCTCTTTTATATATTAGATATATGAACTCTTTGTCAGTGACAGAAGTTGCAATATTATTCCCAGTTTTTCACTTTGCTTGTAACAACTTTTGCCATGCAAAAAAGTTTTTTGAATCTAATTAGTTTATCTATATTTTCAATATTGCTTATGGATTTTGGGTCACAGTTAGGAATACTTTCTCTATTCCCAGGCTATAGAGGAATTCAACGATGTTTTCTTCTAGCGCTTGTATGGTTTCATTTTCTGCATTCACATTTCTGATTCATTCATGGTGTATGACATGAGGAATGGATCCAATTTTATCTTTTTCTGTATGGCTCTCCAATTATCCGAATATAATTTAAAAGTCCATTATTTTTCCTCTAATTTGAGCTATTGTCTTTATTGCATACTAAATTTGTTTATGAATGGGTCTTTTTCTGACTTTCCTGTTCTGTTTCACTTCAATTATAGAGGCTTTATAGCATGTTTTAGCATCTAGTAGGGCTAGCCCCCACTCTTTGTTCTTTTTCGGGATTTTCCTCACTATTCTTATACGTCGTTCTTCCAAATGAACTTCATATTTAACTTGTTTAGCTACATAAAAAATCTGAAGATATTTTTATTGGGACCATCTAGGTTTTATAAACTAACTTTGAAAGAATTGTCATCTTTAGGATGTTGATCTTCCTATCTGAAAACACAGTATCTGATGACGTTTCTGATTATCTTATCAGATTAGGGAGCTGGTGAAATGCTCTGCATGATCATGTGGCTGAGGACCGTTGGGTCTGACAAGTCTTCCTGAGCCTAGCCCATGCTACCTCTTCCAGGAAGCCTGCCTTCTTTTCTAGGGAAATGATCTCTCCATCCTCCACAGATATCTTGTGGTTCACATTAATGATTTTGACTATAGGTTCTACCTATACATTTGTGTACCCTATTTCCCCTTCTGGGCTAAGAGCTCTCTGAAAACCAGGTATGTATTATAAATCACAATGATACTGATAAAAGCTAAGCTAAGACTAGAGACTCAGAGCTGGGCCCTTCACGTCAATTATCTCATAGCCTTTCCCAGGGGTCACCAGCTAGCCTCTGGTAAGCCACACCTAGCCCACAAGTTTGACCTGCATGAAAATTTTTAAAATTTTGAATTAGTGGCCAACACAAAAATTATAAGATTTCATGTAAAAATATAGATTTTCAGATTCTCTAAAAGTAATAAAAACTCTGGCCATGCTGGGCCACATTCTCACATGACAACAACCAGCTGGAGTTGAGTACCTACTGCCCCCTTTAGACCAGGCATGCATGCCTGAGTTTTCCCCTACCTCTTCACTTCCGTTACCTGCCTGGGCCCTGGAAGCCTTTGAGTCATTTCCTCTCCTTTAAACCACTGGAAAAGGAAGGAATGAAATCCCTGGCCCTGACAGCTAGTGGCTGCTCAGCAAATATTTGTGGAATGAACGAATCTAATCAGGTTCTGAGAGCTTAGCTGACTTAGCGAAGGTCACATGACCAGTGGGGGCAGAGAAAAGGATCCAGAAGGAGGTTCTGCCTTGCTGCACAGCCCAGCGGGGTTTGACAGCCGTCCATTTGCTGGCCCACATGTTCTTTCTCACCTATTAGCTGGTTAATGGCCGTAGACTTGGTCTCAAGCCCTTAACCATCTCAGTTGTTCTCAGATGGAACGTTAGTAACTGCCCCATTAACACACCCTAGGGAAGGAGGCCTGGGATCTTAGGGGAGAAATGGGCCTGGTGACTTTATAGCTTCGTAGAGCTGGGTTTGAGTCTCTTTTTGTTTTTATTTCTCTTCCCACATAGCTCCCCTAGGCCTCGTCAATCTGCTGACAGTGAGCACCCGGGGGAGCACCGTGGGAAGGCAGAGTGAGGTTTGCCCTGGGCAAGAGGAGGGGTCTGTACCACTGCTCAGGGGTTTCTTTGTCTCTTAGAGAGAAGAGCAGGGGGCTCCAAGTTCTACAGGCCTTAGGCCTCCCCATCCCTCAGGATACGGGAGCTTCACCAGAAAATTGCCCTAAAAAAGGACAGCAGGTATTCAACAAACAGGTATTGAGCGCCTCCTCTATACCCACCAATGTGCTGCTGGCGAAGCCTGGGAGACTCGATAGACTGTTCCTGCATCCCAGTGAGAGAAGCAGAGAAATAAGCCTGCGAGAAAGATGCACCATAACAGGACAGGACAGGGGCTGTGGGAATACCTAGTGGGAGGACCCGACTCATGCAGGGGGGTCAGCGAGGACTCCCCTGAGGATCCATCCTCCAGCTAAGCTTTAAATGACCAAGAGGAATTAGCTAAGAGGGAGTTGGAGAAGTGTTCCCCAGGGAGAGGGAATAGAATGTGAGGACACCCAGGAGCAGCTCTGAGGAGCCGAAAGCAGCTCAGTATGCTGGATCATGGCAGGTAAGGGCCAAAGGACAAGGCAGGGAGGCAATGCAGGGGCCGGGCCAGGCAGCTAACAGCTAGATCGTGGCGAGCTATTTGCTGCATTAAACATTCCTCTGGGGGCCGGCCCCCGTGGCTTAGCGGCTGGGTGCGTGCGCTCCCCTGCTGGCGGCCCGGGTTTGGATCCCAGGTTTGGACCCCGGGTTTGGATAAACCTGGGATCCAAACACCGTTTCTCCAGCCATGCTGGGGCGGCGTCCCACATACAGCAGCTAAGAAGGATGTGCAACTATGACATACAACCATCTACTGGGGCTTTGGGGAGAAAAAGGGAAAAAAAAAGGAGGAGGATTGGCAAAAGATGTTAGCTCACGGCCGGTCTTCCTCAGCAAAAAGAGGAAGAATTGGCATGGATGTTAGCTCAGGGCTGATCTTCCTCACAAAAACAAACAAAACAAAACATTCCTCTGCACAACAGGATGTTGGGGGAAATTATCCTTTACCCTAGGACAGGCGCCTAAGGTCCAGAGCAGAGGATCCAGAAGTGCTGCTTTCTCCCTATTTTGATGAAGACTGCCAGCAGCAGTGTCCAGACACCCTCCCCTCCAGGGCAAAGTGGAAGGTAGCAGAGTTAGTCTTGCTACCCTCAGCCGGTCCCAAATTCCCCTTCCAGTTTGTAACTGAAAACTAAGGAGAGAGGCAGAATTGTGGCCTGTGGGGAGCGGTGTTCCAGTGAGAGTTTTCTTGCCTCCCCTCACCCCCAGCACACCCCCCCGAAGCCAGTCACAGGGTGAGGGGTGGGAGGATTTCAAGGGAATCCCTCCTGTAGTTTAGGGGATCCTGCAGGAAGGGGAGACTGACAAGTCACTCTCAGCTGGACATTTACTGAGGGACAGAGCCTGCAGGCCCAGTCTGCGCTGCCATGGGAACCGAGTGTGGGGGGCAAGCTGTGGGCATGCTCAGCACGGGTGCCCAGAGTTTGGGGGTGGACGTGAACATGGAGATTGGTGCTGAGGAAGGCTGGGAGCACAGCTGCAGCTGCCTGGGCCGCCTGGGTGATGGTGGGCTTCAGGACACGCTACTCTCAAATATGGCACCTCGGCATGCCAAATATTTCAAGCTGAAGGAGTTTGAGAAAACAGCAGAAGCAGAAAGGTCACTCTGTGACCCCCACCCCGTGCCCTGAGGCGGGTCATAAAACCCTAGTGTGAGAGCCCTTCTCCCTGAGGGGTGCCCTGAGCCTCCCTCTGCCAGCTGTGGCCCCTTTTGGATGTGCCGGCTACAATTTACAACTTATAAGGTAGTAAGTGCTGGCTACAGTTTAGCTGTTGGCTGCTTCACCTGACCTCTGCCCGCCTGTACTGGAGGAAAGGAGCATCCCCATCTCTGAAGCCTGCGGGACCTGGAGAAGAATCCAAAGAAACTGGCCTCGCTAAGTTTCCTCCAGTTGACTGCTTACCTCAGACTCCTTGCCCTATCACACTCCTCTGTGACTTTCCACTCTTCATCAAACAAAGCACAAAAATATTCAGGTTTACCTGTTTCTTCAGGTCTTCATTTTCTTATGAAGGCTCCAATATCATGTAAAACTTATATTAAATGAATTTGTATGCTTTTCTCCTGTTAATCTGTCTCTGTCAGTTTAATTTTCAGACCCAGCCAGGGACCCTAAGAGGGCTGAGGAAAACATTTTCCTCTCCTACAGTGGGTCGGGAGCTGGTGTGCAGTCTGCGCCTGAAGCCCCTAAGGACTGAGTGCTCAGGGGTTCCTGCAGCTCCGTGGGAAGGAGGCTGGAGGCTTCTGAAAGGGTCTGCAGCTGGCCAGAGAGGATTAGGGCTATCATGGGCTCCTGGCAGAGCTGAAGGATGAAGAGGCTGTCCCTCTCTGGGTGGTCCTCTGAGCTGCCATAAGCTAAGTTACATGCTACCCCAGGAAAAAGAGACACTTCACCAATACAAGACCACCACATCAGCAGAGACCACCAGCACCTCGTGGAAAGTCACTGACCTTCTGGGAGGCCAGGGTCACCTCTCCCCAACCCCAGGAGGTCAGATGAGTAACATATTGGTTGCCAGCCTTGGACACTGGACATCAGAAGAGGAAGGAGAGACATAGAATCAGAGAGGGAGGGAGGTGGGCATCGCTCTGCAGTGCAGGGAGGAAAGGGCGTGAGGGAAGAGGCCAAGCCCCTGCTCCACTTCTGGTCCTGTTTCTTGAGCCATTGGTCTGACCCACACTAGGAGGAGGGAAGAAATGAGATTTAAATTGAACTGGACATTAAATGGCCGGAATGGTTTGGCATCTGCTGAAGTGATCATTACCAAATGGGTAACGAGGTGGATTTGACTGGGTACAACTGGAGACAGAACTAGAAAGGAAAAAAAAAAAAGCCATTTCATGTCAATGGCTCAATAAATCAGTTACTTGTCCATTATATCACTGAATTCTCCAAACAATCATACAAGGCAGATCCTGTTATTATTGCAGTTTTAGAGATGAGGGAACCAAGGATCCAGGAGATTAAGGAACTTAAAACCACACAGCTAAGGAATAGCTGAGCTGGGATTTGAACTCTCATTGTTGGCCTCTGAAGCTAGATCTCTGAGCCCAGCTGGCACTCCATGCAAGTATCTCCTCTCTCAGCTACTCGCTGAACAAACCCAGTGACGGGGAGCTCGCCACATTCCCAGACATATTATTGCATTTTCAGATGGCTGTTGAAATAACAATAGCTCACATTTTTACAGGGCTTTGTAGTTAACACATACAACAGTCATTCAATAAGTATTTATGAGGCATCTTCTATCATGCTGAGTACTTCCTAACTTCTCTGAGAGGAGGGCTCAGCAGGCAATTCTTTCATCTGTCTTCTGCATACGAGAGAAGGGAGAAAGATTGTGTGACTTGCCTAAGGTCACACAGAGCTAGGGCCACCACTACCACCACCTCCATCACCACTACCACCAGCAAATATTTCTTGAGTGCTCAGTGTGTGCCAGGCACTGTGCTAAGTGCTCTGCACAGTCCTATGGGGCGTGAGAACTCCTCCTGTCCAGGGCTCTTTCCACTGCCCCAGCCGGCTTTCCTACACTCCCACTCCTGTCTCTGCTTTCCTGCGTGAGCTGATGTTCTCTGGCCAAACGGTTGATTCCCTGGCTTGGGGAAAGCCCTACAGTGGGGAGCCTGGGAGTCTTAGAGAAAAGCAGAGAATTTGACTGCCTTCCCCAGTGCCAGCTCATCACACGTGTTGACATGCTGCTGTAGAGAAGGTGCTGGCAGTTCAAAGGATGGGCCCTTGATTCATATCTCATCCTCTATAAATAAGTGAGTAAAGGCGTGCTCTGCATGCGCTGCTTCGCTGCCTCCTTTGCGCCCTGTATCGCTCTCCATACCTCGTTACTGCTCTGGCCTTGGCATGTCAGACTGTAAACTTTCAGCCAGACTCTGTCAAACGCCTTAGCTTGGCAGTGCCCCTCCCCACCCCCCACCTGACGTAGGCTCCTGCTGAGTGGTCCTCTCTCTGGACTCACCAGCTGCATACACAGCCCTGCTTTCCAGGCAGTCTGTCATGACAAAGTGATTAACAGCGTGGGCTTGTGTGGCTTCAAATCCCAGCTCTGTCGCTTCTTGGCCTTGTGACCACCGGCAAGTTACTTAACTTCTCTGATCCTCAATTTCTTGATATATAGAATGGGGATGATGAGTCAGTAATGAGGAATATGATGGAGACTGATTGAGAGTGGTCAAGGAGGGCTTCTCTGAAAAGGTGACATTTGAGCTAAGACATCAATGATGAGACAGAGCTGATTCAAAGAGGATCTAAGGGCAGTTGGCTCCAGGCAGAGAAGGAACAGGGACTGTGACTCTGGCAAGCTCTCTGAGAGGGCTTGGCAGGTGAGGGATCGGTTAGAGAAGGTCCCTGGTGCTAGGGGATGGGTGGGAAGGTTGGCCAGGCCTCTCATAAGGGGTATATTAAGGGTAAAAGGGGTCTGAAAGGCTGGGTTGGCATTAATAACTGGTTAAAGCCCAGGGAAGAGATAAGACAAAAGAGACGTTGGTGGAGGACTCTGGTGTTGTCATGAGGCCCACATGCAGGTCTCTAGGGGCTGGCCCCTGCCAGCACCTTCCAGCCTCCGGGGTCCAGTGAGGAGTGGAGAGGAGGTGGCAAGTCCTACTTCTCTCACCCCAGGTCCCTCACCTTCTCTCTTCCTTTCCTAAAGTAAAACACTCTGCAGAAAGAGTCTGATTTCAGCCATTTATATGGTGGAATGCTGATCAGTGTTTAACAACTGGCTTTCCAAGCAAGTAAACAAACAAACAAAAACCGATTTTTTGCCAATAGTTTTTGCCAATTGTTGTGGTATAAGTATTCCCACCATGGCTGATTTTAAGCTATGGATGCAATGTCTTTGATTGTGCAGTTGGGAAGAGACGCACACAATCAGCGCTCATGAGCTGGTGCACACCAGCTCTATCACACCACTGCATTTACACCTGAGTCACAATAACCGGTATTTATGAAGCACTGAGTATGCGTCAGGCACAGTTGTAGGCACTTTATATGTACTACCTCACAAAAACTCTATGAGGTAGGAGCTGTTAATATCCCCGTTACACAGGTGAGCAATGCAGGCTGGGACAAGTTTGGTAACTTGCCCAAGATCACCATGCAGTTAGTAATTGACGGAGCTGGGATTAAACTGCAGGGTAATTTACAGGCAAGTGAAGAAACCCTAAGTGTACCATTCAGTGGATTTCTACATATGCGTACCACATGTCACCAGATCACAAACAATATGGAACATTTCTAGCCCCAGCTGGCTCTTTTGTCACCCCTCCCCTTGATACTCTCCCTCCTAGGTAACCACCATTCTGATTTTTATCAACATAGATGTACTTTGTCTGTGCTTGGATTTTATGCAGCTGGAATCGTTCAGCACATAATCTTTTGTGTCTTGGCTTCTTTCTCTCCCATGTCATGTCTGGGAGATTCACCCATGTCATTGCATGTTTCAGAAGTTTGTTCTCTTGAACTGTCTTATGCTATTCCACAGTGTGTGAGTAAACCGCAATGTCTCTCTCCATTCTCCTGTGGATGGTTTGGAGTTGTTTCCACAGAGTATGGTCATAATCATTGTGATAGATGCCCACTCAAGTGTGGGTGGGACTCCCTGGGTCTTCTTATCTCTGGGGGATTTGCATCCTTAGCACTTGGGTTGAGCGGTATCACAGGATGTATTAGTTTCTGATTGCTGCTGTGACAAATTACCACAAATTTAGTGGCTTAAAGCAACACAGATTTATTGCTTTATAGTTCTGGAGGTCAGAAGTCTAAAATGGGTTGGCAGAGCTATGGTCATTTTGGAGGCTCTAGGCGGAACAGCCCTTTCCTTGCCTCTTCCAACTTCTAGAGGCCACCTGGGTCGATCTCTGATTCTGTCATCACATCTCCTTATCTTACTCTGACCCTCCTGCCTTCCTCTAATAGGGACCTTTGTGATGGAATTGGGCCTGTCCAGATAATTCAGGATGATTTCCCATCTCAAGATTCTTACTTTAATTACATCTGCAAATTCCTTTTTGCTATGTTAAGATAACATGTTCACAGGTTCTGGGCATTAGGACATGGACATCTGTGGGGGCCATTATTCTGCCTATCACGCTGGACTATCAGTTACTGCATAAGGAATCTTGATGTAATGGAAAGAGCCCTGGGGTGGGAATCAGGAGGCCAGGGTTCTAGTCTAGACCCTGTGTTGACTCATTGTGGGACCCTGGGCAGATCCCTGCATTTCTGGGCTTTGGGTAGATATAAAATGAAGGGCTAGGCCAGATGATCCATCTCACAGGCACCTTCCAGCCTCTACTTTCTATGATTCTCATAAGCTTTAGGCTTGAGGTTCTATCCAGCCACTCTTTTTACTGCATGTGCCTATTTCTTCTCACCCCAGGGTAAAGGGAGCACGCCTTCTGAGAAGGCCTGGGAGGCCTGCAGCAGGTCCCCCACTGTCCCCTCCCCTTCTCTTCCTTGCTATCATATGGCCTCTGGGCCTTTCATCCAGAATGACTTTGAAACCCTGCTATTGATTTTCCTGTTATCCTCCCACTCTCCATCTCCCTTAAGTGGAAGTTTGAAAACCCAATTTGGGGAAAAAAAAAAAAAAGATTGCCCACATGATTTCAGGGGTGGGGCTGATGGAGCAGCTCTTCCAGCAGAGGCTGAGAGTGAAGTGTGAAGTGCTTGGGAGGAAGCAGCAGAGACGCCCTTCAGTACTCATTTCTGATGTGAGTCCGCCTGTTCTTCCCTTTGCCATTGATGGCTGTTCCAGCCATGGGCTCCCAGCAGTTACTGAAAAGAGAAAGAAGGAAACCAAACCATTTTCTTTTTTGCCAAACACGAAGCCTACTGTGTTGCAAGTGAACCAGCAGCCTGTTGCGTCTCCATATTTTCTACTAGCCCAACGGTTGATTTTTCCTAGCTGGCATCTGGTGGCTGATCACCTCTTCTTTCCATTCTTCCATTGATATAATGGTTTATTAGTATCAACTTTTTCTACTTTACATAGTAGTCTGTAAGCGGGAGAAGCAACACATAATAGGCAGATTTGAATTGAGTAATTCTGTAATAGAGTCCGTGAACAAGCTAACTTTCAGTGTCCTCATCCATAAAATGGGTATAATAATACGTTCCTGGCAGAGTGGCTTTGAGGATTCACTGAGATAAAGTATGCCAAGAGCTTAGCCCAGCACTTGGTCTATTACAATCCTAGAATAAATGGCCGCAACTACTTTTATGACTGTGCAAGGTGCACTGTTTCTGGGAGCTGGGGGGAAAAAAATGAATCAGATTTGGTCCCTGCCTTCGAGCAGCTTCTAATACAGTCAAGGAGATCAGCAACAGTCTATAGGTGTGCCATAGAGTTTCTCCGCTGACAGCGTTGTGGGAGTAAGCTGAGACAAGGGAGCACTGAATTCGGCGAGGAGTCTGGGAAGGCTGCTTGGAGGGGGAGGCATCTGCACGCACAATCAACACAAAGCACACATCATTCTAGTCAGGCGGGAAAGCAAGGAACATCTTCGCCTCCCGTTTGGGATACAGAGAGAGAAGCAACTGCGTTTCCTGCCCTCCTGCTGAAGTGAAGAAATTCAGAGGTGTTGCTTCTCTTATTAATCCAGCTGTGAGCATTTTTTAGACCAGCTGTCCTCCCCATCCCGAGCCCCTGAGGAACGAAGCACAGAGCCTCTGAACAACATCATTAAAGGGCTTCCTGGGAAGAGACTCAAGTGGAGTGGGTGAGAAACTAACAGAGGCACTGGCACCAAGCAATGTGGGCTCGGGTCGTGAGGTAGGGACCGAGTCCTGTCTAGCTCTGCACCAACTTGTGGAACAGTCTTGGCTAAGTCCCCTCACCTACGGGCCTTGGTTTTCTCACCTGTAAAACAAAATGATTGGCCTGGAGGACATCTAACAACACCTGTTCTTCTGACATTCTATGTTTCCAAAAGGAAACTGTGTGAAATGGCTACATTACTCCCTTGCTAAGATTTTGGGGACAGGGCCGGCCCTGTGGCTTGGTGGTTAAGTGCGCGCGCTGCGATGCTGGTGGCCCGGGTTCGGATCCCGGGTGTGCATCGAGGCACCACTTCTCCGTCCATCCTGAGGCCGAGTCCCACATACAGCAACTAGAAGGATGTGCAGCTATGACATACAACTATCTACTGGGGCTTTGGGGGGAAAAAATAAAATAAATAAAATCTTTAAAAAAAAAAAAAAAAAAAAAAAAAAAGATTTTGGGGACAATTCCTACCAAGAGCAAAGGAGAAAATGGAGGCAATTCCCCAGGTAATTCTGACTCTCCCTCAAAACCTTTGTACATGTCAAATCCACACAATTACAACCTAAGTGAGTTTGGGAGCCTAAAATATATCTGGCAAGCTAACTTCTTCACTTCATTTTCCTAATCTAGCACTAGCATTGATATTTCTAAGAAATATGTGACCACAAGCAAGTCACTTAACCTTTCCAAGTGTCTGTTTCCCCTTCTTAAAACCAAGACATCTGACTGAATCATCTCTTTGGGCCCCTTCAGCTCTCATTTTTTCTGCTCATTTTTATTCATGGCTTTGATCCTTGTGCAGGTCACTTATCTCCAGCAACAAGTGAGATGTGAAAAAGCAACCCAGGTGGGCTACCATCTCCCTGAACCTCAGTGTCGTGATCCGAATAAAGTCACATATTTAATGGTGCCTTTTGTAGGCCAGCAGAATAGCAAAGTAGTTACAAGCACAGGCTTTGAGGCAGAAGCCTGCAATCCAATCTGGTCTATGTCACTTAGTAGCTGTGTGGCCTTGAGCAAGTGCCAATCAATGTGAAGCAGGTGTAACCCTGTTGAGGCAGAAAAGCAGGAAGACTCAGTTTCCTTATCTGTAAAATGGGAGTGAAGACTCTGCCTATTGTTTAGAGTTGTTATGAGGATTAAATATACTGTGATTTCCAAATTTCTGTCTCCTGTAGGATAAAACACAGTTTCTCTAATAAATGGGCAACTGATCCTTGGCCCTAGGGTTAGGAAAATAGAGAGTGGTGGGGATTGAGGCCAAGTAGAGAGCGTATATTCCCTCTAAACGGGGCCATTTACTCCAGCTGACTGTAACATTGTAGGTCTCAGTGTTGCCAGATCTGATTTTTTTCAAGACAAACCAAAAACCTGGATTTTTATGTGAAATTGCCCAATCTTAAAATATTGGCTAACAATTTTTTTTTACAACACTGTGCAAATAAGACATGGCTGCAGCCAGGATGTGGCCCACAGTTTGCCAGTTTGTAACTTGCATTAAGTGCTTAGTGAATAATGGGAAAAACCCACATCATCTAATTTTGCTCTCTCAACAACGCCATTTCACAGATATGAAAACTGAGGCTAAGGCTAAGAAAGGTGAGATGACGTCCCCAGTGTTGCATGGCTGGATTACATTAGAGCCAGTACTCTAACTCAGGTCTTTTGGCTCCTAGTTGGGTGCCCTTTTGCCAAACCACAGGAATCCTTCTAGAACCTGAATGTGAAACTATAGCCTGGATGTGAAGCTGCCTGGGGCTGTCTAGAAGTCCCTTGGGAGCTCAGGGACTGGAGACTTGGTGCTCCTTGCTCCTCTCCCATATCCTTTCCTTCAGTGCGTGCAGACAACAGTGGTTTGAGATCATCCACGGAAACTCAACCACTGTGCCTGCATGGAACACCTGCAGCCCAGCAGTTGCACAAGACAGGGGTTGGTGGTGGGAGGGGGGTGATTCAGAGCTTCCAGCCACCAGAATTGTCTCAGCTGTTCCTCTCACTCCAAGCCTCCCAGCCCTGCCCACTTTCCCTGCCATTGGAGACCAAAATGTCTTTTAGTTGCCAAGTGTCTTTTTAAAAAGATTACGGGACAAAATAATCCTTGATACAATATAATTATAAGATATAATTTCCTTTGTGGTTAAATACTTGAGCTTTAGCAAATTTTAAGCTAAAAATGAATGGTTTTGTTTTTAATAAAAACAAGATTAGCAAATGAAAATCTATTATAATTCTTATTAGAAAGATCTAAAGCATTGCTGCCTCTAATTGAGCTTTCAGAAGCTCTCCCTGTGTCCGCTTCCTTGGTGCCTTCTTCCCTTTGGGGAGCCCGGCAGATGTACCTATACTGCTTTCTAAAATCTCCCACTTGGGCCCCAATTCTCAACCTTCATTTCCTTCACTTTAAATTCTAGTGCAAACCAGTTCAGCCCTCCCGTCAGCGTCCCTCAGCTCTGACAGGCTCTCTGCCCGTCGGGAAGTCCGCTCTGCTCCATTCTAAGGACCTCGTTAGGGGTGACTGGGATGTGTACCGACGGCAAATAGCTTCTGGAAATGAGTTTCTCACTTTGGCAGGAGATGGAGCAGGGACTATCCCGCTGGGGACTTGCGTGTCTTAGCAGCCTTAGTCCCAACTCTGTGTTCTTTACTGGGGTTTAGTAATTTCTTTTCCCTCAATTGCTTCCTCTCTAAGGTATTTGCATTTAAACAAGAGTTTACTCCCCTGCTGATTATTTTCCCCCTCTTTGATTCCATCGCAAAGGCAGCCGGAGTTGCTGGTGTGCTGGTGTCTGGATGGGCTCCATGGCAACAGCCGAGAGTTGAATGGTGTGAACTTCACCTCTTTCCTTTTGCAGATCCTTTAGCAGAGTAGGCACATTTAGGAGATATTTCCAGGAAGTGAAAACGGAACTATTTGTCACCTCTGGGTCCCCTGGGCCTGCTTCGAAAACCTCAGGCTAGATTGCCATGCATAAGATTTCTCAGAGAGGAGGAACCCCCCTGGGTGATGTTTTAAAGCCAAGAGCACAGGGTTCTATCCAGGAAGAATGATGCGAGGAGTGGACGAACAAGCTTCCCGGGTCTCCGCTGACGCTGACCGAAGCAGGACCTTGAGCAGACAGGTGATCTCTGGTTAACCTGGGTGTTTCGCACAGTCCTGGTGGGGTGAGGAGCCGCTGAGGCTCCTTGTGGGGCTTAGCCCACCTTGCACTCTAGCAGAGGAGTTCAGCGTATTAAACATACAAGCTCTGGCGTCAGACAAAGCTGGGTCCAAAACCCAGCTGCATCCCATCCAAAGCTTGTGACTTGAGACAAAATCTTAACTCTTGGAAGCCTCGGCTCCTCCATGGGGTAAAATGGGACTGTAGTAGATGAGAGTGTTTCTCTCAACTCTTCACATCAGGTGACCTTGCAGTGCACACACATGCACGGAGTGTATTTCTCACCCTATGGATGTTGGACTTGGCTTGGGCCAATGGAATGTTATGGATTAGGTGTGAGCAGAGGCCATAAATGTACTTCCAAGGTGTGGTTTGGTTCTCACCTCTATAATCTGCCATGGGAAGAACATGTACTTTATAGTGTCTGGTCTAAAGAGAATGAGGACACGCATGGAACAGACTGGAACCCAATCATCAGCCTGGAGACAACCTATGGCTTGAAGCTGAGCCCCTCCCAAACTGGCCTGCAGACCCATGAATTAGAAAATGAAATGCTTTTTATTATAAGCTACTGAATTTTGGGGGTAGTTTGTTATGTTATGCAGTATTATTGTGGCCACAGCTGAGTAATACAGAGAAGCTACAACAGTGAAGATTAAAAGAGAATTATGTATATGTTACCTGGATGGTAGGGTCTCTGTGTGCCATTGCTCTGTTCAGTCTGTGCTAGCCCCAAAGTAGGACTCTGACTTTATCAACTCTCGCTGCCCTGACTCCCACCCTCACCCAAATCCAGTCCATGACCTCAAGAAGCAACATAAATTTTACTAACATCTGGTCATCACTATCAATCTGTCCCCAAACCCCATGCTCCCTCTGAGACCCTCCTCATCAGTCTTTTTATTTTCAGAGGCAGTTAGCTTTAACCTGCCCCCTCCAGTCTTGTATCCTATGACCGTCACTTAATGTTGTCTTCAGGTACACCCAAGACCAGCAGCAAGCGAGACTTCAGTTGTCAAGATCCATCCTCTTAGATGGAGTGGCAGACACTATCATTGCTCTGCCTATAGCCCCTTGTCACTGTTCCCAAACTGCCACTTCTTCTGCTTCTTTATGGATACACCTGTGACTTTTTGTCCAAAGACCTTGCTCAGCCTACACGTGAGCAGGACAGAAGTGTCAGGGAGCTGACTCTGTTGGGTGACGAACAGGAATTGGTGGATAGATCCCTAAGCTCCTTCATCCCTTAGATGGGGCAGCTCTGAGGTGTGTTCTACACTGTCCACCTGAGGACCCCAGCAGATCTGAGTTCCTGTTGCCCGTAGTAGTCACCCTCTCAAAACTATACCCAGTATTGACTTCTTTCCCTTCCCTGTCTTTCTTAAACCACTCCCTTACCATCACTTCCTGGGATCACCTCTAAAACAAGCTGCATGCACCCTGATCTTTGTCTCAGGGTCTACTTTTGGAGGAACTCAACTTCAATCACATGGTGTGTGTATGTTTGTGCACACATTTGTGTAAGTATGCACAAATGTATAGACAATATAAAGAGCAGGGAAATATTTTCTTGCTATAAATAATAGTTTTTCCCTATCTTAATGCAGTGCCAGGCAGACTGTTAGTATTCAATAAATGGTAACCATGATGATAATGATGATGATAACTCTGGCAAGGGCCAATCTCTGTGCTTTAGCTGGTGCCCACTTGGCATTGTCCCCCAAGAATCTTCTTGGTAGACACTTCTCGCTTGTTCCTTGAACACCTGAACTCATGGATACTTGTTTTACTTGCAGCCCCTGGTCTGGCCTTAATAGTAATAATAACTCATAACTTCTAAGAGTATTTTAGAGTTTATAAAGTGAGTTAATCTTTATTCACTCAGTAGCCATTCATTGAACCATTATTTTTCAAATATCTACTATATGCCAGGCATTGCCCAAGATGCTGGGAAAATACAGCAGGGACCAAGCCTGGCAAAGCCTGTGCCCACAAAGGACTTATGTTATAGAGGAGGAGAGGCACACAACTTAACATTGAATTAATTAAATTAATTAATATTCTAAACAAATTTTTTGTGTGTGTGTGAGGAAGATCAGCCCTGTCGTAGCATCTGCCAATCCTCCTCTTTTTTTGCTGAGGAAGACTGGCCCTGGGTAACATCTGTGCCCATCTTCCTCCACTTTATATGGGATGCCGCCACAGCATGGCTTGCCAAGCGGTGCATTGGTGCACGTCTGGGATCCAAACCGCCGAACCCCGGGCCGCCACAGCGGAGCACGCGCACTTAACCGTTTCCGCCACCGGGCCAGCCCCTAAACAAATATTTAAAAATACATATTTTACAAACAAATAATTAAACAAGAGCTTAATTAAACAGACTGTGATCAATGCTAAATAGAAAATAGAACAGGATAGTGTGATATGGAGGGGTTGGGGGTGCTTTTTAGATGGGTGATGAGGGCCAGTGACTGCAGGGAGAATAGGTACCCAGGAGTTCAAGTGTTTAGCTAGATTATGGAGATGATATACTTTATCTTGGAAGCTTAAAACAACCTTGCCAGGTCCCTATTCTCATTCCCCTCACTCCTCCCCCTTTTATTCCAATGAGGAAACCATGGCTCAGAGCAATCAGATAACTTGCCCTATGTCACAGAGGAAGGAATCAGGATCTGAAACCAATTGTTTGGAGGTTACCCAGATGGTGCTAAGCAGAAGACCTCAGATGAGGATGTAGGAATCTAGATGATTGCCCTACCCACCCCAACCCCCAACTCCTGTGTTGGGGATATGATCAGTTTTAAGCCAAGTGTCGCTGACAACCCCCCACCACCTGCTCAGTGTTACCAGCCAATACACCCAGCAGGAGGAAGGCAACCCACACCAGTCCTTCCCCAACAAAGCCAGCTGGGTGCCTGGAGTAACACATGTTGCCTGGTCCACCATGGCAGCCAAAGAAGCCAGCTGCCACCTGGCAGCCTTTGGATGATGCAACGATTCAGGGAAGTGCCATTGCTAACTCCATCACACCTCCACGCTGCATGTGGCAGCCACAGAACCACAGCATGAGCACTGAGGGAGGGCTTCTACTTTCAGACACAGTGCCAATGAGGAGCCGGGGGTGGGCAGGCTGGCTCCTGCATGCAGCCTAACATGCATGCCTTCCCAGTCCTTGGGTTCTGAGCTCAGGATTCCATAGATACAACTTTTCTGAGCTTACCACTACTAGAAACTAACCAGTGGTGTCTGCTGTCTCAAATTTTCCTTTATGGCGAAACAGAGGCACAAACCAGGCAATGACTTGCTTATAGTCATTGTAATTATGTGCTCTGGCTAGAACCTAGGGATCCTTCTAAGTCTTGATCTTCAACCACATGTTGAGTATCTGCTATGTGTCAGGTGCTGTGCAGGATGCTGATAAGCTCACTTCTACTAAAGAAGAGAGAAGTGTGAACAGTTCTGAGCATCACATGTGATAGGAACAGGTGTGGGTCATCTCCAGGGGGACCCCAAAGTAGAGAATCAACACTTCACTGATGGAGAAGGCAGGCAGGGTGTATGGGATCTTAAGGGTCTAATGCAAGGGTAATGCTTGGGCTTTCTCCTGCTCTTTCCAGCGAGATTTATTAGAGTTTTTCATTTGCTTAAACTCATCTTATTAAAAGCAAAAAAAATATTATTCACTTATTTTTAGCTTCAGTTTTGTTTAAGTTTGAGCATTTAATCATGAAGGAAGCATTATCGTCAAACTGTGTGAGTTTTAGCAGGTCCCTAAATCTCTCTGTATCTCAATTTCTTCAGTCTGCTTGGGAAGACTGAATGATTTAAAATGTATAAAGTGCTTAGAACAGGGCCCTGCACTCTGCTATGATTCTTGCCTTCCATCCCAGAGGACACCATTAGGAGGAAATTGGGTATGAATGAGCAACTACAGCAATTCAGACACCTGCGATTTCCAAATCCTGCCCCTGGGAGCTGCAGGAGCCGTGTCTGGCCTCAGTGAGCCGGGGTCTGTGGATGAAGCCAATCCTGCGGTGAATCTGCAGTGGGGCTGCGGGGGTCGCCGTGGGCTATCCTTTTGGTGTATGAATGTAATGCGTATTGTTTCTCAAAAGACAACCATGTGGCCTGTGGGTTTGTTTTTATTTGCCATAGGCCTGCATTTGCTAAACACACATACAAATAAAGCAAATAAAAATAAACCGAAAGAAGAGCCCACGCTGCAAAGCACTGCTGTTGAGAGGTGGGACGTGGTTTTAGGCAAATCAGGCGACAGTAACGATCCATCGCAGCCATTTTCAAAGCCTGCTGAGCTTGTGACTGGACTTGGAGAGGTTCTGCACGGCAGTGAGACCCCTAAGTGGGTCTCAGGTCTTTGGTGTTTGCTGGCATCATACGGGAGGGGCTCGCAAAGACCAAGACAGGTCAGCTGTGAGCCGAAGTTTGGATTTCAGAACAGAGCATAGATGGGCACTTAGAGCCCAAATCTCACTCCCAAGGAGGCTCTAGTGCATTAAAGACCCACCAAGAAACATCTGAAGGTGGGAGGCCCAACAGCTAGCTGGTTCCAGTATTGGGCGTGGCCACATACAGGCTGATGGGGAAAACAAGCAGCATTCGTCTGGTGCTGAGGATACAGAGCATCTCCAAGTTCTCACAGCCTGGGGGAGGCAGGAGGAAGATCAGGATCTGGGACATGCCAAGGCAAAAATGAGTTCAAAACTCAGTTTTGGTGCCCGTTGGAGCACAGTAGACTCTGCAGCTGCTCTGTCTCCACGCCTTTCAGAATGCCATTGTCCCTCCCCGTTCCCTGGGATTTTGTTCTCCAGAGGAGTCCACCTACCTACAGCTACCCTTCAAAACTCTGCTTGAGACTTGCTAATTGAATCATGTCAATGCTCAGAAACCTTCAACAACTCCCCAGTGCGTACAGAATAGAAGTCCAAACGCTAAGCTCAGCACCCACGTGTGCTTACCCTTATACAGCCCATATGCCCCACCACTTCCTCTACTGTATGTTTTAACCACAGCACACATTCTCATCAGAGACAGTATTTACTGTCTCTGGACCTTTGCTGATACTGTTTCCTCTGCCTGCAGGCCTTCCTTGCTTTTCCCTCACCTAACTTGTCATTCATTTGACAAGATTTTATTTGACTGGCGTGTCTACCATGTGCCAGACACTGTTCTAGTGCTGTTTGAAATGGCCATAGTGGCAGATGGCCAGAAAGGCTGCAAGTTGTTCCCCTCCTTGAATCTGTGCCCCCTGGATGAAGGGGTAACCTTAAGTGCCCTCCCATTCTGACACCAGGTTCAGTCATGTGATTTGTGTTGGCCAGCGGGATGTTGGCAAATGTGATGCAAGCAGAGGCCTGAAAAGTGCTTGAATTCTTTTTGTTTCTCTTGGAAACCTTCTGCCACCGTGTGAATGAGCCTGGACTAGCCTGCTGGAGGCTGAGAAACCTTGTGAAACAGAGATTATGGCTCAGCCGAGGGCCCTAATCAATCAGCCCCAAGTGGACCCCACATCTGTTCACAACGTGTGAGTGAGCCCACACTGCGAACCACAGAGTCCTAAATAAATAAGTAGTGCTAAATAACTAGTGGCTGTTTTAAGTTACTTTTTGGATGGTTTCTTAAACACGCTAGATACCTAACGCAGCCATCAATTCTTCTTATCAGTCTAATATCTCTTACCCCTTCTGTTGGTATTAGCAATCTGATTTTATATTGATAAACACAATTCTCCATTCTCAGTCTATGCTACATGCTTCTGGTGAAGCTAAGCCACCTGCTCCTCTGACTCCAGGGACAATCAGTCAGTCAATCAGTATATCTCTTGCCACCAGAACAGACACACAGCTCAAATGGTCCAATAAGATCAGATCTGGGATTTTTGTTGTAATTCTTAGGACAATTATGCTCTTTTTCCTGCAAGGTGGCTAAGCTAGAAGAATGTCAGCCTCGAGTGCTCACATAGAAGCTCATACAGCTCACATAGAAGAGAGAAGAACCAAGAGACAGGGAGTGAGTCCTGCAGATATCATAAGTGTCCCTGGATCAGCCTGTGCCTACAGTTCCAACTCTCTCCGGGTTTTTCAGTTACATAAGACAAAAAAAAAATCCTATATTCCTATTTAAGCCAGTATGACTGGGATCTCGGTCATTTACAACCAGAAATTTCTGACTGATACACTCCTCAAATGCTACCTTCTCTAAAAAACTTTACTTCATCTCTTAGCCAGAATGGAGGTTTCTATAGATTTTTGCAGAAGGTCAAGTCATAAAGATTGCAACTAATTTCAAGCCAAATTCAAATTGCAACTAATTTCAACATAGAGACCTGACCTCAAATCCTGGGTTTGCCATTTGCTAGATGTAGGTACCAGGTAAGCTACTTAAATCTCCACCCCTGGATCCAACAGGTGCTTTAATATTACAAGCCTCACAGGGTTGTTGTTAAGAGTAAATGAAACTGTGTGTATAAATCACCTGGTACCTGTTTAGCAATTGCTATTATTTAAAAAAAAAAAGTCTTTTAATTATTCCTTACGCTCCTGATGGCAAGAATAATGACTTAATTGGCCCTTTGTACCTTATTTATTATGTCTTATTTTTCTTTCTGTTCTCAGTCCATTGCATAAGGCCTTACACATGGTGGATGCACATAATTTAATATGAGCAAGATAATAAGGAATCTGTCCTCTCATCCAGACAACACTGATGACTTTCTTCCTGGTCATCCCATCACCCCAAGGTAGGAAAATAGCTGATTGTGAGAAGGTGTCAGGTCTCAGTTACCTAGCATAATTTTCTGGTCATCACCTTTGGAACCAAATGGGAACAAAAAATATTATCTTTGCTATAAGTGTAGCTTGGTTCCAGAGCAGCAGATTGATAAAGCACATGGTGTGTGCCAGGTACTGTGCTAAGTGATTTACATATATGATAATGGGGGGAATGTGGCCACTTGTCAGCCGTGTGATTATAATGGACATTGGTTTTTGTTGCCTGGCTGTATCATTTCCTCCCTCTCTTGATGCTGCAAGTCAAATTTTATTAAGGAATCACCCCTGCTCTGCCTCTCAGTCTGTGTGATATTGGAAGGGCGGGCTTTCCTCAAGCTCCACCTGTGAGCCCTTGAATCAGACCTGGCCAACCAGGGGACTCCCTGACCACAGGGCTTGCTTTGGAGACAGGCTTGTGACCCATCACAGGCCAATGGGTGTCAGTTCTGGGACTTTTACTAGAACTATTAGGGAAGAGAAGCTCTTTCTCTACTGGGGTTGCTAGGCTAGAAGGGTGAAGCTGGGAGTTTGTGGCCTCCATCTTGCAACCAAGAGGAAAAGCCAGCCTGGGGGTGATGGCAACACAGAGGAAAGCCAAGGCAAGAGATGGACAGTCCGTCTCTCGACACCTTTGATCCCTCCATCCAGCTGAACTTGAAGAGCAACTTATCCCTAGACTTTTTAGTTACTTGAGCTAATATTTTCCCTTTTTAATTTAAGCCAGTCAGAATTGGGTTTCTGTCACTGAAAGAGTCCTAAACAACCTCTCTCAGCCTCATGTTTGTCTTCTGCTGAATAGAGTTTAATAATACCTCGCTCACACATGGAAGATGTCTAGCACAGTGCTGGCACATAGTGGGAGCTCCATGCTGGTAATTGTCCTCCTTCCCCTGAGCTCTGGGAGTGAGGGTGGCCATCCCCCTCTCTTTCCAGGCAGCAGCTCCTCCTCTTTTGGAGGAAAGAGGAGGAAAGTGGAAATGCCCAGAAGGCCAATGGAGTGGCTGACATTCTTCTTTCCTTGATGCAAATAGCATCATTTCATCTGGGTGGATGGAGGAGCTCAGTGGAATGTATATTTGTCCCTGAGCTCTGGTTTCTGATTGCCACCCAAGATGTGCCCAGCAGGTAGCCTGCTGTGTTCTATGCACTACAGCCAGATGATAAACCTTTGATTTTTGCTCTTCTCTGCTTCTTGGGAATAATGGGTCCATAATGAATTACATCCCCAAGAATAGCTGTAATTGTAACCACGCCGCAGAGAGGGAGCTGGCAAATCAGCCAGTCTCGTGAAATGTGCCTACTTTGTTCCAATCATTCTCTTTGGAATGGGGACCAACTTTATTGGTTTTTCCATCCCAAACTTTTAATAAGCAGTGGGCTTTCTGTGGGAAGTGGAGAATGAAAGCCGTACAACTGGGAGGTTTTACTCTTGGTTTACTTGCTTTATTCCCTTGTCTGTACAATTTCCCTTGGAATTTGTTCTCAGGGAAAAAAGATTTCTGCACTCCTTTTTCCCAAATATCTTAGCCAGCCTGGCATTATGTCAAGGAATTGACACCTCCCTAATATCTGAAGGTGTGGAAACAGCTGTGCGCTGTCCAAGGTGCTGATAACTGGTATTGTTTTGGAAATCTCAGAGGACATGTCTGGGCCCAGTTCAGAGACTGCATTCTGCACGATCAGGGAATGGATGTTTGGGGAGAGGGCAGGGCTGCAAAGACTGGTAGAGAGGGAAGGTCCCTGGCCACCTGAGTCGTTTTTTGTCAGTATGTCTTCTTGGAAGTCCATAGCCATCTTGGCTCTCTGAGATCCTGGGATCCACACAGAACCAAATAATGAACAGTCAAGAGTTAGGATGGTAAATGTGACTTCCTGGGACTGTAGGTAAACATAAGAAGAATCAGTATCATTATATGTAGTAGCTACAAGTATTGCATACTTGCTATAGTCTGGGCATAGTGCCAAGTACTCCGTATCTGTTTTCTCACTTAATCCTTACAACAACCCAGTAAGTTAGGTACTACTATTATTGTCCCTATTTTTCAGTCAAGAAGACTGGAACTTAAAAAGAAAAATGGATTGAGCCAGGGAAAGGGCTGAATTTTGACCCCAGAACCCACCCTTTTAACCACTGTATTATGCCTAGTGAACATCATCAAGGCTGAGTTCTAGAAGACCCAGGAAAGTCCGCCTCCAGCTCACTAGGTGACTTACAGCAAGGAACTTCTCTCATCCAGGCCTTGGATTCCCCAGATAAATTGGTGAGATAGTTCTAAATTCTCCAATTAACCAGGTAGCTCTGGTTTAGTGGTAAGGTCCCTATCATTGGAAGTAAGCCTGAGTCACAACTAGGGAAGTATATGGCAAGAAAGTAATAGAGGGGATTCAGTCATGGGATGGCAAGATGAGTCCACATGACCTTTACAGTCCTTTCTCCTGTAAGAGTTTGATGCCAATATGCGTTTTTCACCTATTTTCAAATCTAAAAGGCCAACAGTTGTGCTCCTTGAGGCTTGGTCTTGCCAACTGCAAGGCAGCTCTATTCGCTTGCTGGAATTTGCTATGGTGACTCAGCAGGAGGCGGGGAGGAAGCACCCATCTGCTCAGCCTTCCTCCTGAAGACCTTGCTTGGCTGAGCACAGGAACACCGAGTGGGAGGGCCCCAAGGTAATTGTTCAAAATATATTTGTTGCTGATGCTCCCTTTGTCTTCTACAGTCACCATATTTCCCCACCTCTAGCAGAGTTCTCGCTTCATTGAACACTGAATGCCCATTAGGGAAGCCTGTCACTTTCTTATTTGTGGGAAATGTCTGACAGAGAAGGGCAGGTACCACTTAAAATGTCAAGGCAACAGTGCAGCTGGCAGGTAAATTTCTGTGTAAAAATCCACTTTCTGCTCTGGAGCAGGGAAATGAAGTAAGATTCTGATTGCATTCAGACATGAGGACTGCTTTCAGCCAGACAGGAAGGCATAAACAATCCCAGTAATCCAGCCAGTTCTTTTACCAGTTTAAGATTCCATTGCTGGCTCCCTCCACCCTCACATTTCCAGTCTTCATATGAGGCACACCATTACCCTCCCAAGGCCCATTTCCATACTCCCCATTGATCGACACCTCCTCCATCACTACCTGTCCTCCATCTCTACCAACATGTCCTCTTGGAATATGTCTTAACTTACCTTCCTGCCTCTAACTTCTCTGTATTACAAGCCATTCTGCAGGTAGCTGCTATTTAAAGACTATTGAAGGGGAATTCTGAGAAGCAGCTTGCCAGCATGTAAAATTTCAATGCCTTCTTGAGTGTTTACAGAAAATATTAAACAACACCCCTACTCCCCAACCCCCCAGACTAACACTTACTGAATGCTTGCTACATGATGCCAGGAACTACACTAGGCACTTCACGCATTAACTTGTTTTTCACAACAGCTTTATGAGGTAGGTATTAATAGCCTCATATTACAGCTGAGTAAACAGAGGCTGAGAGATTTAGTAACTTGCCTAAGGTCTCCCAATTTTTTTTTTTAACAGTTTTATTTATTTATTTATTTTGTGAGGAAGGTCAGCCCTGAGCTAACATCCATGCTAATCCTCCTCTTTTTTTTTTTTTTTGGCTGAGGAAGACCATCTCTGAGCTAACATCTATTGCCAATCCTCCTCCTTTTTTTTCCCCCAAAGCCCCAGTAGATAGTTGTGTGTCATAGCTGCACATCCTTCTAGTTGCTGTATGTGGGACGCGGCCTCAGCATGGCCGGAGAAGCGGCGCGTCGGTGCGAGCCCGGGATCCGAACCCGGGCCACCAATAGCGGAGCGCGCGCACTTAACCACTAAGCCACGGGGCCCGGGCCAGGTCTCCCAATTTTTAAGTGCCTGACCCAGATTTAAACCAAAATCGTCTGCATTTTTTCTCTCTTTTATTGTTACTATTAATAGACTTTACTTTTTAGAGTAGTTTTAGGTTTATAGAAAAATTGAGTGAAAAATATAGAGAGTTCCCGTAAACCCCGTTATCTCCACCCCCAAAAGTTTCCCCTATTATTAACATCTTGTATTAGTGTGGTATATTTGATGAGCCATTACTGATACAGTGTTGCTAACTACAGTCTATAGTTTACTTGGTATTATACATTCTATGGGTTTTGACAAATGTATAATAACATGTATCTACCATTACTGTACCAAAGAGTTTTACTGCCCTAAAAATCTCCTGTGCTCCACCTATTCATCCCTCATCTCTAACTCTTGGCAACCACTGATCTTCTTACTGTTTCCAACTCCAGACTCAGCTGCCTAGAGGCCAGCAGTAGTTTCTAGCTTTTTCCACTCCGTGGAAGAATAATACAGGACAGGATTCAACAAAGCCAGACCCCCACCCCCACCCCCACCACCATTGGTGGGAAGGGGTTTCTTCCACTGATTAGGCCTGGTTTTATTGGGCTTGTGGGTCCCTAAAAGCTCATCATCTGTTTGCCTTGCTCTGCAGACTTGGCAGGTGGCTGGGGGTGGAGAGATGGGACTGAGAAGCATCATCAGCAGAGTCAGAGAATTCAGCATAGGGAGCAGGTGATGGGATATGGTAGCAAAGAGCTGTTGGGTCAGGGGCTCACTCAGGCTGTGATGGGCTAGCTAATGCTTATTGCACCTGCTTATAATAAACATACCTGTAGCATGTCCTTCAGAAGAGCACCCTTCTACCTAACTATGTAGTGCAGAACTTCTGAAACTTTAATATGCATATGGATTTCCTGGGCATCTTGTTAAAATGCAGATTCTAATTCAGTAGGTCTGGGGCAAGGCCTGATATTCTGCATTTGTAACAAGCTCCCAGGTGATACTGAGAGTAGCAAGGATGTAGGAAACAGGAAATGAATTTATCTTGGGCGCATTGCCTGTTTTGTCATTGGGCTTGCTGCCTAATTTCCTTAAAGCTCTGATTGTTTCTTATCCTTCAGAGAAATACTTGCACCTGGCTGAGCTCAATTCTAAGTTCCACCATTAAATAGGGACATTTTTAACCTGTAATCTGCTCAGATGAAAGCACTTGGGATGGATAATGAGGCCAATTATTCAATAACTAATTTAGTCTTGCAATAACTATCTGCCGAGCTCCTACAGTGTGCCGGACACTGTCCTCTTGGGACTTCT
This sequence comes from Ceratotherium simum simum, assembly GCF_057802395.1. Lineage (NCBI taxonomy): Eukaryota > Metazoa > Chordata > Mammalia > Perissodactyla > Rhinocerotidae > Ceratotherium > Ceratotherium simum. The sequence continues at coordinate 23,690,637 of NC_141903.1, forward strand.
GGCCTAGCAGCCAAAGGCACCAAAACTCAGCAAACAATCAAAGTAATTTCAAGTTGTGTTAAGTGCATGGAAGGATCCTAACAAAGGGCTAAACTGGAGACTACTGAGGTGGAAGGGAGTAGTTTAGAATAGTAGTTGTATTAGTTTCCTATCGCTGCTGTAACAAATCAACACAAATCTAGTGGCTGAGAACAACACAAATGTATTCTCTTACAGTTAGAGAGGTCAGAAGTTCAAAATCAGTCTCATTGAGCTAAGGTCAAGGTGTCTCGGGGCTGCTTTCCTTCTGGAGATTTTAGAGGAAAATCTGTTTCCCTGCCTTTGCCAGCTTCTAGAGGTCACCCATATTCCTTGGCTCATGACCTCTTCCTCAAATCATGCCAACCTCAGTATCTGTTGTCACATCTCCTCTCTAACCCTGGCCCTCTGACCTCCCTCTTATAAGGACCCCTGTGATTATACCAGGCCCACTAGGATACTCTTCCCATCTCAAGATCCTCAATCACACCTGCAAAGTCCCTTTTGCTGTGTAAGGTAACACAGTCACTGGTTCCAGGGATTAGGATGTGCATCTCTCGGGGAGGGGTGAGAGGAGTAGGCATTATTCTGCCTACCACAGGGGTCAAGACCTCTCTCTCTGAGAAAGTAATATTTAAGCTAAAGACTCAGCACAAGTCAGACATGAGAAGAGTAGAAGAAACAGCTTTCTCAGTGGAGGAAACAGCAAGGGCAAAGACCCTGAGAAGGAGAGATTTTAAGCCTGAGCGCTGCAGAGAAGCCCAGTGTGGTGGAGCACAGGGAGTAGACAAGGTGAGAGTAGAGCAGGCAGCGGGGGCAGGCATGTGGGTCTGTGGGCTGTGGCCCTGAGGACTTTGGATTTTACTCCAAGTGTGATTAGGAGCCCCCAGAAAGCTGAAGCCAGTTACTGACGTGATCTGCTTTGTGTCAGATGGGTGACTGCTACTCAGCTCCAGCCCATACCTGCCATGTAGAAATGTGCATAGAGACCAGTGTGGCCAGGTCTTCTGACTTCTCAGGGAAAACTGGAAATCTGGAAATTTTTCATGTCCAACTCCCAATTTTAAATTACTGACAATATATTGGAAAATTTAAAAGCACACATACAAGTAAGATTTGGCCAAGAGCTGCCCGGCCACCATCTCTGAAGATGTTCTGCTACGCCCTTGCTGTATGACCTGGGGTGAATGACGGAAACTTCCAGGACTTGGGTTCCTGGTCTGTGCAGTGGAAAGAATAATGGTGGCTACTGCAGAGGCTTGTGGTGAGGATTCAGTCTATTAATGAGAGAATCCATTTAAAATACTTAGTGCAGTGCCTGGAAGCTTTCAATATGCACTATCCATGTATCTATGTTTTTTAATTTGAGGAGATTAGATGAAGGTTTGAAATAGATGACCTTTAAAATTGCTTCTGGCTCTGAGATTGTAAGATGATAACAGATTTCTCATTAATCAGACCATATATTTAATAGCAGGAGACCTGAGTTGTCTTCTCTTGTCTGGATTTAATTTCCTTACCCAGTGTGCATTGCACAGAATGCATATCTGGTAAAGACGACACCAGGCTCCAAGACAACTATGCTTGATGACCAAAACCACCATGGTAAGGAACAAGGCCTTCTGTTACTGATTATGCACAACATCAAGGAGTTAGAGCCCCAGCGATCAAGTGGTTAGAAACCTGTATCTGCTCAATTTGCCCTTTTCCACAAAAGTTTTGGAATTAACCTCTCATTGGCTTCTGAAAATTCGCATGTGGTCCCTTCCTTCTTTCTACCCAAGGGAGTAAAATCTGGGGAGGGGCTGGGCAGGTACAGCTCATTGCCTCTAGGCAGGTGAGCCTGAAGATTAAAGGCTTTTGCTGGAGAGGGCCTCCTCCCAGAGCCAAGATAGGTATCTCCCCACCTCCAGGACCCTACTCAGAAAGCACAGAGCAGAGTCAGGGCGAGACTGATCCCAGGCAGAGCTCCAGGGAGGAATGCTTGTCACCAGGCTGCAGAGGATGTGGCAGGTTTGAATCTTATCAACTAGGGCAGTGCTTGCAAATGACGATGACAAATAAATTGAACAGCTTCTTGGAATACCATCCAAGGACACTTCAGTATACGTATGCACTCATGTACACACAGAACTTTAATTTTTTTATCAAGCTTCAGAGGCAGCTTGGAGTTGGGAGGATAAATAGCCATCTTTGATCACCAACACATCTCTCTCTAACTGAACATCCCCAACAGTAGACTGAGGTCATAGTGGTAGGCTGGGAGGACCCCAATTCTCTGAATTTCAACTTTCAGTTTCTCTAGGATGGGTAAAATGCTCCAGCTGTGCCACTTTAGCGGAATGTGTGAGGTAAGTGCCCAGCACCCGTGCAGACAGAAGGCATGGGCTCTGATGCCTCTCGGGCCCTGGGCTGCCATTCCTCTGCCTCAGCCTGGTGCTCAAGGCTGTCTGTTAAGGTTCTTTGTTTGCAAGCCACCAGACTGACTCAGGCTAACTCAGGCCTAAAGGGGGCCTAATAGAAGGCTGTGGAGCTAACAGAATCAAAAGAAAGGCTGAGACCTTGAACAGACCCAGCAGAGGCAGCTCTGGGATCCAGGGTAGAAATGGACTCACTCTCTGGGGACGCCATCTGATGAGTTTGTGCCATGGTTTTCAGTCTCTGTGTCATTCTGCTCAGGATTTAAATCACTGAGAGATCTGATGGTATGGATCAGCTCTCTCCTGGCCAGTGTGTGGCCAGGACTGACAGGCCCACCAGACTACATGCTATGGGGAAGCAGGTTTCCCCAAGGAAATGTTGATGTACTGCTACCAGAAAAAAAGGGAAGAAGGGAGGCAGGCAGAAACAGCAGCTCTCTATCACAAAGACCCTGCATGAAGAGGTTGCAGCCACCCCTGCCAGCCTACTTCCCATGAGTCCTGGCACACATTGTCCCCTTTTCTTCGCTATATTCACCATTTCTTCCAGCTCATGCTCCACTTGCTCTGGAACACCCTTCCTGCCTATCTTTGCATGTCCCCCAAGCCAATGTCATGTGAGCTGGACCTCTACCTAGTCTCTGCCTGTCATGCATCAGGGTTTGGGTTGAAGTGCTCATGGGTTAAGGAATAGGCTTTACTGGGGAAAGGGAAAACTTGCAGAGCTGGTGCTTCCGTACTCCATAGAGAGAAGCCATTGCTGGGCCCACAGTGAGAGTCTGATTTCCCATAGGGACACATTGGCCCCTGCTCTTCTCCCATGAATAGGGCAAAAGTGAGAAAACAGACTTGGTAGAGAAACACGCAGGCTACTTGGTGCAATTAGTTCAAACTTGGGGTGCCAACCACTGCTAGGAATAGTCTGTGGATACCAGCTGCTCCACTCTTGAACTCGAGGTCCACAGAAAGTTAGAGTCCCCCCTACTAGACAAAGGAAGCCATCAGTCCTGTGGAAAGCTGAGTTTGGGTGCAGCCCCTCTGGTTAGGTGAATGGGGAGAGATCCTTGTCCTAGCTAGCTCATTTCCAGGCAACCCACATACCCAACTCCAAATCTACTCCTTTTATAGTTCTTTCACTAGTCTACACTATTAACCCCCAAATCCCGCAAAATAGACATCTTTCATTTTTCTGAACTCTTTGATGAGCTGCCTTGAGAATGTGAACTCTTTTTCCTGTTTCCATCTTTACTCACCTCTGTCCAGGCTCATACTATTGATTTTAGACATCCTGTCTCCTCTACTAGACAGTCATATATCTCTTCAAGGGTCTTTCCCATATGTCTCTTATCTTTGCACTCCTGTCACTAATTAGAAGCTTGGCTCAAATAGGCCCTCCATACAAATATAGGATTTACAAATGAATGAATAGTTTCAGCTGCATGATGGAAATCTACTCAGAGATGAAACGAATATGGATCAACCAAAGTGGCTCCCTAGAAACCTGAGGAGGTGACAAGGATGACAACACTACCAGGAATGGACTAAAGGGGAGAAAGCTTGTACGGTATGGGGGTGAGGGTGGCAGAGATGGTGTTGGTCAAAACATTGATTCTTTCAACAAATATTCTTTGGCATATACCACACATCTACCACGCTCATCAGGCACTGGGTAAATCCATGGAATACACCAGTGAATAAGGCATTTAGGGTCCCTACCCTGATAGAGGTAACTGGATATTATTTAACTTCCTCTAAACCTTGGGAATGAATTTTCTTTGCTTCGCTAAATCCTTAATACTTTAAGATAAACTGGGCCCTTCTTAGACCCAGATTTACTGGCGCATGGCATTGAATCAGAGGGAAAACTGGCCCAAAAGGTCCCTGTATTTGTTAAGAATTAAAAAAAAAAAAAAAAAGGCACTTTCTCTTTTAATCCCCACGCATTCACTTGGTCACATGGGAGCTAAGGCAAGATTTGCCCTGCTCAAGCCTATTATTATGCCAGAGACACAGCAGGGGGTGGCATTGTTTTGACAAACTTAAAAGGCTTCAAAACCCAAATGACTTTAATGTAACATGCTGTCTCTGTGAGCTGTCACTCAGAAATTGCTCCAACCATTGATGTGGCAAGAGTGAGGACGGATCAATGGTTGGGTAGGGAGAGGTCTGAGTTTCAAGTCCACACTCCTCCTACTCTCTACCTCCAGCCTTGGAGCGAGACGGGGGAGAGAAGGCATTGGGTTATTTTGAAAACCTTGGCTTAATCACAAGGAATAAGCCTTAGAGTTTGTAAAGCATAAAACCTTCATCTTACAGATGTTATGAGTGAGGAAACTTGTTAGTGATTCCCTAATCACTCTCCTCATTCAGTTCCCCACTCATTTCCACCTTATTCACTCACTGGGATTAAGGAGCCCCCAAAGAGGGGAAGCTCCTTTTCCTACTGGGTCCCTGACATACAGAGAGAAAAACTGAGGGTTATATACCAGTCGAAAACAAGTCAGTTAGTTAGTTTAGGAATATTGGTTCCTGTTTGACAAATGCATGTCTAAGTCACAGCTGTTTGAATGAATACTAAGAACTACAGTTGATTGAATGATTAGACTGTTTAAAAACCTAGACTAATTCCTCATATCTCAAGCCCAGCATCTGCTCCTCTGTAATAGCTTCCTCTGCCCCGCTCAGCCAGAATTTGGCAGTTCCTGTATACACCTGCCCCATGTACACTTCTGGAAAAGCACTTGCTGAAACAATTGCAGTTGTTCAGAAGCATTGTCCATTGCTTGTTAGTCCATCTCCTTGAGAACAAAGAGACCACCTTAATCTTTTCTAGATCCTTAGCACCTGGTAGGTATTCAGTAAATGTGTCACAAATGGAGGAAAAACACCCAATTATTACACGCACCCTATATATGGCCATTATGAGAGAAACAGAAGGGGGGTGGTGGTGTTCTGAGAGCCAGAAGGGAACAGGAAGATAGAAAAAAAAAGAAAAAGAAAAAGGAGGGGACAACAATAGAGAGGGACAGACAGTAACACTCCAGGAGGGAGATACAAACTTAGCAGGCAGGAGCTCAGTGGCTTTGAGTAGGTTTCCGGGAAAACACCATAAGACCTGTGGTTCCCAGGAGCTTACTGCAGAGAGTGGATTCCTGTTATCACTTCTCTCTGAAGTGCTAATTAGAAGATTAGCCATTGTTCAGAGCTCTTTAGCCACTCTTTATCTTCCCCAGCTCCACTCTGAAGAGGACGACTTCAGGGGAGATAATTGTCTGTACTGCAGCCTAAAAGCCGGAATAGTACTATGAGAGCTGGATGAAACCAGATTTGGCTCCTTGCGCTGACTCATGGGGGTCTTCTTTGTCTCTCTGGTTGAAAAGCAAGGCTTTTGCATCTACTCTGATCATGCATAGAACTGGATTTCATTCTCCCTGCTCAACCACATCTGTCACAAAAAAAGAGAAATACAGAGAAAGGCAGAAGATGAGAAAGGGAGTTTTGGCGTCCCCACCTCCCATTTATTGGACTCTTACTGTGTGCCAGGCACCGTCCTCAGCAAGTTACATGCATTGCCTCATTTAATCTTCACCTTTGGGGTAGGCATTTTTGTTATTCCCATTTACAGATGAGGGAACTGAAGCTGAGAATAAATAACGTGCCCAAGGTCAGATAACTGGTCCCCATTAGAGCTCATATTTGAGACCAGGATGGTCTGAATCCAGAACCCCTTCCCCTCACCATGATGTTGCTGAAATACCACCCACCAGGAGGCACACACTCGCTGGTGGGTATGGTGTGATGATGATGGTGATGATAGTGATGATGATGACATATGGCAGCTAAATTGTTATGATGGAGCATTTATTTTGTGCCCAACACTGTACTAAGCAATTCACATATGTTGTTCTATTGTAACCTCCCAACAACTCAGTGAGAGTTTATTTGTAGATGGGAAACTTGAGGCCTAAAGAGATTGGGGATTCATCAAGGTTGCCCACTGGGTTGTACAGTGGCAGAGCTCAGAACCAAGACAAAGTCTGTCTGGATCTAAAGAAGATCTTAAGGCTTGGAAGGGTTAAACCAGAGGATTTCTTCACTGACTGGAGTTCACTCTGATTCAGAGCCTCCCCGGAGAAAGGGATCTCCAGGGATCTTTCAGTTCACCCCTCTGCCTTTGGGTAGATAAGCCATTATTATCTGCTTTTGATAGTTGCAATGAGGTCAGAGATTTTAAGGGAACCATTCAAGGTCACACAGCTTGGATATTCAGAAATGTGTTTGACATCATCTCAAGTCCCCCTAAGATTGTTGGGTGATTGAGAGTTGTTTTCTCCACCTCCCTGTGTTCTCTTGGCTTCTCACTCACCTGGTGCCCAACGTTCATTTGATGTTCCTGGGGTCCTGGGCCCCTTATTACTCCTGCCTGTGATGCCTTTTTTGAATCCCTTTCTCTCACTAGAATTTCTCTCTCTGTGTCTCTCCTGACCCTGTCAGGTGGCTAAAGTCAATTTTATCAAACTCATTTGCACTAAAACATTAATGGCTTATTATAGCAATACTTCTGGGTAAGTGTTGCATTTTAAAACACCCCACCTAAATCCTGGACCAATGCTGTACACTGCAGTATAGTGGCAGGCAGCCTGAGAGATGTTTTGGTGAGGTTCACTTTCTGGTCAGACAAATCACTTGACCTACACATGAAGGCAAGTCTCCCCAGCATTTACCAGTTCAGAGAGGTCTTTCCTGGCAGAGCTTCAGTTGCCTTAAGCTGCAAAATGGGGATGGGGATTTTTGCCTGGAAAGAGGGGGTTGGGTCTACTGCTGTCTTGCAGCATTAAGATCAGTCTAATTCCAGAAATCTAATCTGGGAAGGCAGAGGCTGTCAGGTAGCCAGCAATATTAATGAGAAAATTGGAGTAAACACAATGCGTGTCTTGTCAACTCAGGTTGGGAGAAGGTGACTCGGTGCCAGTTCGCAGAGTCGGGCTCTCTGGGTGTGTATATGTGGTCTACGTGCTTCTTTGGAGGTGCTGTGTGCTCCGAGCTAATGAATTCAAAGGCACAGATGAGGGGCTTAGAAAAGAATGCCTATACCTGGATAGCTTCTGGAGAACCTTTCATTTACTTGAATCACATCTTAGATCTGCCCTCTGTGATCAAATTAATGAGGAGTAGCAGACACACAAAGCCCCTTGGTGTGGGATAAAAAAGACATCATGCTCAATAGGAACGGCAAGAGGGAAAAAGCAATAAGTGATTGAAGAGCTTCTGTGATTCCTGCCTGGGCATAAGCTTCACAAAGCGGGGTTTCTTCTTTTCTCTGCATGGGGAGATGCAGACATCAGGAACGAGAGAAAGTTGCCATCTGATTGAGTCCCCTGTAATGGGGAGATTCTTTTATAAAAGATGTACACAGGAGGAGCTGCCATTTCCTGATGACCCATTTGCTTTAAAGATTTTTTATTTATTCAGTTTTTTCCCCCCAAAGCCCCAGTAGATAGTTGTATGTCATAGGTTCACGTCCTTCTAGTTGCTGTACGTGGGACTCGGCCTCACGTTGGACGGAGAAGCGGTGCCTCGGGGTGCTCCCGGGATCCGAACCCGAGCCGCCAGCATCAGAGCGCGCGCACTTAACCGCTAAGCCACGGAGCCGGCCCGACCCATTTGCTTTAATCAATCAAATATTTTTATTTCTGGCTCATTCCTTTCAGGAGAAATTTGCTTGGGAGAAAACAGGTACAAGATGGGTACAAGATGAAGACCTCGTCCAGGGGCTTGTGCTCAGAAAGTGGGAGTGGAGAGTCGGGGACGGTGTAGTTTAGGGTGAGAGTGGTCAGATTGTCTTAATGATTCTAGGGTTTCTAGTGACCTGGAAAGTGAATTAACAGGACATGAATTACCCTTTTAATCTTTATTATAGAAGAACTACAGCATAGTGCAAGGTGGTAAATGCAATGTCCACAGGGGGAAAACAAGTAATATAAGTAAATTGGGTTGTGTGTAGGATAGTCAACTGGACAGGCCCAAAGACAAACAGTACTTACCCTCAGTGTCTGGGATTAACAGGGAGTGGTGGGAACTGTGGTGAAGTGTGAAGCAGTTGGACTGTCAGGGATCAACCTTTGGAGAATAGTTGAAAGCACAGTCTATTGAATCAGAAAAACCTGGATTAGAATTCCAGTTGTTTCTCTTATTGGTTTTGTGACCATGGCAAGTTATTTAACCTCATAAAGTGAAAATAGGAGGTAAAAAGCAGCATGAGAAGGATGATCCCTGCATTGGTCAGTTTAGGCTAATATATGCTATTGTAACAAACATCCACTGTTATGGATTGAATTGTGTCCCCCTCCTAAATCCATATGTTGAAGTCCTAACCCCTAATACCTCAGAATATAACCTTATTTGGAAGTAGGGTTATTACATACATAATTAGTTAAGATGAGGCCACTAGGGTGGGCCCTAATCAAATATGACTAGTGTTTTAATTATATGGGGGAACTTTGGAAGCAGACGTGCACACCAAAAGGATGCCAGGTGAAGATGAAGGCAGACGTCAGAGTGATGCTTCTATAAGCCAAGTAATGCCAAAGATTGGTAGTAAACCGCCAGAGTCCAGCAGAGAGGCATGGAACAGATTCTCCTTCACAGCCCTCAGAAGGGACCAAGCCATGCTAACATCTTGATCTTGGACCCCTAACCTCCAGAATTGTGAGACAATAAATTTCTGGTGTTAAGCCACCCAGTTTGCAGTACCTGGTTACAGCAGCCCTAGCAAACTAATACATCCACTGAATTCCAATGGCTTAAAACAATAGTTTATTTCTTGCATATGCTACATGCCCATTTTGAGTTGGCAGGGGATTCTGCTATCACAGACTTTCAGGTACCCAGGGTGATGGAGTAGCCACCATCTCAACTTGAAGCATCAGGGTTCACCTTAGCAGGGGAAGAGGGCATGGAGAACAGCACCTCGGCTCTTAAAAACATTGCGCACATTTCATTGACCAAATCAAGTCATACAACCACGCCTAATATCAAGGTGGAAAAGAAGTATAACTGTCCCATGTACCTGGAAGGAGAAGAGAACCATGTGATGGGCACAAGTAATGTCGATCATAATTATTTAAGAATATCTGCATAGAAAAAATGATTGGGTAGAAATTTACTGAAAAGCACAGGTCGATGTTAGGGTGCTTGGATTACTATACTTTTCTAAATTTTTTCACAAAGGATATATATTACCTTAATTAGCAGGAAAAAAAAACCTTTTACTTTTTTAAATAAAATAAAGGTTAGATCACTTATCGAAGGTTAGTAAGTAGATGGACCAGTTAATAAGTGGATGGACCAGAAGAAACTCAACTCTAAATTTCTTACTTCTGTCTTTCTACTAAAAGAATGCAATGAGGTCACCATTATGTGTAGTGAAATTCCCTTATTCAAAAGGCTTCACATATAAAATGGATATGAACACCACCAGGTTGAGTTTATTTTTGCCTAGAAACCTGCTGATAGAGTAGACAACTTTGAACAGTGACATTTCCATTTACAATGTTTATATCCATAAGACAAACTTCCATAAGGGAGACTGATTCAGGAGACGATGGGGAGGGGATGTTTATTCAAGGGAAGATAGTCTGTGGACACGTAGGAAAGAACGTAGATGATAGATGAGATGTTGTCTTAGGGAAGGCTCCCCAGAAGGAGACCCTGAGATGATACTGTATTTTCATGTGATTTATCAAGGGAGTGCTCCAAGGAGAAACTGATGAGGCAGTGGGGGTAACAGAACATGATGGGGAAGAAGCCACGCAAAGGTGTGATTTCAGGCTCAATCCCAGCCTGAGCCCAGAGGAAGCTCTTGAGTGTAACTTGCCCCTTAGAGTTGGCCCTGACTTGAGGCAAGAGATCTGGTTTTTCCTATTCCTGCCCTAGTTGGTCACTGGCTCCCAGGCACTTCCAGCTCTCTGAAAACGAGGGCAGAACAGATCCAGGGGCCCAACGGCAGGCCTCTGAAGAAAGTCACAAGTGTTGAGTCCTTAGAAGCAGAGCACAGAGAAGCTGGCGGAGGAATCACAGAAATGGTAAAGAGGATATGAAGGGCTCTGGCGGTGCCCACTACAGATGGAGACTTCCTGAGCACAGAGGTTCTGGCCCTTCAGATAACTTGGGCTTCACAGACTGTGTACAGAGCCTGAGTAAGAGCCTGGGGGAAAGAATTTTAATCAAGACAGACAATATGGCTCTTAACCTGCTCCTTGCTGGCTGTGGTAGGAAAAACCCATGTGGCTTTTGGCCACAGATACCTCCATCAATGCTCATTGGGAAGGACTGACAGATGGTTTCAAATCTACACGAATGGTTGGGGAAAATGTTCATTGTATTGACCACGTAGGAATTTTTGACATACAGTGAGGAATAAAAAATGCCAATATTGTTGAGTGGGGTTGGTGCCCTCACAAAGAGGTGACAGGAGGGGGAAATGCCCCTTGCCTTCTCTGACTATCAGCTCCACTGGAATCTAGCCTGCCTGCTTCTCTCTCTCCCTCCCTCTCTCCTGCTAAGTGCTAGAAAGGTCAAAGTTTTCCTGAGGCCCGCATGAGAGGAAGCACAGGGAACAGACTTGCAGAAGGCCAGACCTAGGTTCAAATTCTGACTCTATCACTTACTAGCTGAGTGAATTAACCTCCCTGAATCTCAAGGTCCTTACATGTAAAATAGGGAATGATAACACCTACACCTATTAGGACTGTATTGGCGTTAGAGGGGACTGCCACATTTTTGAGTCTTAATTTCCTCATCTACACAATAAAGTATAACAAAATTAATGATAAATGATGATGATGATGATGATGTTGATAACTCCTCTCAGGACTGATGTGGGAGTATAAGCACTAAATAGAGCGGGGCACTGTAAATAGGGTACTGCACCTGGCCCATCTCAGCTGCCCCTCCACCTCCCAAGTCTCCTTAAAGGCAAGAAGAATGGGTCTTTTCACGACTGATCAGGTTGTTTTTTATACAGGCTTGGAACCCATTTGAAGTGCTGCATCTTGTGTTTTCTAATAAAAATCCTTCTCTTTTCCTTCCAGCCATCATGAGCTTATGACCACGGTTGCCTCTGGCTGAACAGACAGAGAGCCCTCCAGAGGGAGAGAAACCCCATCAGGCCAGGCCTGCTGGGCCCAGGTGGATAACTATGAACGAGGAAATGTCAAGGATGGTGGTAAATGCCCTGGACCACCCTGGACCTGTTTACTTTCTAGGCCAGAAGCACAAATTGAATCCTGCACCATGTATTTGCTTCCTCACTCTTTTCTGCAGGAATTTAGGTAGAGATTAATAGGCTCACCCTAAGAGGGAAAGACGCAGGAGAGCCACTGAGTCCTTTGTGTTTACAGGGCTTGAGAGGATGGATCTCTAACAAGTCTAATTTAATCTTGGCTCAAGTGAAACTGCTGTGAATTCCAGGCCAGGAAGAATAAACTGGGGTGCCGTAGAATGTTAGAGATAATTTAATTCAACTCCCTCACTCCAGTACATAAGGAACCTGAGGCTCTGGGGTCAGAGTGGGGGCGGGGGGCCTGATGTGTCCACAGCCACGTAACAAACCGCTGCTGCCTGGAACTAAGGCCAAGTTGCCTGAGTCCTGGGCCAGGCTCTGGGCTCCGGCATTCATTTCTGCGCCATTGTCATGATTTTTTGTCGTGTTTACGCACCATCTGTACCTTTATTAACATGGTTTCTTTAATACTTGAATTGACTATTTTTTATTCTTAAATAAATTTACTTTGAAAGGAAACTGCTGTAAAGGGAAAGCAAGGATCATTTGCAACAAATAGAAGGCAACCATAAAAATAAATGCTATGAAATGAAGCAATACAGTTAAATTTTAGCAAGGTAGTGCTGCACGTGAAGAGACTGCTCACTCTCTCTGTTAAAGGGAAATTCATAATGTTAAAGAGAAATAAAAGGGGATAGCTTTCTTACCATAGAAGAGGATGTTTTTTAATGTGTTTGTGGACCACCTAAAATTGTCTGTCATATCATGAGTGGGTAAGCTGATGGGAAAGAAAATGGATGTGAACGCCTCTAAGGCAGTCTAGTACTTTACATAACCTGGGTTAGAACCCAACCGTGCCACTTACCAGCTACAGGACCTTGAGCAAGTGACTTAACCTCTTTCTGCCTCACTCACAAAATGGGAATAATAGTGTGTGTACCATGGGATTGTTGCAAGTATTAAACTAGATAGTACGTATAAGGCCCTTAAAACAGTACTTGGTACAGAGCAAGCACACGATAGCATCAGATATTACTGTAATAATCATTATTAAAACTTAAATGGTATTTACTCCATAGCAGGATTATAAACTTCATTTGTAAAGGATCACATAGTAAATATTTTAGCCTTTGTGGTCTACATGGTCTCTGTTGCAACTATTCTCCTCTGCCATACTAGCGAGAAAGCGGCCATAGGCCGTACATAGACAAATGGGCATGGTTATGCTCCAATAAAATTCTATTTGCAAAAACAGGCAGCAGGCTGGATTTGGCTCGCAGGCTGTAGTTTGTGCTAAAGGCTTATAGGTATGCAAAACAAAAACAGCCCAAATACTTTGTGGACTATTTCGAATAATATATCTATCCACCTGAGGTAGCATCATATCTCATACCTTAGCCCAAATCTCAAACTTTTGAAGTCAGTCTCACACCCCTGAAACGTAGGTTCTGTTCTTACTCCCTGCCGTCATCTTAACTGTCCCTGAAATGGCCATGGGACTGAACAGCTCCTCAACTTGAGGTAGAATCAAGGTTAAAAGCATGGGCTTGGGAAGCAGAATGACTCGGGTTTGCCACTCACTCCAAAAGGGATATTGTTTTCTTTTTACACATGAGGAAATTGCAGCTCAGCGGGGTGGAGTAATTTGCCCAATGTCACACAGCCAGCAAAGTGACATCAATTCCACAAACATGAAATTTGGTTCTAATCCAGAAACCCCAGGGCCAGCTGCATGTCATCATGATGCTTCCTTTTCCTGTTTCTAATCTCCATTATCAAGGAGGGGAGAGCTTGAGAAGGATTGATACGGAGTTGGAAATGATGCTGATGGCTTAGGGCACGATTGCGACCCAAGGAGGAAGGAGAATGCAGTCCTCAGAGACTGTGAGATAGAGTGGAAAGTGCCCAGGGCCAGACCTGCTCTGTCTTTCCCTGGTGAACCCCAGTTGTGTACCTGGGCATGTCTGCTCCCCTCTCCGTGCCTGCCTCTTCCCAAATGTAATAATATGCAGCAGCATTTACTGAGTTCACACACAGGGCACAGTGCTTTCCAATAGCTTTATCTCATTTTCTCCTCCCAACAACCCTGAGATTTTCATCCCTTTTGCACAGATGAGAAAAGTGAGGCTCAAAAAGATCATTTAAATTGCCCAGAGCCAGCCCTGATGGCCTAGCGGTTAAAGTTTGGCGAGCTCTGCTTCAGTGGCCCGAGTTCGGTTCCTGGGCGCGGAACCACATCACTCGTCTGTTAGTAGCCATGCTGTGGCAGCAGCTCACACAGAAGAACGAGAAGGACTTACAACCAGCAAGTACAACTATGTACTGGGGCTGTGGTGTGGGAAAAAAAAAAGAGAGAGAGAGGAAGATCGGCAACAGATGTTAGCTCAGGGCGAATCTTTCCCAGAAAAAAAAAAGAAAAAATTGCCCAGGTCACAGAGCTAGAAAAAGGGCAGCTGGCATTTGAGTGCTAATCTGTCTGATTATAAGATTTTCCAGAGCAAAATATTCCTCAAAGGAGTCTACATGCCCTCCAAGGTGTGTCCACAAATGAGGAAGATGTACATGCATGTTCTATAATTCTAGAATCAGAGCTAACTCATGTTGCACATGTGCTTGGCACTGTGCAAGGCCAGTCCTTCCAAATGACCTTATGAACTGGTGGCTAATAGTATCCTCTTTCTGCAGATTTGGGAACTGAGGCTCATAGACCTTAAGTAACTTATCCAAGGTCACTCAGCTACTAAGAAGCAAGGCTGGGCTTTAAACCCAGGTCAAATTCACCCCCAAGCCTGTGCTCTTAATAGAGTTTATTGTCCATCTCAGGACACTTTTGAGACCGAAAGGCACTATTAACACTTATGCCAGGACAGCAGGCAGAAACAGGGATGCGCGGGCACCCCAGCTCCTGACCACTGGGTTCTCCCCATCCCTCAGGACCACTCTGAATCATGAGGACATGGAGAGGAAATCTGCTACAGCTGACAGCACCACCATTTTTATTATTACAGTGAACACTTATATTGCTCTTAGGAAGCATTTTAGGGAAGAGGTAAAGTCCTGTGGAAATGAGGCATTTGGGATTTGGGTGCTTGAGATTTTGAGGAAGGGGTGAATTTAATTGCCTCTGGAGTTGCTACAAGAAGTAGTCAAAGAGCAGCTGGCACTCTCCCCCCACCAACCCCCACTTTCCTTCCCCCACTGACTGCAGGCATCGGGTGAAAAGGAGAGATGGATTAAAAGAGTGTTCCAAGGAAATGGAGATAAATGACTTTAGATCTGGTATGATAAGAAGACCAAGGAATATCTTAGATCCAGGAAAGAGACCAGATCATTATCAGCCTATTGCTTGAAACCACACATACCTCTAACTCAAAGCTAGCATCACATGGGGGCAATGCTGGTGGCTGTCTCCACTGGACACTTGGAGGCATGCTGGGGAGAATTTTCTGCATCAGAATTCTCAGCATTCTACCATTAGGGCCTTATCTCTTTGGGTAAAGGTTTCATTTCTCTAGGAGACCAGTTTTAAAAATAAACAACCATAGAATCATTTGAGTTCATTATAAGTTATAAACATGGTAGAACTTATTACATCTCAGATTTCCTTTTGAATTTGATAGTTGGCCGGGATGTAGGAAGGGTAAGTTGTAATAGAGAAATGGGCAGAGGGGAAGCTTCAGGACATGGGTTTTTGCCCAAGGAGCTTACCTTAGTGTGGGGTCCTGGGCAGCCAGGAGGCAGCAAAAAAGGCTTTGGGGCCTAAGTGGTGCCCAGCTGAGCAAGAGTGCTGGGGGAGAAGATGGCACTAGGAGGGCACTGCAGCCTTGATCATTCCAAGCTCCAGGGTAACGACCCTACAGAGAATGGCAGGGTCCTGGGAGTCAAAGTGGTACAAGGCAAAGAGGCTAGGGAGCCAGGACCCTGGGGTGCTGGGGTGGCTCTGCTGACGAGAGACTCGAGGCAAGTTAATCACCCCGTGACGTCTCATCTACCAAGCATGAAACTTGGCTGAAAATGAAATAATTTCCAAGGTCTTTTTCAGCTCTAATACCAAATGCAATTCTAGATTGTGTCGCTAAGTGAATCTTGCTGTGCCTACGTGGGTGGCTTAGAGCTAAGAGGCTCTTGACTGGAGTGCAGTCGTGATCCCAGCCACTGATCTCTCCCCTCCACATTATCCCTTCGCCTTGCCTTAATTCTCTTGATGACTAAGGGAGCTCATCATCCTCTCCTTGTCCCATTTCTTCTTTTCCATCTATGTAGAGGGGCAGGAAAGAAGGGCCAGCAAGAGGGGAGGGTGGCTGGGCAGAGGCTTCTGGTAGGCTCTACCTCTCAGGGTCCCACCTTGGGGGGATCAGGAACTGGCTCAAAGAGAACAGAGAAAAGTCAAGATCCTTGACTACCAACTATAGCAAAGGTAAAATCTTATCTGAAGAGGGCCCAAGGACTGATCACAAGGTTTACAGAAACACGCTAGTCACCGTCAGTGAGGACATTTAGCTACTCAGAGCTTCCATTTGTTCATCTTTAATGAGGAGTCAGGGGTGGACTAATGTTTACTGGACATCTACTCTGACAGGAACTGGCTAGGTGCTCTGTGTTATCTCATTTAATCCTCACAACAACCCTTCAAGGGAAATATTATCTTCATTTTACAGAGGAAGGAACAACAGCTTAGAGAAGATAAACCATGTGCCCAAGTTTACATGGCTCAGCAGCAGCAAAGCTGGGATACACACCGGGTCTGTCTGACCCTAAAGCCCAAGGCTGGTCCAGCACATCGTGCTCCTATTTTACAAAGGAGCCAGATATCGGTGTCCCTCTAGCTCACTCAACAGGCTCTGGTGCGGGAGGAGGGAGAAGGGGGCAGACTGCTTGGGTCCAAATCTCATTTTTCAGCCTGTCACTTGGGGCAAGTTACTTACTCTCTTTGAGCCTTTGAGTTTCCTCATCTATATAATGGAGGATTAGAATAGCTCTTACTTCATAGATTTGTTGTAAGGATTAAATGAAATTAAGTGTGTCATGGGTTTACTGGCCAGAGGCAAGGGGTCTATACTTTTTATGTATTATTATTATTGATATTATTCTTAAATTGTATGCAAACCACATGCAAATAAACCTGTGGCTCCCCTGAATTCCACAGCTGAGTGGGGTCTTCTGATAAATGCCTGCTGGCTTCAAGTGCCATTTGTGAAAGCTAAGAAGTCATCTCCACCCTCATCAGAAAAACCATCCTGACATTTGGATGGTCCACAAGGAGCTCTCAGTGTTTCATCATTTGATCAGCCCAACTAAGCTGTGAGGTAGGGAACACAGATGTGGTCACCACTTTCTTCAGGGAATCACACAGCTGGATGTGGGACAGAGCCTTTTTTTTTTAAACTCCCAAGGCCAGAACTTTTATATTCTGTGTCAGAGAGAATGGAAATGAGTTCTCTTGGAGCTTACAGGTGTATGCATGTGTGTATGTATGTACATACATGTGGATAGATAGATGGCTATAGTAATGAGGAAAGAAGAAAGAGAGAGCCTTGGAACCTCCCAGATTCAAGAAGGCATATATTCAAGCTAGGCTCCTCACCTATCCCCTCTGGAATTCTTGCGAATTTGGTTTCTGGACTTGAACTTGGAGTGACTACCACTCTATCTAATTCCGTCCTGGGCTGTGTCTACCTGACCAGACCAAGTTCATTCCTTCCCCTCAGCCTTTCCCCAGGAGCTAGTGTCCATCAAATCCCATTGGGGACTTGTTCAAATGCTTTCACCCTGATGTGTTCTCTTCCAAAAGCTTACTGGATATGGGCTGCAGCTGATCTCCAGGAGTGGCTTGGCTTGGTGTTGGGCACCGGTTTTAGGAGGCGATAATAAACACGTTTCCACTTCCCAGCTGGGCGGGCTTGACCACCCAGGATTCTATGTTGGCTGGGTTGGTGGTGAGAGGAACAGCAGCCGCGAGCCTTCCTTTCCATTCTGCGGCGCAACAGCGGCCTCTGGTGGCCATCCACAGAACTACAGCCACTCGTGCCTGGTCTCGCAATAAGTTTCTGGGTATTCTTCCGTATTTCTGTTTATATTTAAGACCTACTGTACGCTAGCCATAATTCTAGACACTAGGGACATAGTGAAATAAACAAGGTCCTTTCCCACATAGATTTACACTTTGGTGTGTGTATGGGGGACAGAAAATATACATACATACGTGTGTAAATATATATCGGATGTTCAGAAGAACTATGGAAAAATTAAGCAGGGAAGAGCAGTAGGGAGAGGGAGGAGGGTAACACTTTTCAATAAGGTGGTCAGAAGAGCCTCGCTGATAGGGTGACATCTAAGAGGGACTTGAGAGTGTTGAGGGAGTGATGTCCAGGTGGGTGAAACAGCAAGGATGAAAGGCCTTGAAGCGACAGGGCACCTGGCCTGTTTTGAACAACAAAAAGGCCAGCTTGGCTGGAACAGCCTGAGTGAGGGAAGAGCAGCGGATGCTGTATGAGAGGTTGTGGGGCCAGATCACGTAAGGCACTGGGACTCATAGTGTGGTCCCCAGCCCAGCAGTGTCAGCATCACCTGGGAACTTAGACATGCAGATGGTCGGGCCCTGCCCCAGATTCCCTGAGTCAGAAGCTCTGGAGTGAGTCCCAGCAGTCTGTTTTAACAAGCCCTCCAGCTGAGTCTGATGCTGCTACAGACTGAGAACCACTGATGCGAGGCCTCATAGGCCGTGTGGGGACTCGGACTTTTATTCCGAGATGAGGAGCCATTGGAAGTTTTGGGACAGAGGAGTGACATGATCTGACTTAAAAACAAAAAAATGCACTTGTGCCCTGGTCCTACCCCCACAGATTCCAATTTAATTAGTCTGAGTTATGGCCTAGGCACTGGAAATTCTAAAACTCTCCTGGTAATTCTAATGCTCAGCCAACAGGGAGGTCACTCTGGCTTCTGGGCTGAGAATAGGCCGAAGGGGGAGCTCAGCTGGGAGGCTACTGCTGTAATCCAGGTGAGGAATGATGCTGGCTTAGACCACAGTGGAAGCAGTGAGATGTGGTCAGATTCTGGGTATATTTTGAAGGTAGAACTATCCAGATTTTCTGATAGATTCAATGCAGGGTGTAAGAGAAAGTGAGAAGTCAGGATGACTCCCAGGTTTTTACCCTGAGCAACTGGAAGGATGTGGTTTCCATTTGCTATGGTGGGGAAGACTGTGGGAGGAACAGGTTCCCCAGGGAGGGGAATCGGGTGCTCGGTTTTGAACATGTTAAGTTTGCAATGTCTATTTGAGATCCACGTGGAGATGCTGAATAGGTTCAGGGAGACCTGAATAGGCCAGGCGGACATTTAGGTTTGTGAGCCATCAGGGATAGATGGTGTTTAAAGCCATAGGCTGGATGAGATCACCTTAGGGAGGGAGTGTAGATAAAAAGAGACATTTGAGGAAGCCTTAGGGGCACTCCAATTTAGGAAGGAAGTAGGAAGAGAACCAAGAGCCAGTGGTGTCCCAGGATCCCAAGTGAAAACGTATTTCAAGAAGGAGGATTGGTCAACTGTCACAAGCAGCTGACCAGTCAAGTAAGATGAGAACTGCCCACTGGATTCAGCAGCATCTAGGTCACGGGGGACCACAATGACAGAGAACAGTGTCAGTGGAGGGATTGGGAGAGGGGCAAAGGCCTGTGTGTAGAACGGGAAGAGAGGAATTGGAGACACAGAGGATAAACAATTGTTTAGCAAAATTTTGCTGTAAAGGGAGGGTGTTGGAGGAGAATAGGGTCAAGAAAGGTCTTTTTTTTTAATATGAGAGAAATAACACATTTCTATTTTTGTTGGGAAAGATATTCCAGCACGGGGAAAAAATTAGTAGATATTTTAATAATAACAAACACTTATTAAGCACATTTTTATGCTCCTGGCACTGTGTTTAATGTCGCACATGAATTATTTTCCTCACAACATTTTCTCCTCACCACAATCCTATGTGGAGGTCTATTTTATCTCCAATTTATAGACAAAGAAGCCTGAGCTGAAAAATGAACTAATGTTTCCAAAGGCACACAGCCAATAAGATGGGAGAGGTTCCATCCTGGAATTGCCTCAGATCAAGAGCCCTTGACTCCTGCTCTGTAAAGCCCAGCCATCAGGTTTCCTGCATGTGGGATGCCATTTTAAATGCTTGAATTTTTGGTGCTCAGCTAGAAGGGATGAAATAACTGAGAAGAGTACCAAAGAAACCGACAATCAATTAAAAGTAATCATGACTACAGCACTGTTATGAAGTCTCCCAATTATAACTGGGAGAAAAGCTTTCGATTATCTCACTCTTTACTCTGTCACTCCCAACATGATGTTGCTGCTGCACAGGACAGTTTGCCGCCTGGAACATCCTGGCTGCTCAACCTGGCCATGCTCGTCCCGTGGTACCTATCTGCAAGGCACAGTCTCACAGTTTCCATTAAACACGTTTCCTTCCTTTGTTGCCAGCCTTGATGCTTAGATGTACTCCCTACCTCTTCCTCACAGAGCGCCCCTCTCTGCACCAGGCTGCATGACATCTCCAGCTCGGTATCTGCTGATAGACCCTGCTCTAACAGTCCATATTCTTGGTAGATAAAAGGAAATAACATCTGTACTGGGTTGAATAGTGTCCCCCCAAACTTCATGTCCACCGGAACCTCAGAACGTGACCTTATTTGGAAATGGGTCTTTGCAGGTGTAACTGCAAAGTTACAGATGAGTCATACTGCATTAGGGTGGGCCCTACTCCAATGACTGCTGTCCTTATAAAAAGAGAGAACAAAGACACAGACAGACCCTCAGGGAGAATGCCATGTGACCACGGAATCAGTGATCAGAGAGAGGCAGCTACAAGCCCAGGAACGCCAAGGATTGCTGGCAACATCAGATGCATGGAAGAGGCAAGGAAGGATCCTTCTACAGAGGCTTCAGAGAGAGCATGGTCCCGCTGACACCTTAATTTCAGACTTCTAGCTTCCAGAACTGTGAGAGAATAAATTTCTGTTGTCTTAAACCACCACATTTGTCGTAATTTGTTATGGCAACCCAAGAAAACGAATACAGTACCCATTGGTCAGAACTTGGCAGTACACCTTTGAAGGATTTTGTGGTACCCGCATGTGCCATGAACATCAATTAGTGCTGCACTGCACTGAGATCACCATTAAGAATGCATTAAGGAAAGGCACAGAATGATACATCTGGGAGGATCCTCGGAGATAATGCAGTTCAGCTAGTTTATTTTAAAGACGTGGAAGGTAAAGTCCAAGGAGGACAAGAAGCTTGTCCAAGGTCACATGACTATTTAATTGCAGGTGCCATATCTGTTTGGTTCACACTGCATCCTCTGTAACCTGGATCCCTGCCTGGTACCCAGCAGGTACTCAATAAACATTTGTTGAATGAAAAAATGAAAGAATGAATGGAACCTAAATGCCTGATCTCCAGCTCAGGGTTCCTTCAAATCATGTTCTCATGGCTTGCTAAGATTAAAACCAACACTACTTTGTTTAAACTGGCAATTCCTTTTCTCCAAATGCCCAGATTAACACCTAGCAGCTGTGAATTGATTTTTGCTGTTGAAAATGTCAAAGCTTCTTGGAGATCTAGCCAGAGAAAATTTCTAATATTGAAGCATAATGCTTTGTAGTTCTTCCTTTTCCACCTAAACAGGACTTTCCTGTTCCATGGACATTCCTTTCAAATAAATGACTGAGTATCCTAAAAATTGTGCCACTTAAAATTCACTAATATTATACCAACCCATTGACTCTATTTATATTTAGCCTCAGGCCTTGGAGATAAATTCTTGATTGGTTGTTCACAAGGATAAATGCAATATGAATAATAGCCACCATTTATCAGGTAACTATGCTGTGTCAGATATTCATTAAACACTTTGCTACGTTACCACCAATCTTCACAATAAAGATTAATGACACCTTTCAAGATATTGATTGTACCTATGTTGTCCAATAAGGCAGCCACTAGCCCTGGAAGGAGCTCTTTTTGGAAGTCTGACATTAGCAGTGATGGGCCAATGGCCTGGTGAACACATAGAAATGTGCTATTCTGGGTTTTAAAACTTCTAAGAATTTATCTCACAGACAAAGTCCCTCAAGTGTGCAAAGACATGTGTCCAGAGGTATTTGTTATGGAAATGTTTGTAATCGCAAAAACTGGAAACACCTAAAATGCCCATCAAAAGGGATTGATTGAATGGTACATTCCATTAACAGAATGCCAGAAAGCCACTCAGAAGGATGAGGCAGATCTATAGGCATCCCTATGGAAAAATGTCCAAGATACAGGGTCTGAACAGTATGGTCTCATTTGTGTAAAATAAATACAATGATATAAAATACATATAGGAAGGAAGGTGGGAAAGAAGGAAGGTATAATCTTATTCGTGTAAAATAAAGACAATTACGTAGAATATATATAGAAAGAAAGGAAGGGAGGAGGGAAGACATTTCTGGAAGAACATATAAAATACTGCTAATATATGGGGAGTATAATTGGAGAGCAGGGGGTGGGAAGCAAAGAAAAGATTGTTTCTTTTTTTAACCTAAAAAACTTGTATACTCTCCATATTTTTAAACAATGTGCATGTATTAAACTTATCATTTAAAACCCAGTTATTTAAGAATAATAAGAAAAATAGAGGGTATGTGACTTGTTATTAACACCCTTGGGGTCTGCAAAGAGACCACAAAGAAACCATGCAAGCTTATTTCTGCACTGATGCTCAGAAATTAAGAAAACATTGGCTCTTAGCAGAATTTATACTGATACATGCAAGCTCATGTTAATAACATGCTGAGAATAGAGAGACTAGCAGCACTGAACACATTCGCAACAGAGCTTGGCCAAGCTGTTAGAGGAAAGATATTCCAAAGCGCAAATGTTGGACAGATGGATGGTGCAAGATGCTTTCCAAAATGTTACTAAGTCTCAAAAGGATACAGAAAAATGTAATATGTAGCATGAGTTCTTAATTCATAAGGGGCCTCTTTTTTCCTGAAGGAAACATTTATTTCCAAATTCTTTCTCTTGCTTTAGCAGGCTAATATGTGAGCCATCAGATGTTAAGCTATAAAATTACAGAATGATCTAAATATTTACTGATTGCTTTCTCTGTGTGGGGCGTTATTGTCCTCACAACCACCCGCTGAGATAGGGTTTTCACAAATAGGTAAACTGATGTTTAAAGAAGTGAAGTAACCTGTCCAAGGTCACTTGGGGAGTAGGTGGTGGGGCCCTCTTTGAGACTCCTGCCTGCTAAGCTATCTGTATCTCAGCATTCCAGAGAAGGGGGGGCCCCCTTGGGCATCATCTAATCCTGGAGGAGAGGAAACTGAGGTCCATGCAGGCAGAGACTTCCCCAAGGCCAGGGTCCAGGGAGTGGAACTCAGGTCTCGGTTCCCAGTGCATGTTCATCTGCCCTAGCAAACTTCTCCCTAGGCCTTGGGTATATAACAAGAGTTTCAGACAATGCTGAACTGAATTAAACTGGCTTCTTCCATGTGCAATACCGTTATAGGCCTCCGATCATGAGGCTCCCTTCTGAAACCTGCACTTCCCAAACCTGGATAGCCACGTCGCTGATTTTCGCTCTATCCCTGAGCCCCTGAGCACCACCTGTCAATTCCACAGTTTGTGGGGTGTGGACTACTGTGGTACCACTTATTTTAACTTTGTCTAAGCCATAAATATGTGTGAAAGCACAGGTTTTGTGGTTACTTAATTTTCTTCTAACACATAATTTTTTTTTTTTTTTTGTGAGGAAGATCAGCCCTGAGCTAACATCCATGCTAATCCTCCTCTTTTTGCTGAGGAAGACCGGCTCTGAGCTAACATCTATTGCCAATCCTCCTCCTTTTTTTTCCCCAAAGCCCCAGTAGATAGTTGTATGTCGTAGCTGCACATCCCTCTAGTTGCTGTATGTGGGACGCGGCCTCAGCATGGCCGGAGAGGCGGTGCGTCGGTGCGCGCCCGGGATCTGAACCCCGGCCACCAGCAGCGGCGCACTTAACCGCCAAGCCACGGGGCTGGCCCCTAACACATATTTTGAAGTGTCATGCTGATCACGTTACTCCCCTCTTTAAAAGCATTTCATTTGCTTTTGGAATGAAGACTCAAATTCCTAGCCTGGGCCCATGGGAGGAGGGGTCAGCAATCTGGCCCCGTCAACTCTGCAGCTTCATCAGGAGCCATGCTGGTCTTTTGTCTGCCCAAATGCACCAAGGCTCTCACCGTTCACACCCTCTGCACAGGCTTTTCCATCTGCCTAGAACGTTCTTCCCCTGAGCAACTCATTTGTAGGAATCAGCTTAAAGGCCATTTCTTTGGGGAGGCTTTCCCAAGCCCCAGGGTGGGCCTTCGAGATTCTTGTCACACTTGTACTTACTTGATCACTATAATCTTCCCCAGCAGATTGGGGGCTCCAAGAGGGCAGGGACCACAGTCCTCTTGTTTCTCACTCTGCGAATAGTCCTCAGTAGCCAGCCTGCAGGTGCTAGGTGCCCTACCTGTCAATTAAACACATGAGAAAAGAGAGAAAAACCTATGCAATACACATAAAAGATTCCAGAAAAGCATAACACTTCTACACATGCATGATTTCAGTTTATCACTATTTTATACCCAAACATAATAATGTAAGCTTATAATGATGTTCCCAAGTTATTGACAAAAGGCTCTGTCCAGTGTGCTGCCAGAGGAAGTGGCCCTGACATTCATTTGAGCACTATTTCCATTAGAAGGGTCAAATTGAAAAAAATCTTTTTACAATGGGAACATGAACTATCTGAAACAACAAAACACTTAGCAAAATGTCTATTGATGCCGGATAAACAAAGTGTTACTCTACTTTGAATTAATGTAAGCTGTATTTATGAATTTTTATATTACAAATGGGTACATTTCATTTTCCCCCCTCTTAGTCCTCAGGAGGTTCACGGGTAATAAAACAAATGAATTTCTTTCTCCATTAGCCTGTCATTGCCACTTACAAATGGCTCCTTGCCCACACACTCCAATATTTTTCTCATAATAAGTGGTAAAGCCTTCAGCCTTCTTATTTATCTTAACCACCTCCCTTGTATTCCAGAAGAGACAAGTAGTATATCATCTTCCATCTACATCAGGGAAGCAGGTAAATTGAGGCAAAAATGCTAAATGATCTCTTTAAATTCACACAATTAATCAGTATTCACACATCCATCTACATCAATGATACAACAAATATTTAGTGATTGCCAACCTGGTGCCAAGCTCTGTTTTAGTTGCTGGGAATATAATAGGAAATAAGATAAAGTCCATGTTTTCATGTAGCTGATGTTCTAGATGGGGGAAATAAACAATAAATAAGTAAACAAATAAATAAAAAATTAACATCAAGTAGTGCTATAGAATGAATGTTTGTGTCCCCTCCAAATTCATATATTGAAACCTATCCCCAGTGTGATGGTATTAGGAGGTGGGGCCTTTAGGGGGGTGATTAGGTCATAAGGGTGGAGCCCTCATGAATGGGATTAGTGCCCTTATCAAAGACACTCCAGAGAGCTCCCTCACTCCTTTCCACCATGGGAGGACACATGGAGAAGACAGCCCTCTGTGAACCAGGAAGCAAGTTCTCACCAGACACCAATTCTGCTGGCAATTTGATCTTGGACTTCCAGCCTCTAGTATTGGTGGATTAAACAACAGAAATTTATTTCTGTTTAATTTATTCTGTTCAGTCTATGGTATTGTGTTACAGCAGCCTGACTGGACTAAGACAGAGTGGGAAACACTACAATGAAAATAAAAGAGAATTATTCTTAGAGAGTTATCTAACCCTGACTCTCACCCCAACCCTGGGTGCTCCTACTGTTGAGTGGTCAAGGAGGCCTCTGAAATGGTGACAAATGAGCTGATAGCTGAATGCCATGAAGAAACCAGTGAAGGGAACATCTGGGGGAAGACCATTCTAGGCAAAGGGAAGAACAAGACCAATGGTTTTGAGATGGGAGCAAGCTTGGTGTGTTTGAGGAACAGCAGGAGGTCAGGGTGGCTGGAACGTAATGAGTGAGGTGGAGAGTGGTGGGTGATGAGCTCAGACACACAGGAAGGAGCCAGCTCACACAGGGCCTGTAGGCCAAAGTAAGGAGTATGGATTTTTTACTCAAGTTTTCTTCTAGTGATGGTAAACACTGTAGAATATAAGGAGAGGATGACAGGATGTGATTTATGCTTCTGAATGTTCATTCTGGTTTCAGTGTGGAGAATGGATGACCTGGGGACAAAAGTGGAGGTAGGGAGCTCAGGGGGGCCATCAAATGGTACAGGCAAGAGATGATAGTGTCTTGGATTAGGATGGTGTCAATGGAAGTAGAGAGTAGTGGATGGATTAGATATACGTTTTTTGAAGTGAGAAAACATAACTTGCTCATCTATTGGATGTAGAGAGTAAGGCAAATTGAATCAAGGATGACAGGGGCTTTTGGCTTGAGCAAATGAGTAGATGGTGGTGCCATTTACTGAGAGAAGGTGGTGGGGGTAGAAATGGATGTATTCTTTTGTTATCAGGGCAGGGAATCAAAAATTCTTTTTTAGACATATTAATTTTGATATGCCTTGTAGAAATGCCTGGCCAAGAGGAGATGTCAAGTACGGAGGTGTCAGATCCACAAGTCTGGAAGAGAGCATTTAGAGATGGAAATATCCATTTGAGAGTCATCAGTGTGAAGATGGCATTTAAAACTTTGAAAGTGGGTGATGTCACCAAGGAAGAGAGTGCTGTTGGAGAAGGGGCAGCCACACCTCCCAAGCCCTCATCCCTAAGTTCAACACTGACTAATGGTCATGGTCATATGCCATAGCACAACAATTTTACCCCTCCCATTCCACTAAAATAAACACTTACTGCCTCTTCTATATGAAAGGTGTTACCCTAAAGAATAAAGGGTTTCAAACATAGGTGACTAATACATGATGCCATCTCTCAAGTTGCTCACAAATTGGTAAGGAAAGGGTAATTATAATATAAAAGGTAGAATATGTTAGTGTATTTCCAAGGGAGTGGAGGAGTCCTCAAAAGATAAACTTCGGCAGACTGGTTGGGAGATCATGGAGGGTCAAGAAATTGGATTCTTAGACAACAGGATGCTATTGAAGATTTCTAAGTTCCATGATAAGATTAACACCTTTCCTACCTATCTATGGCTTATTCATCCTCCCATGTCTAGCTCAAATCTCACCCCATCCACAAAGTATTGCCCACCCTCCGCTACCACTCACTTTTCATCTTTAAGTCCTTCTGCATTTATTATCTAGTGCTAATCCATTTAGCACCTAATGACACACTGTCTCTTTCAGATGGTTTATTGTAGGAACATCTTACTTTTTCACCTGGTCTATAAATTTCTTCGATGGAGGATCCATGACTTAAATCCATAGTCTGGCTCAGGGATAGGGACATAATAAGCCCTCAAGCAATGCCTGTTGCTTTAAGAGTCACTTCTTCAGGGAATTCTTCTCTGATCTCCAATAGATCAGGCTCCTTTGTTCTACACTCTCATAGAATCATTTCCTAGCACACTTCTCAGTTTTTAACTATATACCCTGTGTGTGACTATTTGAATAGGATCTATCTTCCCACAGGTTGTAAATTCCCAAAGAGCAGGGATCATCTCTGGTTTTGTTCATGGTAACGCCCCTAGTTTGTGTGCAACAAACGTTTGTTGAAAAATTAAATGAATAGGCGTGGCCTTAGGTATTCAAGGGGTCAAGGGCCTTGAGCTGAGTAGCCCTCGTCATGGTTCAACTGTCAGACTGCATTTTCTGAAAGAGCAATGACATTCACACAGTGGAACTACCCCACAGGGGGAGTTCCTACTGATGAACTTCCCTTTTGCTTAGGGACAAGCTAGTTCCTGGAGGGTGGCTCTTCTATCGGAAAGAGGCCCCTCGAAGGCTGATTTATCATCACTTAGGACACTTGAGTGCTCCCTTTTGTACAGTTGAGCAGGAGGCAAAGCAGAGTGTTCCCAACTGTCAGGAAGAATAAGCATGCTGGCAGCAGCCATGGATCTTCTAAACAGATGGAGCGACATATGTATATTTACATATATATTTCCTAATCAATAGGTTCCAGCGAAAACATGAAAACTTAAGAACATGATAGGAATTTAAGGGGCTCTAAAGGAGTTTAATTCCTTAAAGAAAATTAGCACAATTGTTTTTTTAGCTGCAGACGGCTTCAGGGAAAAATGAATAGTACTATTGAATGATCAAACTTTTCTCTCTAAATATGTAAATCTCTTTTTCAAATTAGGCACTTCTAGCATTTCTTCTAAGAAATGCATTTCTGGGGCCAGCCAAAAGGAGCTTTGAAATCCTTTAGCCATATTCCTGGCCCCTGTCTGCTTCTCTGTCTGCCATCACCAGCCACACAGGCCTATTTGTTCTATTTCTCCAACAGGCCAACCTTGTTGTCCCCTAGGAAATTTGTCATTGCTTGTTCCTCTGCC
Source organism: Ceratotherium simum simum (assembly GCF_057802395.1). Classification (NCBI taxonomy): domain Eukaryota; kingdom Metazoa; phylum Chordata; class Mammalia; order Perissodactyla; family Rhinocerotidae; genus Ceratotherium; species Ceratotherium simum. The sequence continues at coordinate 23,718,884 of NC_141903.1, forward strand.
TGAAGTGCCCCTCCCCCTAACTTGTGAATGTCTGAATCCTCATCATTTGAGTCTCACCACAAAGCCTTCTTTGGAGAGGCTTCTGACCCTGATTAAAGATACCACCTGCTAGTCACTCTCTATCACTGTGGAGTCTCTGGCCACTGGAAGCACCTGAGACATAGCAGATGGTCAGTAAAAAAAAAAAATGAATAGATTAAGATAAGCCATTATGCCCCAACAGAATCCCATAATTTGTCTGTTTGCTATTTGAGCCATGTGTATTGGAGACAATATAGGCTTGAAGATTTAGCCTAAGATTTATTGCTTCTGATTCTTGCTTTGTTCATGTCTGTGAATATCTTCAAAGAACATGGTTTGCAATTTTATCCGCTACAGAACCACATTTTGCTCCTGTAATTCATGTGAAAACGATCTTGTCGCACATTACCATTTGCCTACCTCTTCCATTCTTCCCTCCTTTCTTAATAATAGAACCCTTTGGGGCAATGCACCCAGTTAAAAATACACATACTCACCCTCCCAGGCTTTCTTAACAGCTACAGCAGGCAGCCATGTAACCTAGTTCTGGCAGCTGAGCAGTACAAGTCGAGTGAGGCTTTGGGAAAGCTGTTGCTTTCTTGATAACAAGGTAGTGACTCAGGCGCTATGTGTCTTTTGCCCTTTGACCGTCTACCCTTCTCTCCACTGGCATGTAGACGTGATGCTGAAGGTGAAGGAGTTGTCCTGTAGAGCGGGTGCTTTCAGCGCTCTGCCCACAACACCTCGACACTCACCATTCCTATTTTCACCACAGGCTTCCTACCAAAAGCTCTGGTGACTCTACCTGAGGGCTTTTGCTGGCTACAGGATCATGCTTAGCTTGTATGCGGCAGGGTGGAAGTGTCAGAGAGTTAGTGACACTGGGAGCAGCCCTCAATGACAGATGGGAGTAGAAGGGAGTTGGTGCATAAATATCCGAGCTCCTTGGCCTTCAGGTGGGACAACTTTGAGGCATGAGCTACACACACTGGGGGCAGACAGAGCAGCCTGAGGTCCCAGCGGGACTGAACACCAGTTGCCCACAGCAGCAACTCACTCATTAACGCATCCTGTGTTGGCTTTCTTTTCCCTGTCTCACTTCCCTAATTTCTACCCTCCTGGGATCACCTTCCAAATAAACCACTTGCACATGAACCCTTGTCTCAGGGACTCCAGGGGGAACCCAATCCAAGATATCTCATGACCATGCGGATGAAAGCCACATGCTAAGAGTGGAGAGGAATGTAGAAAGAGCCTGACTCTTTGATGTCAGACTTGACCACCTGCACCAGCCTTGGACTGACTTCCTCTGGACTTCTTGTTACTTGAGAACAATAAACCTCTTACTTGGGTAAGCTGCCACAATTGAGTTTCAATGATGTAGGGGAGCAGAATTTGCCATCCCAAAGTGTGTCTCTTTGGCTTGATTATTTTTAAGAACGAAAGGCTCAGGAAGAAACTTTGACCTTCCCCCTAAATACCTAAAAGAATGTAAGATGGAAGGCCTGTCCCAGGAAGGGACAGGTTATCAGCATAGATAACTATAGTCTAATATGAACTAGGTGTGGTAGACAGGGAGGAACCTAGCAAGGTCCCTTTGATCAAAGTCCTCTCCATGTCCTGTTCTCTGCATAGCATGGCACACATTTGTTGACTAAACATTTGCATTTCCATCTCCGTGTGAATTGCCTTCCTACCCTTTGAAGTCCCAAACCACTACCCTCAACATCCTCTTTTGGCTTTAGCTGAAGGTGGTATTTAAAGTGGTGGCTTTGGCCACTTTGGCAATTTACTCAGTTTTCCTGGGTTTCTCCCATGTATACATGTTATTAAACTATTTGTTTTTCTCCTGTTATTGTCTCATGTCAATTTAATTCTTAGATCAGCCAGAAGAACCTAGAAGGTAGAGGAAAATTTCTCCTCCCCTACAATGGCATGCAGCCAAATGTGACTGCAACAGAGAGATCTGGAAGAAGCTTTAGTTGAGTACAAATGCAACCAGTCATCAGCTGGACATGCCTGCTAACAAAGCTGACACCCTGGCTGCATGATTACTAGCCCCTTACCTGTTATGGCATGTTACAGTTGGCACAGCGTTTGCTTTTATGTTGCTATATTTAATCCTCACGTTAATTTTGCGAGGTTATTATCAACTCCATTTTCCTGAAGTTCAGAGAGGCCAAGTCCCAGTATTACATGGTTAGCGGTAGAATTAGAACTCCAAGTCCTGTGATCTTCTGCTATAGGGAGATAGGGGCTAGGTTTTCATTCTAAGGAATCTGTGGCATTTAAGTAATGAGTTGTACCTCTACCTGTTCCCTTTGCCTATCTCCTGAGATCCTGTGCTTTTCCATGCCTGCTTTCCACCATCACCCTTCACTCCATGGGACTGCAGATATTTGCTTCTACGGGAGCTACCACTCCCACCTGCCAAATCTCATCACGAACACCACACACTACTCATATGTTCTCCAAAGCACGTGCTAAATCCTCTTATCTCTAGGCTTTTGCTCAAGCTCTTGCCTTTGCCAGGAAGGCTTTACTTCAGAAGTGGGAAATTGCTGCATTTGGGCCCAGCAACGATGGTTTGGTAACTGCATCCTCATGGCAACTGTAGGCAGGACACCCATCTCAGCATGGCTCATAGCACCAAAGACATAGATGCTTAGTAAATATTTGTAAAATTGAAATGGGTAGCCATGGTGGACTCCAAGTTGAATTCAAATTTACTCCTGTTTAAAATCATTTACATCAAGTTCCATCACACATAAAAATGAATATATACTCTACAGAAGATTTCAGACAAATGAAATGTACTCCATTGAACATTTAATAAGTTACAGTCAAGTACAACTTTTTTTAACAAAAGGACAAAATCATAATGTAAGTGTTCATTAAAATGGTGAACATTTAAACATTATCTTAACATACCAAATAATACTCATTTACTTTTATGAAATGTGTTGAGAACCTAGGAGTTTATGTATAAGGCTAAGCATTTTCATCATTCCTGGCCTAGATGAGAAAAGATTGTGTTCTCTTACTGGTGACTCAGGAAATATGATATACTTGTGTTACAACTGCTGGTGTGTGGAGACAAGGCTAGCACCTATGACTCTGGAAAACAAGCATGCCATGCTCCCATGCTGCTCTTGGACACAAGAGACAAAGTCTGATCTAGGGTGAAATTACATGCAGGGCGTGGAGAAGACTGCACCAAGGGGTTCACTGAGGCTTGAGAACCAAAGGGAAAGCAGTGTGCTTTGACTTTAAAATACATGTTAAGTGAGGCAAAGAAGCCAGGAGCCTTCTCACAACCACTCCAGGTCAGCAGCTCCCAAGATATTAATATCAAGGTAGTTGGTAGGAAATACAAATGCTCACTGGGCCTGACTCAAGAATTAAACTATCATAACAGATCCAACTTTGGGGATGGCTTATCAAACTGCCTATAAACTCAAGTGGGGTATCAGCTCAAAAGATGCCTGTCTTGTTTCAGTTGGTAAGGAATCTTTAAAAATGTTTACATGTCTATTTTTGGTAAATTTATTTCACAAAGCCACCATTTCATTTTATAAAGACAATAAGGTTCATTACATCACAATATAAGAAAAAATTTGTAAATGAGATGACAGAACTATTTCAAATACATTTTGTAGAGTAAAGGCATTTTCACTAACTATAAACTCCAGTGAGACAAAAGGATAATTACACCACAGTTATTATCAAAAGACTTTTAGACTGAAGTTTAAATTCAAAAGGTTAAGGATTTTACAAAAAGATAACACGAGACTATTAATTATATATGAAAGCTATTTGATTAGATACAGAAAATATTAATAGGTGTAGTTTTCTTCCCCTTGAAAGTTAGCTTGAGAAAGTAATACCAACTCCAGTTAAATTTTGACCTACTTTAATTCCTTATCAATGGCACCATAACCTGGAACATTCAAAGTAATCTAGTTACTTTGGCCACCAAATTAAGTCACCATTATGTTTCTAAAATAATTTATCCAGGATACACTGGAGTAGCCTATACCTGTTATATAGTATTGTATAAACCTACAGATTTTTTTCAGTATTTCATATATTTTTCCAAAGTCCTGTTTCCCAGGACTTTGATCATTAAATACATCTACTTTAAGGTTCTAAACACTCATGTCCATTATGAGAACACGTGGGGTAAACCTATTCTCTTTAATGTGACAAGCTACATTCTAAGAAATGACCTCAAACCTGCTATACTGGGACAGGGTTGGAGGTACTATCCGAAGATATGAGGGATGTTCAGGGGACAGACTTTGGACAAGGCATTTAAAAAACTTTTAATTTCTCAAGAGAAACATTCTGGGAAGGGAAAAAGTGTCCTATAATCTAGGGTATGTCCAAGAGCCCTTGCTCTCATAGCCAAACGTATGAAAACAGTTTTTCTTAAACACAGGTCCGTGAGCCAAGGCAAGCTTTGGCTAAATGATGGGTAGCTTTTGTTTGGCTCTGGAGGTTTCCATGGAAACAGCCTGAGACAGAAAAGGCAGCATTATGATCTTTATCTGTAATGCCATCTGATAAAACTGCACATTGATTCATTCATGCTATCCAGAGCAGATGTATTATTTTGATAAGCCTGGACAAAGGAAGGCATGAGTTCTATCCAGCCACGCTGAAATTTCCTGCCTTCCTCCATTTGAAACCTTAAATTAAAATCTCCATAAAACCTCCTCTGAACATTTCTGTCAGGAACCTCTAGTTCAAGTAATGCTTCAATAATCAGAAGCCAAATGAAGAAATGTGAAGCACCAAGTGGAGCTCCACTGCCAAGTTCTTAAAATTATATGACACCAAGCATCCTGTAGCTGAAGAAATTATTCTGAAGAGTATTTACAATTCCATTATATCAGATCTCAGCCAGGTAAGAAATATTGTCTTAAGTGTTTATTATACACAGTTGAATCAGGTGGCATCATCCATAATTTTTCTCCCTCTTTATGTCTACATCATTCGTATGTGTGTGTATATATATCTATATATCTGTATCTGTATATTTAACATAATAACACACCACATACCATTATCTAATATTATTTCAGGTTAATGCTTCTCAGAAATGACACAAAAGCAGCCCTATCTCAGATTTCTATATCTGAAGTACACAAAAATAAAAACCTCGACAACAATAAAATATAAACAAAATAAACCAGATAAGGAGGCATGCAACCTTTAGCACCATGTTTAAGACCGCGGAGGGCAAGGGTGTAGACAGAGGTCTAAAGAGGAATCCAGCTCTGGGTTTCCCCCTGGAATGGGATCCCAAACACAGAACCCTCTTGTAAAGCCCAGTACTTTTAAAAAGGGAAATCCTGAGAAATTCTATTAATAGAAATGTCAAAATCCATGATTTACCAGAGACAGATGATTTGACATTGTTTCTTACTCTAAAAGCATTGAAGACATTATTCCTTAGGAGAAAATTGCTCACTTTTGGAGATCAGATGGGAAATCACTGCTAGCTCTATGAACTAAATGATGCCTCAGTAAGTTAAAAATACATGATATATCCCCCAAAAGGACTAATTTACTCGTGGAAAGTAGTTTACTAATGAGCAGTTAGCTCCCTGATATCTGTATAATATAGACAGGGGCTACACTGAGAAGATTGAACCGAGCACATACAATTGCACACTCCACAAGGCCAACCATCTGAAAAACACTCACACCACTATGCACTATAGCATTGATGTGGGAACCTGAATCAAGGACTAAGTCTCAGCTTGGTCCTTTCCATAAAAAGGGACTAAAAGTCTAAGGAAGGGTTTATTTAGAGATGTGCTGAGTGGTTTAAAGGTGACAGGTAAGAAGTTATAGGGCTAGAAATGACTTTAGATATCACGTAATACAAATCTCTCATCTTATTGGTGGGAAAACTGAGGCCCCAACATAAGCGTCAGCCCTAACCAATGGAAGAACCGTGAGCAAGAAGAGAAGCCATGGAACTCTTAGCGCAGTACTTCAGTACCTTCCCCATTGAGTCTATCTCTCAGGCTCCTTTAAATCTTAACATGTATCATTTACTCAAGCTTGAGGAAAATGACTGAAAACTATCAGGGAAAACTCTGAATTTTTACAAAGCTTTTGGCAATAATTCACGTTCCGATGTGCTTAATATTAACAAGGGGAAAACCCCAGTCATCTTTTGGTGAAATGTTATTTTCCTGCATGAAACAGGTTCCTGTTCTGAGAGCTATTTTTGTAGGTACTGGGATAGCTCACAGCTGGCAGCTGTCATATGCCCCATCTTTGTAGTTAGAGTTCAATTCGGCTGATCCTGTATCATCAGGCGGGCTGAAATGGCTGCTATCTTGAGAATCTGTATCAATACTTTTGGTCTCTGACTGAAGGTGGACAGAAACTTGAACTGCTATCTCCTGGCCTTGTTCATTCAGAGAACCATCATCTGAATCTCCTCCTGGTGAATTACTCCGACCCATCTCTGGGTTAATGACATAGATGCCACCTTGAGCATTCAAGGCAGGTCTCTCTTTAATTCTTTCTCCCATGTCATCAGGGTCATCCACTCGCACAGCTTCAAACATCTCCTCAACAAAAGCCCGACAGTTTAGAATAAGGGGCGGAAGAGGGACACTTCTTGCCAGTTCTTCAATATAACGAGCAAATTCCATGGTCTTAAATTGTGTAACTTTGGCGAGCTCCAGAGTCTTGGCCGAGGTGATGATGGGGATGCGTTTTGCAATTTCAAAGGCCTTCTGAAGTTTCTCAGCCCCTTCAGTTCTGAAGAATTCATTGATAGCCTTCTCAGTCTTACGAAGATGGCTGCTCATCATGCACAGCCGTGTGACATTTAAGATGAGAGTGATAGTAAAGGCAATCAGGCAAACAATCATGTAGTAGACACTCATGTCTCCCGAGGTGAAGATAACACGCAGGGTGACAGAGTAGGAGGCACGAATTGGAGAGGTGACAAAACATGTATAGAGCCCACGGTCATCAAAGGCTACGCTGGTGATATTCAGGAAGTTATCAGAAACCAACCATTTTCCACCTGATAACCCAACAGAAATAAAAAATTATAGCATAAAGATTATTCTTACTAAATATGCCAACTGCCTTATCAATATTCTGCCTCTTCATGAGAGTACTTAACTCATCTATTAGGTTCTGCTATTTATTTAAGTCACGTAAGGAAGGGCAGACTTTTACATCCAGAGTTAGAATTTAAATAGCCTGGAACTTAAAAAGAAAATCAAGATCTTCCTTCCTAACACTAATGATTATCATAGTTACATTTCACTGCTAGATGGAACAATGCTTTGAGGGAGACAGGTATGTCTATATAATGCTAAATGACTAACTAAAAAAAATGTTTATATATATATATATCTCTACCTACACCTTTTTATATACTAGAAGGATATGCCTCAGAAATATAAAACAATGGTTATTTCTGGGGTAATGGGTTACGAGTAATTTTTATTTTCTTCTTTTTATTTAACTGTTTACTTTTGGTAATAAGAGACAAAAGTTATTTTAAAAAAACCAACCCTACCAGTTTAATGCATTTGTTCAATTACTAACTGGCTAATCTGGCATGCTTTGCACATGTTAATTTGTTTTGTTAGAAAAGGTCTGTTGATGATATCTTGATTTTCTGGCAAGAGTAACTGAAGCACAAGCCAAAATATATGTCTTACAGGTCAGCTTGGCAAAGAGAATAAAGTTGCCCTTAAGATGCCTAGGCTTCTGTTTTAAACTTAGAACATGTGCCTCTCTTCCATCCATGAAGGTATCTTCATTTGGGTAACATGTATACTAAAGTATATGAGTATGAAAAGCAAAGCATCCTGACCACCACTTTGATGTATCCTTTAATAACCTGGCTCTGCCTGCACAATTCTCATGTTTGTGGTAAATTCTCAGTGTACTCTGTGCTTTAACTATGAAAGCCATTCAAAGATGGAATGGATGGGCTAATCTGGGGTGTCGAGGTGAGCTCCAATGACTATAGGTGGTATCCCAGAGGAGGCTGGGTGATTGCTTGTTAAGCACCACCTGAATGCCTAACCTTTAAGATCTCTTTCATCCCTGAGATTCTATGGTTCTCGATTATTTTAGTGGCACATCAGTTAGGAAGCACTCTGGATTGTGCTCATTTTTATCATCAAACTTCATCTAAATTCTACAGTTATATTTAAGAACCATCACTTCACTAATGTAAAGAGGAAGAAAATACGTAGCTATGAATACAGACATTATTCCACAAGCTTCTGTTTTATGAAGTTGGAGCTATGAAAAGGATACCCTATGAATCCCAGGTATGATGAAGTACATAGACTCCATTCATCCACCACTGTGCTATGACCACAATCTAAACTTTCTAGCTCACTTGCTGATAATAGCTCAAGATTTATGAACCTTATACTAGACTGACATGCTCTTTAAACTCTTCTCACTCGAGATTCATAAAATTTAATACAATTTTCCAGAGCTGCAACTGAAAGCATCAATGATAGATGTTAGTGGTTTTCAAAGTAAAGGCAAAATGTGAAAATAAAACTGCCATTCCACTTGGCTGGTCTTATCCTATCCTAAGCTTTGTTTATGCTTATAGTCAGTCTGTAAGGATCACATCAATTACATAATTCAAATTCAAAGGAGATAAGAATCTAGTTCAGTGGGTCCAAATGTGGAACCCCAAATCATTTCAAAATATATATTCTGGGCACCACTCTAGACATTCTGATTCAAAACGTCTATATTCTTAAGAAGCTGATTAAAAATATTCTGTTCTTTCTAATAATTCAAACTCTTCAATCCCTTGGTGGCCAGTTACTCAGTTTGTAGAAGGTTAAAATGTTTAGCATATACTTTAGAAGGAAACATCACCTGTCTCCTTTTCTATGTTTTCCATTCTATTACGAACAACCAAATATCTTTTATATTCCAAGAGGTTAGGCTACCTCTCCAGCAAAAAAGATAAGAGGGGCCTTTTCTGAAAGTGTAGCTTGTGAGGACCCCAGAATTTAATCTTTATCCCATTGATTTTTCATGGCGATTTCTTTTTGAGGTGCTTTAACGCAAGCAGTCTTCAAAAAGATCCTTCTAGCAGAACATTAGCTAAGGAAACAGTATTCTGATTAAGATGTGTTCACAGGTCCATAAACAGTAAAATCAAATGAAAATATGTCAAAAAGGAGACCTTGGTCGCTATTATGTTTGTGTGAATTTTAAGAATGAGAGACAAAAAATATAAGAGAAACTGTTTTCAAGTAAAGTGAGGTATAGAATAGAAAAAAAAATTGAGCTAAGGGCTCACAAGAGCTTCTCCTCAGTGCTCTTCTAATACTCAGAGGGACTTCAAGTTTTATGCACAGATCTATAATCATTTTTAAAAACATCCTGGATTTCCTCTAACATTTTTAGTAACTCATTTCCAAGCAGAAATTTTTTTATTTATGACAAATTTACTTAAGTCTAGCCAAAACCTTTCTTGCAGGGCCACCACAATAACTATTCACATTACAGTCCAGGTGAAGGGTGCCCCTGGAGTTGTGCAGTATACAGTCTGCACAGCTGAATGCAGCAGCCCTGATGTAGTCTACCTTCAAGGAGGAAAGAACCCAGCTCACCAAGAAGAGAGAAAATAGCTTACTGTCATCATATGAACATCTTTTAAATTTATAACTATTCTTTATTTTTTTCTTCTTCTGGTTAAGTAATTATAATTATTTTGCTTTTTCTGATGGGTATACACTCCAAGCCTTTCAAAAGTTTTAACTATTCACCCTGGTATGTCATCTTTGAGATTTCTTGTTGAATATGCCATAAAACCAAGAGAGAAGCAACAAGAAATGAGCAACCTCAATTAATTATACCCTGGAATAGTTACTTACCTCTGCCTTCGTCATCCAGTTTCTCTCCTTTTGAGTTGTACCAATGGATATCTTCATAGTGGTCGACAGTGAGAAGACACTCGATCGAAACACTAGTTCCCTCTTTGGCTATGATGACATCATCACCTGAGTGGGAACCTGCTGTGAGTTCAAAGCTTGAGGGAAATGATGCATTGAAAGAACTCTGATTTGCTTCCAGTGGGGCCACTTGACTGAAGCCTACATCTTCCAAAACAAAAGCAGCTGGCACAATAATACTCACCACTAAAGTGAATAAACAACAATGTGGCTTCATGGGAAAATGGGAGAAAATCTTATTTAATTTGGAGAACTCAAAAGCTTCTATACTATAACAAGAGCACAGTGAGTAATTTATTGCCTGGTATTGGAGTTTTCCAAAAAAGTGGTAGATCGAGGTGTATTTTGAAGTCTTCAAGATTAAAAGATGTGGGTGGAGACCAACCTAAAAGAAAGCCAGATATAAAGTTTAACCAACAAAGACTCATAATGGGGTGAAGCTCTAAGTTCTAGAAATGAACAGATGTGAAATTGATTAGAATAACTGGCGCAGACATCAGGGAGTGAAACAGAAAGACCACCACCTAAAGATCTCACACACAGATGGTAGAAAGAGCACTGACCTGGGCAATGTCAGTCCTAGCTTCTGATCCTAGCTTTGCTCCTAACAAGCTGTACGACTTTGGCAAATAGCATTCTCTCTGGGCTGGTTTTCTCATCTGTCAAATGAAGGACTAGATGAGACAATCTCTAAGGACTCCTCTAGTTCTGAAATGCTATGATTCTGTTTCACTCTGACAAATTCTATGCAACAGGGAGCCAATGAAGGCTAAAATATTTAGCTTAATGATCTTTTATTTCAACCTGCACCACTACCATCTGTTGTTATATCAATGATGTAAATCAACTGGTACATCATAATCATAACCATGGAGCTCAAAATTTGAGTAATTCAAGTACACAGACACATTAGATATAAACAATGCAGAGACAATTGAAGTAGTTTTTTTAATATTAGAAAGAAAATTGCACTACTACATATACATAAACAGTTATTGATTTCTGAGGCTAAAGAACCTCCCTCCTGGGCAAGACTGTCAGACAAAAGAATTTTCTTTTAGGGGCCAGCCCCGTTGCACAGCGGTTAAGTGCGCGCGCTCTGTTGCTGGCAGCCCGGGTTCAGATCCTGGGCGCACACCGAAGCACCGCTTGTCAGGCCATGCTGTGGTGGCGTCCCATATAAAGTGGAGGAAGATGGGCACAGATGTTAGCCTAGGGCCAGTCTTCCTCAGCAGAAAGAGGAGGATTGGCATGGATGTTAGCTCAGGGCTGATCTTCCTCACACACACACACAAAAGAATTTTCTTTTAATAAGTTCTTCAATATCAAGAGACAAAATACAGTATATTTAACAGTTTGTAAGAATACCAAATTTCTAGCTCCAAGTCTGTAAAATTAGCTAAGGGAGGAATTGACATCTTAAATGTCCAGTTGGTAGAAATGGAAACATAAACTACAGGGAAAGACTGCCAGACAAATTTAAAAGAAGAGTAAAATATCATGAATAAAAAGCAAAATAATATCCCAGTATAAGAGTCTACGTGATTATGATCATCTTCCTGATAATCTGATTCCTCTTTTAAATCACTGATTCTCAAAAGAAAACTTTCAACTTCTACTTCTATAAAAGATGGGATGAAATGTCTAGCTTTATTTCTTATGAGGGCCCCAAATAATTAGTTCTGGAAATGACATTTATTCCCCTTTATACTTACATGAAGGCTGCCTGACCATAGAACCATAAAAAGCAATGGATCATTGTATTTTGTCATTAAACTTCTCACAGTCTAAATTATAAGTTGTAAATGTCATTTAATTTTCATTAGCCCTTGAAAGAATGGTTGAATGATAATTTTCTCTATCTTTCAAATTTAAAGAGGGACTATTTAGAGTAAAACAAAGGACTTCAGACTGTGCTATACATAATAGATTGAACACGTGTTTATTTCTATTTCTTCCCAAGTCCCACTAAAATGATAATAAAGGAAACAAAGAACTTGGGCATTGGAGAGGATTTTAGACATGATCTGATCTAACCCATTCACTTCACAGTGACTTGCTCCTTTAGATTATAGTATAAGTTAGTAGGAAAATCTGGGTCTCCCTTTATTAGGAGGGAGTGGTGAGTTGAAACAATGGAAATAACATTTATTAAATGACTGCCATAAGCTAGGCACTGTGCTAGGGGCTTGACACGTGTGAGCTCCCAAGTTCTTTTTCACTGTAAGATACACAACAATTGGCAAACATGATTTTTGTCCTTTACTCTAGACTAGTGGTTCTCAGTGGTGATAGGAAATGCGTGTGCTGAAAAAGGGCTCCAGGATTTCCCTAGGACTTCAATAAAGAGCTCCTGTGGCTTCATCCAAGTCAGCATTTTCCAAATTTCATTCGTTTCTTGTACTGTCATGATTTGTTTTTTTGCTATATCTGTGTACCAAATTATTATTTATGCTTTTTCTTTAAATGAACTCATTACTTTACTTTCATGCATTTACTTTAAAAGGAAAGTCTGAATCACATCTGTGGATAAAAGTACAGTTGTCCCTCGGTACTCGCAGGCGATTGGTTCCAGGACCTCCTGCGGATACCAAAATCTGTGGATGTTCAAGTCCCTTACTCGGCCCTCTGTATCTGCAGGTTCTGCATCCATGGATACGGAGGGCCAACTGTAACTGCACAAATAAACACAATGAAAACAAAGCAGTGTTATTAACTTCCAGAGATACTGCCATTTGCTAAACGCTCTGAGCTGGAGGCCTGCTGTGTAGGGAAAACAAAAATAAACAAAACAAACAAACCACCCACAACTCCACTTTATTCTAATACCACCTCACTTCTTATCCTGACCACCCCTTCCTCTCCACTCTTCCCATCACTGAGTTTAAAACCAATGTTTTAGACTAGAGGCATACATTTTCATCTATTTAACAGTATCTATTGAGCACCTACTATGTGCCTACTTACTGTACTACACTCTCTGCCTTCATGGAGTTCCATCTGGCAGAAGACATAGATGCTAATTAAATAAACGCAAAATATGCTAAATGCTACCCAAGGGAAAGTACAGACGCTACAGGAGCACCCAACAAGGGGAGCTAACCTCGTCACAGAAAGCCTCCTTGAGATAGTGAGGTGCGCAACAGGATCTGAGGGATAAACAGGAATTGAGAATGGGAGAGAAGAGTTCTAGGTAAAGGGACGGGAGACAGGGAAAAAGCAAGGGATCATTGGTTAGAAGGTGTTCAGGAAAAAGAGCTACAAGTTGTGGTAATGAGAAGTGGTGGCCAGAGAGTGCTGGGTCCCATTTCTGATTCCAGAGGGGAGCAGTCTGGGCCAACAGCAAAATTGGAGGTGGACTTTGGGAATTGGAGTGGGAGGCAGACGTGAGTGAAGTAGATACTTGTTTAAGATGAAGAGGTCAAAGAACTGAGAGGCTCAAGAGAAGGGTAGATCACCTGCGGGGATGGTGATGTCTCCCTAGGATCAAGGCAGCTAGGGTAGAAGATACTGGAAATAGAAAAGATGGACTCGGGCCGGCCTGGTGGCTTAGTGGTTAGGTGCGCGCGCTCCGCCGCTGGTGGCCCAGGTTCGGATCCCGGGCGCGCACTGACGCACCGCTTCTCCGGCCATGCTGAGGCCGCGTCCCACATACAGCAATTAGAAGGATGTGCAGCTATGACATACAACTATCTACTGGGGCTTTGGGGAAAAAAAATAAATAAATAAAAATTATAAAAAAAAAAAAAAGAAAAGATGGACTCACTCTCCTTGCTCTGAGATGCAAGAGCTTTGGGGGAATGAAGAGCCTCCACATGAGAGGGCTGTGGGGCAAGCAGTGTCCTGGCAGTGTTACTGCTGTGTGGAATCCCTTCTTCATGCAGCATCCCTGAGCCTCCTCTCTAGGCCTCGCTATTCCTCCCACATGGATCCAGAGTATACCTGGATGCAGGCTGGCTATTCCCTAACCCCCTGTAGCCCTCACCATTACCCTACTCACCTGGCTCTGGTATATGCTGCTCCGTACTGCAAGGCAGTCTACCCTATCTCACCTACAAGCCCCTTAAGCGCAGGGATTATATTTTTTATTGCTATACTTCATAACTAGCACATGCTCAATACATATTTACCGATGGAGATTAGTTTAAATTTGATAGCATATGTGATGGATCTTTGAAATTGAAGAATATTATGCAACAGGAATCATAATTATTCAAGCCAACATGCATTTACTAGCACTTATTACATTCTGAGACAAAGAGAGCCAATGCTAATAATCTCAAAAGACCTTAGAGGCATAAGGCATAAAGGCATTCCTTGAACCAACCCCCAACCCCTAAACTCTTCATTTACCATCTTGTCCTAGAAGGAATAAAAGACTACCAAGCCCAGAGTTTCCAAACCAGGTTGAATGTCAGAATCATCTAGAAAGCTTGTTAAAAATACAGATTCCTAGGTCCCATCCCAGACCTATGAATAAGAAGCTCTGGGTTTGGATCTTGGAATTTATGGTTTTCAATTATCTCCCTGGGTGATTCAGAGTCAGAGGGTCCATGGACTGGCATCTAGAGACCACTAATATACTTTCTCATTTCCTCTACAACAGCCCTAATGGTGCTGCAGACTGAACACTCCAGTAAGAGAGAACTATCACTAACCTTCCATTCTGGATTTAGATTACCCTGAAACAGTATAATTACAGGCCTCTGATAAAGGCAAGGTAGCAGAGAGGTTCAGAGTACAGACTCTGGAACTGGATTTCCTAGATTCGAATCCTGACTCTGACTCTAACCAGCCTTGCAACTTTTATAACTGACTTAATCTCTCTGTGCCTCAGTCCTCTCATCTTTAAAACAGGGAAAATAATATACCTATTCTCATAGGACTATTATAAGGTCTGAATAAGACAGTGTATATAAAACAGAGTCTGCCAATAGGAATCACTGAATAAGCTCTATTTATTATTATTGTTGCCTGTTCTTTCAGATATTGTGCTAAAATCTACACCTGATAGTAAAACCAATATTTAAGATAAATGAAACTCTTTTACTCAGAATACTATGCAACCATTTAAAAATCTTGGAGGGGGGAGGGGAAACACCATTACGTAACTTCAATCTTTAAATTTCACATTTTTCTTTTTCTCATTGCAAATAAATATTTTGCAATAACATGGACCAAATAGGCATTGTAAACTGACCCTGGAGCCCAACCCCAATATGATGAATTGTTTCTGTGTATCCTGAGTTTGTGGTAAAGAACCTTTGTTGTGATCTATCTAGCTTAGCTTATGTTTCCCTTTTTTGAGCCCTGCCTCTATCTTCTCAGGCCCAGGAGGAAGTCAACCCATTGGTTGAACTAATCAGAAGCTTTGTTCTTGGTATTTGGAATTGAGACACTGTGGGTTAGGGCCATTTGAGGAAGAGAAGGCATATAGGGGCTGAGGCAGTCAGGTTTGGGCCACATATAGAGAGAAGCAGAAAGAAAGGACAACAGGGAGGGAGAAGGGAACGGGAGAGCAGTAACAGAGGAGAGAGGGGATGGGGAGGAGGAGTAGGAGGAGCACAGGGGAAGAGAAAGAGAGACTCCCACAAGCTGCTCTGGCTCCTGACAGAATTCTACTTCCTGGCTCCAATATGACTTTTTATTTTTAAAGAAATAAACATATTTATTCAATTTTATTCAGAATTAAAACCACAAAAATGAAGACTGAATGTGCAAACAAAGAAGGAAATGGAGAAATAGGTAGGTAGGAGAAAAAAGATTAAGTTCAGCAGAAGTGATTGAACTGTGGCTGTGGCTCCCAGCAATCCTCATCATGGATCCACAACTCCTCTCCTCCGTACACACTGGAGTTGGCAGACAAGTTGCCCACATGGCCAAGATTTGTGCTTCCTGTTCTGTACAGACACAGCCATTTGCCTCTACCAGAAGTTTAGAGAAACCTAGAAGACAGTGTCTAGAAAAATACTACGGACACCCTTAAACTGCTCTTAGGTCAAAGGTGGCAGAAGTAGCCTGGTACACCAATTTTATGCGAGGAGAGCAACAGGTCCCATAACATCCTTATATGTCCAGTCAATTAGGCAGGCTTAGCCTGGACACTTCATAGTCATACCATGGGTATCCCAAACACAAAGGATTTCTAGTCCAAGCTACTAAGAGACACATCCATTTATAGATAAGAGGCTGTTGAGCAGTTGAGAGATAAAATACTGGCAAAGGTATGGGTCCAAGAAGGCAACACAAGCAGAAAAGAGAATGAGGGAATAAATTACTCTTGGGATCAGGATACTCTTATCTCCTCATACTAAATTTCCTTTTACTTAAGTCAGCATGAATTGGTTTCTGCTACTTGCAACAAAAACTACATTGACTCTGACTATTCTACTCATTCCGGAGTTAATGATTTGTAAATAGCTCAGCTAAATCAGGGCCCATCATGCACAAGATGGAGTGCTGGGTACTGCAAGAGATGCTCAGGTGAATCAGAATACTGTCCCAGGCTCTCAGACATTTACAAACTAGCCTGGAAGACCAGCAAAAACAGCTAACTATATACAAGACAGTGTGAGAAGTACTGAAGAGAAGTATAATTGTGCTGTGAACGCAAAAGAGAAAGGAGGACTTTATAAATTTAAGGAATGCCAGCCCTGTTGGTCTAGTAATTAAGATTCGGCGCTTTCACCACCATGGCCCAGGTTCAATTCCCAGTCAGGGAACCACACCACCCCTCTGTCATATTGTGGCAGCTGTGTGTTGCTTCTATGCTGAAAGCTATGCCACTAGTATTTCAAATACCAGCAGGGTCACCCACGGTCGACAGATTTCAGTGGAGCTTCCAGACTAAGACAGACTGGGAAGAAGAACCCGGCGAGCCACTTCCAGAAAAAACTGGCCATGAAAACCCTATGTAGCAGTGGAGCATTGTCTGATACAGTGCTGGAAGATGAGAGGATGGCGCAAAAAGACCAGGCAGGGTTCCGCTCTGGTGTACACAGGGTCACTAGGAGTTGTAACTGACTCGACGGCACTAACAACAAAAAAAATTTACTTGTAAGTTTGAGACTTCTCATAATAATATCACACCTGCTAGCCACAATGCAGCAGCTGACATTTGGAGGCCAAGAAGAAAGAGCCCAAAAAGGAAAACCAAAGTGCCACCTTTCTGTTAACAGTTCAAAAGGGCTATGCTATGCTTGTGGGTAAAGTTACTTGGTAGAATTTTTTAATATCTTTCTTCAGCATTAGCAAGAATAACAGAAAAGTATGATACTCAAATTTAATCCAACTCCTTTTTCATCTTTTAGGTATAGTAAAATGTAAGCTTTCCTAGGATTATGAACAGTCAGAAATGTAGATGATTTTACCCTACAGAACCATTCTGAATATTGGCTGTATTATTAAGAAAAAAAAAGAAAGAAAGAAAAAAAGAAAAGTGCTAAGCTGTCATCCCTAACAGATTGCCTTGTTGCTGTTCCTGCCAACTTCTGAGAGAAGAAATATTTCTATTCTGTTCCAATTCTTATCATAAGTAAATAAGGAAGTAATGTGGCTGATTTCCGTTCTCGTGGCTCAATATTAAGTTGGCTGAGGAAACTGCTGTTAGCAGAAATAGTTCTGGAATAACTCAAAGGGAGGAAAAACAGTAATACCCAGATGGTATTGGTTTTCGCTCCAAGTATACTGGGACATTAATGCTTCATTCTCCATAATCAAATGTCTTCTAGGTGTATTTACAGCTCATCCACTCTTCTTTGCCTGCACTGTTACACTTGAAAAATAGAGAAGTCCCTCCAAACCTGGCACACAAACGGTCAAGGTGGCATTCTGAATTGGCACGGGGGAGAAAAAGCAAATGAAGAGCAGATTGTTAGCACTCTTCCATCCTTTGCAAAGTACAAACATAAAGCTGTTCTGCTTAATCCCTGTAATACTCAGCATTATTATAGGGATCTGAAACATAAAAAGGTTAGTAATATTCAAACAGAAATTACCAGTTTGAGGGCCATTCTCTGAAAAGTTTCTAATTAAAATAGCCCTCATGCTCCCAATAGTATCTTGGAGCCATCACACACCTCATAACTGCATTTGGGCACTCAGCTCAAGCTTCAACATATTTTCTGGCACACCGAGAAACAACTTCCGTATTTATTGGAGTTTTGCTTTAAACCAAGATTATTTGTCATACCTGTGACTTTTATTCTTTTTGCCATAAGCCTTTGCTGAAGCTACTGGATGCAAATGACAAAGACACTGAGGTAACTTAGATTTATGATCTCCTTAACCATTTTTTTCTCTACAGTCTGAAAAATCCCCCAATGTTTCAAACTCAGTATAACTAAAACAGAACTCCTCACTCTCACCCTGAGATTTAATTGTCCAGCATATACATAGCTTGGAGGATAGCCACACAATACAATTCTTTCAGTTTTCCAAGATCGAAGTATAAGATGGTCATGGCTCTGTGGTTAGAAGCATGGACTCAAGTTAGAGTGTCTGATCCTATCCCTAGATGAAACTGTGAGCTCTCGAGGCCTTAGTTTTCACATTTATTGAATAAGGTTATTAACAGTAATGACCTCATAGGGTAGTTGTGAGTGTAGGGGATCAGAATCGGCCACCCCAAAATGTGTCTTTCTGGTCAAGCAAACACATGTTTAACAAACATTTACATTTCCATCTCCATGTAAATTGCTTTCCTCCTCTTTGAAGACCCAAACCACTACCGCCATCATCCTCCTTTGTCTTTAGCTGAAGATAGTATTTGAGGTGGTGGTTTTGGCCACTCTGGTGAGTTGCTCAGTTTTCCTGGGTTTCTCTCACGTATACATGTTGTTAAACTTTGATTTTCTCCTGTTATTCCATCTCATGTCAATTTAATTGTCAGACCAGCCAGAAGGACCTGGAGGGTAGAGGAATAGTCTTCCTCCCCTACATGAGCATCAGATGAACTAAAGAGGGTACATTATAAATACATGCTGCTGTTATTATTATTCCACCTCCTAGATGTTCTTCAATTAAGTCCTACTGTCCCTGCCTTAGGATACAGTCCTGTTGCCTTACCTGGGTACTACACTATCCTTTTAATTTCTAAATGGGTCTCCTTAACTCTGACTATACCCCTTTGACGTCACAAACACTGCTCCTCTCAGAATTGGTCCTGAACACAAACCCAAGAAAGTCAAGGGGATTTTAAAATCTATTGGTGATTTTTCACTGCCTATAGGATAAGCTTCAAATTTTAGGCTGGCATTCATAATTCTCCAGGAATAGACTCAGGTGGCAGAACAGAAGTAGCTAGATGGAGCCTAGCAGTGCCTGTATGCACAATAATTGTTTGCTGGAGGAATGAATGGATTCAGAAGTCTGGTCTTTGGTTACACCTCTGTCACTAATTAGCTCTGATCTCTAGTGGTCTTAGTTTCCTCATCTACAGGCTGATTATCATTATCATTCCTTTCTTTGCTTAAATCCTATAATCCTCCCAGCTCCCCTGTCATGGCTCAAAGCCTTAACTACACTTGTTTTACTCTCTATTCCCTCCAAGTAACTTTTCACTTTTAAATTCTGGCTCTAGTTGTTCCTTTTGTTTGAAACTTCCTGCCCCGCCCCATCAAAACCTTCCTGTGGAAATTCCACCCTCTCTACAGTACCCAACTCGAATTTTACATTGTTCAAGAAGCCTTCTCACCTAAAATCTCATCTCTACCCTCTTAATTTTGGATCAATTTCTTTTGCTCTGTCAGGCCCCTAGCACACTGAGAGTACTCGACTGTAAGACTTATCAGTTTCCCTCTTTATCAGTTATCTATCCATCCAAAAAACTGTAAGCTAACAGATGACAGAGTCTAAAAACTTTCACAGTCCTTTGCATAGAACTGATTTAACATTTTGAATTCAGAACTCATCAACTTGGTAGCCAGCAAGGTACCTGCTACAAACTTCTTATTGACTTTCCAGAGTCTCAGGCTCTTGAAACTGTTAATGGAGATATTTGAAGATATGGAAACATAAGTTCTTAAATTTTAGTGGGCAAAACACTCTAGAGTGAATTTGACCTATAACTGGTTTCCTCAAACTGCAATTTTAGATCACTAAGATCAAATTAATCTATAGCGCTTGTTAAAGATGCAGATTTCTTGGCCCCACTCAAGCTTACTGATTTCTCTAAGGGCCAGGCCTGGGCATCTGCATTTTTAATGTGCATATAGTTTTAATAACTTACAAATCGAGCCCACATTTCTTTCGATTGTCATAACAATATTGTAATTCAGCAATTCTCAAAGTGTGGTACAGGGTCCTCTGGGGATCCCTGAGGCCTTTTCAAAATGATTTTGACAATAATAGGACATTACTTGCCTTTTTCACTCTTATTCTCACACAATATGGTGCAATTTTCCAGGGGCTACATGATGAGTGATATGACCAGAGAATGAATGCAGAAGGAGATATGGGACTCTAGCTGCCTTCTATTACACCAGATATTAAAGTGACTTGTAAAAATGCAAAATAATGCCAGTCTTCTTGATAATTTTTTGTTTTCGAAAATATTCTTCATAGAAATGCTATTTATATTAACATGTAATGAGTTTATCATTTAAAATAAATTAATAACTTTTGTGAAAGTTCTGTTTTGATATCTAAAGTGGTAAATATCGATAGATATAACCCACACAAACAAAAACTCCTTGACGTTCTCAATAAGTTTTAAAAGTGTAAAGGGATCCTAAGACCCGAAAATTTGAGAATTGCTGCTATATTTATTATTAGCAGCATTTTAAGGATAAGATTAAGACACAGTTAAGTGGCTTACCGAGATTCCATACTTAAACCCCAAATTCTATGCACTTTCCATTACAACAGAAAATCAGAGGAAATTACCTATTTTACACTTATACAGTTCTTTGGAATAGGCATTTTTAAGAAGCTCCCAGGTGACACTGATGCCCCTAAATTTAGAGAACCACCATCAAATGCAAGGGAAACTATCTGAAGGGTTTTAGGAAGTGACAATCATTATACGTAGACATTAAAGATGATAATTCTGAAGGCATTAAATGGAGTTGGAATACTTGGATTCTTAAAAGGCCAAGCTCTTACACCTCTCTGGGACTTCACTTTTCACATCTGTACAATGAGCGTGTCTCCAATGCCTTTCTGGCTGTCAGTCTGGGTTTCATGTGCTCCCACTGCTCAAGGGCAACTGAAGAGATGCATCTTTCTGATAAGGGGTCAGCAGTTATCTTAACGTCATAAATCAGAGCATGTCACTCTTCTGCATAGAAACTTTCAATCGTTTTCCACTGCTTTCCAGATAAAAGTCAAACTCCTTGTCCTGGCTCACAGACCCTACAAGATCTGGCCTGTTTAGGTCTCTGGCCTCATCTTCCTCTTTTTTGCTGCAGCCACAGCGTCCTTTTTTCTTTTCCTTCACCTTGCTAAGCTTGTTCCCACTATAAGGCCTTTGCACTTGCTATTCCTTCTGCCTCGAATGCAATTCTCCAGACCTTCATAAGGCTTACTCTCCCTCTTCGTTCTGTCACGTTATCCTCTTTAATTTTTTTTAAAGCACTCACTACCATCTTAGGTAATGGTGTTTGTTGACTTGTTTATGTCGGCCTCGCTCACTAGAATGTCAACTACTTGAGAGCAGGGCTACAGTCGTCTTGTAAACCGCTGTGTCCCAGGCGCACAGGGTTGTGCCCGGCAGGTAGTTGGCGCTCAGTAAATGTACCATGTCCGAACTCCCGCAGCTCAGGCCAGGCCTGCAAAAGGACCGCGGACATCCTAGCCTCCTTCACGTCAGACCCTGACCCACCGACTCGAAACCACGCCTCAGCACCCCGTGAACCTCCCTCGCAAAGACACGGTTCGACCCGCACTCACCGCACCCACACCGGCCTCCTTCCTGCCGGAGCCGCGACTTGACCCGGAAGTGCTCTCGGGCAGGCGAGGCCGCCTCCTCACTGAAGGAGTGCTTCCGGGGCGGTAAGAGCGGCTCGTCGGCGGCGGTGAGAGTGGCGGCCGGTTGCGTGCTGGACTTCCCGGGAGGAGGGAGCGGGGTGCGGGGGCCCGGGGCCAGCCCCGGCAGCCCAGGTCTCTGGGGAGGGGGAGGAGGTGGCCTGGGGCTGGGCGGCCGACGCGCACGGCCGGACGCGGAGGCTGTGAAAGCTCTTTGGTTATTGAAGCGCTACGTTTGTGTGACGACTTCTCGTCGTTGTCTGCGTGGGAGAGTTTAGGAGCGCATGTTTACGCGAGGCCCGTATGGGACTTGTTCCTGTGTGTGGGAAGAAGTGAGAGCGCATGCTTGTTTGTGTAGAGACAGCCGTGTTAATAACGATCGTTATGACACAAACACCCAACACCTCGAGTGCTGAGAGCAGCTGTTACCCCGGAGAGGTTATGTGCCGGGCTCTGCTCCAAGCCCCTCACACAGATCGTGTCGTTGAATCTCTATAGGCGCCCTGTCAAGTAGGCGTTACCAGCCCCGTGTCACAGGTGAGGACACTTCCTCACAATTACTGTAGGACAGAGTTGGAAGAAAGTCAGTCTAACTCCAGAGCCCGTGCTCTTAGCTTCTAAGCTAAGCCGCCTTTCGTTTTGGTAACTGTGACTGGAAGTTCCCAAAGAAAATGGGTGAAAGTATATATGTATGTGTGTGTGTGTACATTTTTATTTTAAACATATGACTCTGCCATTTAGTTTTACTTGTAATGTTCTAGTTTTTGGAGTCTTTCTCCTCCAATTTTGAAAATAACACACACTGACTACAGAATACTTGGCAAAATTAACAAAGATGTGAAACAGTGCAATTCCAGGTCTCTGATATTTATTCCCCCCCCTTTTTTTGCCTTTCCTGCTATATTATTAATTCATTGAGAGTGGGAATGGTACAGCCATTCTAATAATGAAAGTAATGATAATGATGGCAATGATAATATAAACAGCTACCACCACAAAGAAGTCTCTTCTCACCTAGCTCAAATGTCTAGCACATTCTAGATGCTCATTAAATCATCGTTGCACGAATGAAAAAATAGAGATAACCAATATTTAATATGTTGGAGTATGTTCTTCCAGTCTTTTATAAAATTATGTGAGTTATTTATGTAATATGTGTATTATATATTCTATATATATTATGCTATATATAAAGTATTATTTTATTATTGTGTATTATGACTTGGAGAGAGCATAAAGAGAGTGAAATGATAGTGCAAAAAAGTACATATCTATTCAGCTACACAAAACATTGATTGAACTTCGTGTAAGAACTGTGTAGTCTTTCCTATAAGGCGCTTGAAGTAAGTGGGGCAGAAATTGTGTCTTAGATTAATTCTTTTTTTTTTTTAAAGATTTTATTTATTTATTTTTTTCCCCCAAAGCCCCAGTAGATAGTTGTGTGTCATAGCTGCACATCCTTCTAGTTGCTGTATGTGGGACGCAGCCTCAGCATGGCCAGAGAAGCAGCGCGTCGGTGCGAGCCCGGGATCCGAACCCGGGTCGCCAGCAGTGGAGCGCGCTCACTTAACCACCAAGCCACGGGGCCGGCCCTTAGATTAATTCTTAATGTCCAGAGCTTGGTACATAGTTGGTGCTCAGATGTTTGCAAGTGAATGAATGAATGAGTATTTCAGAGTTGGTTTGTATGTCTATGGGTAGTTTTATTTGGATTTTTTTTCTATGTGTTTTGGGAATATAAAATGTATGTATATCTTATACCCATATGATCTAAGCTCCATGATGTTGTATAGATCTACCTTTCCAGCTTTATACCTCCCCACCATTCTACTCCCTGCCGTATTAACTACTTCTGGTATCTGTCCATATTTCATACTGTCACACTTCAGGCCTTTGAGCTTTCCCATGTGTTGTTTCCACACCCTTGAATTCTCTTGTTGGCATCTTCATCTGTCAAAATCCTAAGTGCCCTTTAAGGCAGGTCTTGCAAGCTCAGATGCCTACAGGGGCTAATCAGGTAACATAAATGAGTCAAGTGGATTTGGGTGGAATTGTGGGGAACTAGAGAGCACTACCCTGCCTAAAAAGGCCCAGCAACTATTTGGCGCGAGCTAGTTATTACCAAGTGGAATGTGGGCCTGGTGTTGCGAGGTCTTTCAGTTTTACAAGGGAAGTTGGAAATCTCTACTGTATTTGTATACGAAGTCTGATCTTTAAATGTTAGCAATTAATATAAAAAAAAGTTTAAACACTGTGCAGGCCAAATAAAAACATCTGTAGTCTGGATTTGCCCCTCAAATTCCCAGTTTGTGGCCACTATTCTGTGCTTATTTCAGATATTTTGTGCATGAATCTTATTCCTTTATTCTAGCAGACTTCTCCTTCATCTCTGTTCTTTTAGCATTTTGTGGATACCTCAATTATAGTGCTGCTTCCAAGCTGCCTTAGTTGTTAATATGTCTCTCTTTCCTAGTACATTAGACATGTTTGGATGGCGTGGATTGGGTCTGATTCTGCATTTAGTACATATCAATACAAAATACATGTTTAGACATACCTAGAGTCTTGGTGTGTGTATATGTATGTATGTGTCAGATATGTTTATTTCTCCTCTGGTAATATTTGATTCTCCTGGAAACTAGCATCTGCTTTTTGTAAAGAGACCAATAGTGTCTGGGCTTTAATTGCCAAGGAGCTGTACTGCTGAAAGGAATTAAATTGGTTAACACTGCTATTCAAAAGCTGGTCTGATGTAAATCCTATCTGATGGCTTAAATTTCATAATCTTCTGAGAAATTGAGGTAGGAATGATTAATGACTAAAATTTTTTAATGACAATAAAAGGAAAGATTGATAAATTGGACGTCATTGAAATTAAAAACTTTTGCTCTGTGAAAGACTCTGTGAAGAGAGTGAAAAGATAAGCTGCAGACTAGGATAAAACATTTGCAAACCACATATCTGACAAAGGACTTGAATCTAGAATATATAAAGAGCTCTCAAAACCCAACAGCAGGGCCGGCCCCGTGGCTTAGCGGTTAAGTGCTCGCGCTCTGCTGCTGGCGGCCCGGGTTCGGATGCCGGGCGCGCACCGACACGCCACTTCTCCGGCTATGCTGAGGCCGCGTCCCACATACAGCAACTAGAAGGATGTGCAGCTGTGACATACAACTATCTACTGGGGCTTTGGGGGGAAAAAAATAAATAAATAAAATCTTTAAAAAAAAAAAAAACCAACAGTAAAAAAAAAAAAGCAATCCAATTAGGAAATGAGCAAAAGATACATACAAACTGTACATGAATGTTCATAGCCATTTTATTCATAATAGCCCCAAACTGGAAACAGCCCAAATATCCTTCAACAGGTAAATGGTTAAGCAAACTGAGATACATCCATACTAAGAAATACTACTCAGCAATAAAAGGAAGAAACTACTGATGTACACAACTTGGATGGATTTCGAGGGACTTATGCTGAGTAAAAAAAGTTGATCTCGAAAGGTTATATACTGTATGATTCCATTTGTATAACATCTTGATGGGCACATTTTTTTGTGGTGGGGAGAGGCTGAGGAAGATAGGCCCTGAGCTAACATCTGTTGCCCATCTTCCTCTTTTTGCTTGAGGAAGAGTGGCCCTGAGCTAACATCAATGCCATTCTTCCTTTTTCTTGTATGTGGGTCGCCACCACAGCATGGCTTGATGAGCAGAGTAGGTCCGCGCCCGGGATCTGAACCTGTGAACCCTGTGCTGCTGAAGCAGAGTGTGCCGAACTTAACCACTACGCCACCGGGCCGGCCCTATATAGCATCTTGAAATGACAAAATTACAGAGATGGACAACAGATCAGTGGTTGCTGTGGGATGGAAGGAGGGTGGGACGTGGCTAAAAGAATAACACGAAGGATCCTTGTGATCGAGCTGTTCTGTATCCTGAGTGTGGTGATGGTCACGTGAATCTATACATGTGATAAAGTTTCATAGAACTAAATACACATGAGTGCGTGTAAAATTGGTGAAATCTAAATAAGGTTGATAGATTGTATCTATCAATTTCCTAGTTGTGATATTAAACTACAATTATACAAATTGTTCCCATTGGGGAAAACTGGATGAGGGTATATAGGATCTCTCTGTATTATTTCTTACACCTGCATGTGAATCTGTAATTTTGGAGTAAAACATTTAAACAAATAACTTGTACCAAAAAAGCCTATATAATTAAATTTTTTCTTGGGCTTTTATTTTACCAGGTGATGATATAATCATGTCAGATGAGGATGATATTGAGTCTCCAGTGTTAACTGAAGCAAGCTCCATCCTTGAAGATGGGAACTGTGAGCCAGCCAAGACTTCTGAGTCTGTTGACCAACGTGCCAATCCAGAGAGTAAATCAGAACCTGTAGCTTCCACTCGGAAAAGACCAGAGTCCAAACCTTCCAGTGACCTTGAGACTTCAGAAGTTCTCCCTGTTCAGGCATCACAGGCTGCAGGCAAAGTAGAGTATCTATTAAAAGATTGAGATTAAAAAATGTTAGGGTTAAAAGGAATTTAGAATCAATACCAATTTAGGATTGTACTTTTTTCTTTCCTTTTACAACCATAAAACACAATTTTCTCAGTTCTGTAAATGCCTTTATAAGTAGTTGCCTTTGCTGTGTGGTGCTTACATGCAGGTAACATACATCTATCAGTCGAGCAATACATTTCTTTAGCCAAATAATATGTATTTGTTACCCATACTTTTTGCTCACAATTAGATACCTTATTATACACTTATTTTCCTCTAATTTTTCCATTTTTCTTTGCCTTTTGTTTTTCTGCCTACTGGGAAAAATAGGAGACAGTTTCTAAAGATGTACCTCAGACTGGATGGGGCTATTGGGGCAGCTGGGGCAAGTCCTTACTCTCCTCAGCCTCAGCTACAGTAGCTACAGTAGGTAAGGTCATCAGTCATTTTATTAATTTTTGTGTGTATTTTGCTACAGATCTGTGTTAAAAATGGCTTTGTTCATAATTCCTCTTCCATGTTTACTCAAAGGCTCTATAGTTTGAGGATGCATTAGTAACTTATACTGCCGCTGGGGTTTGCAGCATTTCCTCATTAGAAGGTTGACGTCTAGGAATTGTTAATATAAAATTATTTTTTGGTGATAATGAATCAGTTTGTTTTTTTCTTTTCATAAGGATACACTCCCAAAGATTAGCTATGTATGGTCAAAATAACGTGTTGTGGCCATAATGATTTTAAAAATCTGCAGGTTTGATTTTTGGTTTGTTTCTTCAGTTTTGGTGACTAATAGCAAATAATATTCAAATATAAAAATATCATTTTTCTCATTAGGACAAGGTATTTCAAATGTCCTTGAGAAGGCAGAGACTTCCCTGGGAATCCCTAGTCCCAGTGAAATTTCAACTGAAGTCCAACGTGCAACAGGTCAGTATCTTAAACGTTAAACATTAAAACCTAGAATTATGGATTAAAATGGAACAGTTGAGCTTTTTTTTAGTAGCTATTTATTGAGTGTCTGATATTTGGGGTATCATGGGACTGGTGAGAAGGGGGATTTGGAATCATCGACTGACAGAGGTCAATGTCCTTTAACCACTCGTGTGTGTCTTCACTTCACTGTCCTCATCTATGAAATGGGGTGGTATTTTATATCCTAAAGGACTGTTATAAGCGTTAAGTAAGTAAGGCCGTGAATGTAGAATGTAAAAATTGCCTAGCAGTGTGCTTGGCGTAATTGAGTAAGAATGCAGTGTGAGTTAGCTGAATTTGAATCTATTGTGGCATGAAAAAGTATTTTAATGTGTTAGTTTTGTATTTTTTTGTGTTTGGATTTTTATGAAAGTGAAGTTTAATTCTGGAGGCCTGCCAGATCACTTAAGCCATAAAAGGCAGAGTTATAACTGGGGATCAGGAGGGCTTGGGACCAGAAAACAGAAGGCTTTTCAGGGTCTGAGTTTGCTTTCTCCATCTTTAAGGGGCTTTATTGTTTCCTACTCTTATTCTCTCTGCTCATCTGTATCATTTTTCTCACTAAGCAGAATCTCTGCTTATCATCCCCTGCTCCAGCTTTATATTGAGTCCTGGTATAAGTGCCCATCAGAGACTAACTGGCATCAGTTATTTCCACTTCTAAATTCCCAGGAGAGAGAATTGGATCAACCTAAACTTGGGTCACATGTCAGTGGGTCAGCTCTGGCCAGGAGACAAGATCACAGTATAGAAACATGACCACAAAGGATTATGTGTATGAATTGGGAACACTGTTCTTGGTGATATCTGCATCAGACTACTTTGGCTGTAAGTAACAGAATATGTGATTAAAAGTGAGTTTATTTTTCTCACTTACAAGAACTCCAGAAGTAGGCTGTTCTAGAGTTAGTTTAGTGGCTCATTGATGTCAGAGTTCTGTGTTGGCTTCTACAATTTTTTCTGTTGTCAATTTATGGTTGCCACATAGTACCACAGCTCCAAATATAGTGTTCTCATACCGCTGTGCTCAAAGTCAGGAGTTAAGTAGATGGGAAGTGTCATTTCTCCTCATGTATCCCTCTCCCTTTAAAGAGAGGAAAATTTTTCCCACCAGCCCGAACATATTTCTCAAATTCCGTTGGCTAGAACAAGGTCTCATGTTAATGCTGCAGCAGCAAGAGATACTGGGAGAGTGAGTTGGGCGTTATAAACCTTCATATCAGAAGGTGGGCTTAGGAGGCGGGGAAAAGGGGATTAGAAGTGGCCTTGGATAGGTAAACAGCAGTGTCTTCGACGAGGCCTAAAAGACGTCTACCACCAAGCCATGTTTTAAGAAGGGCATTGAAAAACTGGAGCGAATCCTGAAGAGAGTGAACTAGATAGTGAAATATCTAGAATTAATGTCTTACAAGAAAAAGTTGAAGGCATCATGAATATTGAATCTGGAAATCTGGGGAAGGGAGATGGGGAGAATATGTTGGTAATCTCTGAAGACTACCATGGAGAAGATGGCTTAGGTTTATTCTTTGTGGCTCATAAGAAGCGAACTAGTACCACTCTGAAAGTTATGTGGACTTTGATATTAATTTAGATAATAATAATAATTATTATAATAATTAAGAGTCTTTAAAGGGTTATAAGAGTTAATAAAGAGAACTTTCCAAAATTAGAATGGAAAGCCTTATGATAATAAAGTCCTTCCATCTTTTAAAGTTTCTAAGGAGGGAGGTTAATTCCTCTGCCAAGGATGTTATAGCTGGATGTGTCTTTTCAGAACTTTGAGGTGAGCTGAGGCCACTGATGGAAATTGTTCAGTTATCTTCTAGGGATGGGGCAGGAGTGGAGTGTTTGATCCAAACTCTGTGTTTGAATCTACTAGATAATGATGGGAAAGACAAGTAATAGAGGGAATAAGAATAAATAAATAATGTGGAGTAAGATTCAGACTGGTACTACACAGAAGTATTTGTTGAGAGTTTACCCTTCATGCTGTATCTTTGTTCTTTTATGCTTATGAACCTCACAGTCCTTTACCATTTGTAAAACTGGGGGAAAAAGCCAAATGAATGCATTAGTGGGTGAGGAATAAAGGATGTTTTATGCTTGTGTTTGCATCAAATACTCATTTCCTTCTTAGTGTAGTTAAGCATTGTCTCTGGCTTCATACATCAAAGATAGGAAGACTGTTGTAGGAAGATTATTTTTCTAAACTCAATCCGGCAGATTAATTCATTTAACAAAAGTTTATTGAGTGCCTACTCAGTACCAGGCACTATTCTAAGTGATGGAGAGATATCAGTAAACAAACTCCATAAGGTCCATACCTCAATGATAAAGTGAAATGAAGAAAAATAAGGTGAGAGGAAAGTGTGCGTGTCATGGGCAAAACACAGTGCTTGGTGTTGCGAGAACTTGGAAATGAGTTAGACATAGAACCTGTCCTCTGTTTTGGATCTAATGGATGAATCCATCATTGAAAGAACTAACCAGAGCACAAATCAGGTGAAGTCAATGTGTGGTTGAGTTTCAAGCAAAGGGTTGTCAGAACTTTGAGCAATTAATTTATGTTTTCATGAAGGAAGATATTTGAGTTAGATCTTGAGAAGGGATATGGTTTTGACAGATGGAGAAGCTGTGGAACGGGGATTTTGAGGTTAAGGGAATAAACAGCATGAATAAAAAAAGTAAAAAGGTATGAGGGTGTTTGGGGAAGAGAGAAGCCCAGGATTTGTTTAGGGATGGAGGGAAAGATGAGCCTGAAAGGTGGGTTGTGTGTCATAGAGACTTTCGTTTCTCAGAGCAAAAATTGCTTTTTTTCCCTCTGATTTTGAAAATTATAATGCTGATTATAAGAAAAATTAGTCAAAAAATAGAAAGCTATAAACAAGTAAGTGCAAAATCTTCTAATTCATCTAGAAATAGCATTTTGGTATATATCATTCCAGATTTTTTGTTCACATGAACATGCATATTTAGAAAACTAATCATACTTTCTATTTTTTTATAACCTACCTTTGTTTAAAACCTATCATATTCTACGTCAGTAATATGCCTGCATCATCATTTTTAATAGCTGTAGGGAATTTCATTTATATAGGTATATTTTAAATATATAATTAATCACTTTTTAAAAAACATCATGAACAATGCTACACTTAACATTGTTATACCTGTGTCTTTTTACAATTATTTCTTAATAGAAAACCCTGAACATGGAATTGCTGAGTTATAGGGTACTCATGGATAAAATTTGGATGCAGTTTGCCAGATTACTCTCTAAACAACATTTTTGTTTTTTTGTTTACTCCCCAAGGACCCAGTGCATGGTTGTATATCCTAGTTGTAAGTCGTTCTAGCTGTTCTATGTGAGCTGCCACCATAGCATGGCAACTGATGGACAGGTGGTGTGGTTCCGTGACTGGGAAGTGAACCCAGGCTGCCAAAGTAGTGAGCTCTAAATTCTAACCACTAGACCATCAGGGCTGTCTCTAAACAACATTGTTTGAAGAGAGAAAAGGGAAGACCTTTCTCCCATTTCTACCCCATGAATATTAAAAAGTAGGGCGGAAGGTCTTTTATATTTATCCACATAATTACCATTTCCTTTTTTTTTTTGCTGAGGAAGATTTGCCCTGAGCTAACATCCGCTGTCAGTCTTCTTTTTGTATGTGAGCCGCCACCACAGCATGGCCACTGACAGACGAGTGGTGTAGGTCCGTACCCAGGAACCGAACCTGGGCCACCGAAGCCAAGCATGCTGAACTTAATCACTAGGCCACTGGGTCTGGCCCCATAATTACCATTTCTGATGCTCACCCTTCTTTTGTGTAGAGCCAAGTTTTCAATTGATACCATTTTCCTTCAGCTTTAAGAATTTTCTTCAATATTTCTTGTTAGTGCAGGTCTACTGACAGTGAATTCTCTCATATTTTGTTTGTTTGAAAATGTTTTTATTTTCATTTTTGAGGATTTTTTTTGGATGTAGATTTCTACAATGATGATTTTCTCTCCCTTTTATCACTTTAAAACTGCCATTCTATTGTGTTTTGGCTTTCATTCTTTCTCTTGGGAAGTCAGTCAGATTTTTGTCATTGTTTCCCTGTGTATAATGTGTCTTTTCTCTGGCTGCTTTTACAACTTCTCATGATCACTGCTCTTCAGCAGTTTTGATTATGATGTAGTTTTGTGTTTATTCTGCTGGAGATTCATTGGACTTCGTGGATTCAGGATTTAATCAAATTTGGAAACTGTTTGGCCATTGTTTCTTAGTGTAATATTTCTGCCCTCTGCTTTTATTCCCTGGGATTCCAGTTACGTGTGTCTTAGATAGTTTGGTATTGTCCCACAGTCACTGAGGTTTGGTTAACTTTTTTTAAGCCTTTTTTCTCTGTGCTTCAGTTTGGATAGTTTTTATTGTTGTGTCTTCAAGTTCACGATCGTTTCTTCTGCTTTGTCTAATACTGTTAAGTCCATTCAATGACTTTTTATTTCAGATGTGAAATTTTTCAGCTCTAGGAATTCCATTGTTTCTTTTTCTCACCTCTTGATGTACATATTTTAGTGTCCTTGTCTGCTAATTCTATCATCTCTGTCGTTTGAGTCTCTTTCTGTTGACCAATTTTTTTTCTTTGTTATAGATCATGTTTTTCATTTCTTTGTTTGGATGCTGGATGTTAGGAATATTACATTGTTGAGTGGATTTTGTTGTCTTCTTTTAAAAGGTGTGAGTTTTGTTTGGCAAGCAGTTAAGATAGTATTTGTAGCTTAGATTGATCCTTTTAAGGCTTGTTTTTAAGCTTCTTTAAGGTGAATCTGGAGTAGCCTTTACTCTTAAGTGCTAGTTTAGCCCTACTGTTAAAGCCTCTGGCTCTTCTGAGGTCTCTACCTAATTCTCAGGTGTTTAACTAGGTCTCTCTACTTGATTGGTTGGAAGTTAGATGTCTCTCAGCCTAGCAGGAGCTTTGGGCATTGTTTAGTTTACAGCTCCATGGTAGTTCTTTGCTCAGAAGTCTCTTAATTGTGAAGTCTCCCAAAGCATGAACAGCTTTGTGTTCAGCCAAAAACTCAAGGGCATTGCTATGTAGGTTCCTGGAAGTCTTTACCTCTATAGCTCCCTCCTCTCCAGTACTCTGACCTGCACATTCCAGGTGCTTCAGCTTTCCTGGACTCTAGTCTCTGTCTCTTCCACTCAGTGAAACTGCCATGCTCTGCTTGGGTTTTCACTCTCTGTGATGTGGTCTGGAAAGCCAAACCAATCATAGAGTTTCCTTCATTTGTTTCTCTTTTCTCCTGGACCATAGTCCTATACTGTTTGTTGTCCAATGTCTGAAGAAAGTTGTTTCTTATATTTTATCCAATTTTCTAGATACTATGGTAGAAGGGCAAGTCTGATACCAGTTAATCCATCGTAGCTGGAAGCAGTAGTCCTCCTTATAATAGATTATTTGTTGATCTCCTGTGAGATTTCAAAGTTAATAAAATGGAACAGATTTTTTTCTTAATGAAACATACCCGTCTTTATAATGCATGTGTGATTCCTGTGAATAAGCATAATTTTCTAGGATAAAAGTTAAATAGGCTAGATTTTTAAAAGTCAGGTTTATTGAGTTATTTATATACAGTAAAGTTGACTCTTTTTAGGGGGACAGTTTTACATGTTTTGACAAACATACATGCCTTTTGACACTGTATAATCACAGTCTATTGTGATGATACAGATGTAGAATATTTCCTGTATCTGTATAGACAATCAAGATATTAGAATATTTTCATTACCCCAAAAAAGTACCCTCATACCCCTTTGTAGTCACTTCCCTCCACCTACTCTCAGCTCTTGGCAACCACTGATCTGTTTTCTGACTCTATAGTTCTGTCTTGTCCAGAAGATTATATAAATGGAATCGTACAGTATGTATCTGTTGTTATGTATATTAGTAGTTTGTTTAAAAGACTGGATTTTATTTTTGAAATGAAAATGAAAAAAAGCTATCTAAGCTTTCATTTTAAAATAGGCAAATAGTTTAAAGTAATAAAACAAAAAGGGCTAAGGCCTTGTGTGTGGGAAGCAGGGTCTAATTTTTAAAAATTCACATAGCTGCTAATAAAGCAAATCTATTTATGGACCATCCCTTCATATTTACACTTACTCTCCCTCCTGTAGGAGAGACAAATGCCAAAGAGAATGAAACTTCCTCCCCAATGACTGGGCCCTTTGGTGTATTCTCCACCATCTCTACTGCTGTTCAGAGCACAGTGAGTAAAAAGTGCAAGGTCGCCTCCTCCCTTCCGTGGTTATGATGGGTTTTTGTCTCTTTCTCACTCTTTTCCTTGAAAAGCCGTCGGGGCTGATTACTTTTATGGGAGTCCAAATCACTGAAGATCACTCACTTTAATCTTAGGGGTGGAGGGAGAGCTACTTGACTTTAAAGAAGTAAAGGAGGGAGTAGGGAATGAAGAGTAACAGAGAGGCAATGTACGTAATATTTTATGGACTAGGAATTTTTGGTTTGGTGGCCCTAGAAAACTCTGCTTCACAAAAATATTTTTCTCATAATTGTATCTTTTAGGCAAGGGGGAGTTGTGATATTTATGATAAATACTTATAAAACTATAGATGATTAGAAACATTTTTAAAAAGATTATATAGGAAGCTTAATATCTTGCCTATATGAAAATAGATAGCTAGTACTTTTTAATTTTGACTTGTTATTGAAGTATAACATATACACAGAAAAGTGAAATCACAAGTGTTCACAGTTTGAATTTTCACAATGTGAAAACGTTTAGACTAAGAAACAACATTATGGTACATCACATGTCTCCTCTTTGCCCTCTCCCAGTTATCTGTGCCTCCCTCTCTTGCCCACCAAGATAACCACAATCTTGACTTCTACCATCATAGATTAATTTTGCTGACTTTTAGACTTTATATGAATGGAATCATACCGTATATAGTTTTTTGTTTCTAGCTTCTTTCACTCAACATTATGTTTGTATGATTTATCCATGGTGTAATTTGCATACTGTATTCCAGTTTCTTTGCTGTATTCCATTGTGTGACTTTGTCACATTTATTTATGCCACAGTTGATGAGTATTGGGGTAGTTTCCAGTTTTTAGCTTTTACAAATAGTGCTATTATGAGCCTTCTTGTACATGTCTTTTGATGAATTTCTGTACACATTTCTGTTGAGTATGTGACCATGTGTAGAGTTGCTGGATCATAGGATATTCATATATTCAGCTGTAGCAGATAGAGTTTTCTAAAGTGGTTATACCTCTTTACATTCTCACAAGCAGTGTATGATTGTTTCAGTTGCTCCATATTCTTGCCAGTGCTTCGTATTGTTAGCCACTACTTTATATATTCAAAACATGCAGGTGTTTTTTTTTCAATATTATTATAACGAGGTTGCGTGTGTTTCCTAGGGAAAGAGTGTTATCAGTGGAGGTTTGGATGCCTTAGAATTCATTGGGAAAAAGACCATGGATGTAATAGCAGAAGGGGATCCTGGATTTAAAAGAACCAAGGGTCTGATGAACCGGAATTCTACACTGTCTCAGGTACTGTTTGGTTTTACCTGTTTACTTCCTGTTTCTGTTTTGGTCTGTATTTTTGCCTATGGTAACTTGAGACCTTGTTAATATTTCCTTTTGAAGAATTTTCAATGATTTATTTATTAAGGCTTTTGTGGGAGGTAGACAGTGAGAGCTCTAATGCTTAGAAAAATGTCCCAGTTCTTTTTTTCCTCCTCTTTCCTTTTTGCAGAAGCCTCTTGGCAATGAAGTACAGGATGCCAAGCCCTTCCAGAGTTGTTTATTAGAGTAATGTTTAAACTGCTTTTGGAGAAAGACTTGCTTCCTTGGGTGTTATTTACCCTGTCTAGGATCATATTATGTGTGATCATTTTTTTCCCCCACAGCCCCTGAGCCTATCAGGCTTGAATCACAATGCCAGGAATGAAAGGACAGTGCTCAGTACTCTTACCCATCTCAGCTTTGCTTCCTTCACCTCTCAAAACTCGCTCTTGAGGTCTCATTACTTGCTGCATTGTAATGTCTCCATCTCTTTTTCAGGTTTTAAGAGAGGCGAAGGAGAAAGAAGAGCTATGGACCTCCAATGAGGTTACTGTGGAAACGGACAAGAAAGCTCATTATGGGCTACTCTTTGATGAATTTCAAGGCCTTTCACATCTAGAAGCTCTAGAGATGCTTTCCCGAGAAAGTGAAATAAAGGTAATTCCAAACCAGAAATTTCAACTGGAATAGTCTCCAAGCATAGGAATGTTGCATAGTTTCTTTTCTTTTTGTACAGTTGGAAGATGACATGTATTTCAGATGGAGACTTGAGACTATTTGAAAATACTATACCAAAATAAACAAAAAACTAATGTTTGAACTAATTGATAGAAATGGAATGAGTCATGTCTTATTTCTCTAATTAAACAAAAAAGACAGATTGACAAAGAGGTATTAATGGCTCATCTGTTATTTTTCCTTCACTTTGGTCTTTCTTTTTTTCAGTGTCTTTGGCTTAAGTTGCCAATTTGGATACAGTTACCTGTTAGCTTTAAATTCATTCAAGACTATTTCATTTCCCCCTAATTTCTAAGATTTGTTAAGCACTAATAATTTCCAGACATTTCTGGCTTGTATTATTTTTGGAAGTACAAATTCTCCCTGCCTTTCTGTAATGACCAGCCTCTTGTGTTGGTTCTTAAGGAATAGCTTGTGTTGGCTGGTGAGCTCATAATTTTGATTTTAATTTGATCTGTAGCCTCTTCTCCATTTGTGAATGTTATTCTTTTTCTTTATATCCATTCAGGTGAAATCTGTCCTTAATTCTCTAAGTGGAGAAGAATTAGAGACTCTAAAACTTGAATTGGAGCAGCTCAAAGAAGCATTTTCCCTAGCAGAATTCTGTGAGGAAGAGGAAGAAGAAAAAAAAGGTAATATAAAAATCCAGTATGTGAGAGGGGGGGGTGTAGTGTGTTTATATGCAGTGTCTTGCCCTTGAAATAAATTATTTTCTCTCCAATTACACTGGCTTGATTTTACTTTTTTTATTGAGGGTTTTTCTGCAGAATTCTCTGCGGTCTTTCCCCTGACTAGGCATTGATGTATTTCGCCTTATGTGTGTTTCTTCTCCATCCTCCCTCCCCCCAACTCTTTGTGCTTCTCCAAGTCTAATCTTGCAACTCACATCTCTGTCTGCTTTTTCAGTTAGAGAGCTGCCTTTGTCAGATTCCTGCTTCAGTCTGGCTGGTCATCCCTATGAGCTTTTGTATCCCTAGATACTACTCCCATGCCTCTCTGACTCCTGTGACCCCTGACCTCATCTTGAATTGAGGCCTGCAGGGTGGCAGTTATCCAAAATGTGGGTGATAGTTTATCTTTTTCATTTTCAAAAGTTTTCTTATGCCATATTTTAATATCTTTGTCCCTCAGAAAATGTTAAGTGTAGTAGCTACTAATTTCTGCAGAGCAATCAGGAAATGAGGTGGTTGACATAAAGCATAATTTCTGGGCAGTTGAATTTTAAGCTTTAAGAGTTGTTTCATTTTAACATTTTACCTGGAAATATTTCTACTATGTGTTACAAACTAACTGGCTTCTTTTTTTAGTAGAATCTGATGATTACAGTTTTGCCTTTTCTGATGAAACAATCAATTATAAACATAAAAAGTGAATAGAAGGCCGGCTCTGTGGCTTAGCGGTTGGGTGCGTGCGCTCCACTGCTGGTGGCCTGGGTTCGGATCCCGGGCGCGCACCGACGCACCGCTTCTCCAGCCATGCTGAGGCCGTATCCCACATGCAGCAACTAGGAGGATGTGCAGCTATGACATACAACTATCAACTGGGGCTTTGGGGGAAAAATAAATAAATAAATAAAACTTAAAAAAAAAAAAGTGAATAGAAAAATTTCCTCAGGAACTGTCAAGACATATAGGGCCAGTCGTCCATGTGGTAGATTACATCAGTGGTTTAAAAAGTGTGGTCTGCAGATCTTTGAGTCTCTAAGACCTCTTCAGGGAGCTCCTGAGTCAAAGCTCTTTGCTTAATAGTACCAAGATGATTTGCTTAAAAAATTTTTCTTTTTTATTGTTTTGACATTTGTACTACTGGTGCAGAAGCAGTGGTGGGAAATTACTGGTGCCTTAGCATGAATCAAGATAGTGGCACCAAACTGTACTAATATTATATTTTCACTGCCACACATTCACAGTAAAAAAAAAAAAGTGCCAATTTCGTTTAACCTTGTCCTGATGAAGCAGTAACAATTATTAATTTTATTAAGTCTTGACCCTTGAGTACACTTCTTTTCATAGTCTGTGTGATGCATACTGAAGTTGTCTCAAGGAAAAGCACTTGTATTGTTAGATTTGTAAGCTGAACTACCTGTTTTTTTATGGAACCATTTTTATTTTAAAAGGTTGCAGTCACACAGACTATTCAGAGTAGGATATTTGGTAATATTTCCTGAAAATGAATGAAGTGAGCCTTTGCTTCAAGGAAAGCAGCTAATAGTATTTGTACTAATAAAATTCAAACTAAGGAAAAGTTAGAATTTTGTAAATACTGTGGTGAGCTTGACAGCTTCCCAGTGCTTACAGATTTTTCTGATGAAATCGGTGGTGATAGTAACAAATTTGATCTTTTTGGGAATTTTATAATGAAGTGTGTCAGCATTTGGAAGATGTGCATAACTCAGAGAACCAGTATTTTTCAAGTAACTAATGTGTGACATTACAAAATCATGCCTAGGCAAAAGATAGACTAACGTATTTTAATTTAATGTAACCAAGTTCAAAATTTCATGATACGGTTTCAGGTTCCAAATTGCAACTAACCGTTAAAAAATAACCGTTTGTTGAGTTTGGTGTGCTGTTAAAGAATATCCACAATTATCTGAAAAGGCTTTTAAAATACTTCTCCCCTTTCCAACTACATATTTTTATGAGCTTGGAATTTCTTCATGTACTTAAACAAAACAACATGTCACAACAGACTGAGTGTAAAAACAGGTAAAAGAATCTAGCTATCTTTAAGCTGGACGTTAAAGAGATTTGCCAAGATATAAAACAGTGGCACTTGGCTCACTAACATTTTTCTTTTTTGGAAAATATAGTCATTTTTCTTAAAAAGTATGTTATTTTAACAAGTAGTAGGTTTATTGTTATTTTTGATGAATTAATAAATACTTCAAACATTTCAGTTTTAATTTTTAATATGAAAAATGTTGATAGATATATAGCTTACATTAAAAAAGACTCTTCGGGATTCTCAAAACATTTTAAGAGTGTAAAGGGGTTTTGAGACCAAAATATTTGAGAACTGTTAGGTTAAATTATACCAGACCACTATACTTTTAACAATGTCTGTAATTGCTTTTTAGAATTGTGCATCTTTATTTCCTTCTGTGCATTTATCTCCCCATTTCTGGGTTCTCTTCACTGTCATTCAGCTTGTTTCTGGTATCCCCAAATCTCATTTTCTGTTTCTCATCTGCTGTGGTGGAAAACCAGATAACTAGTCATATTCAAGTTATGTATTAAAAGCAGAGCGCTCTGAGTAAGAGTCTTTCTTGTGAGAGAAGGACGTAAAGTTGAATGTATAGATTCTGTGCAAGAGAGACTTGTTCTTTTTTGTTTCCATTTGTGTTTTGCACTGTGTTCTAAGAAGTCAAACTGCCTGTTATATAACATCTTGCTAAATGACATCTTAATTTAAATAAAGAGTCCTGTTATGAAATGGTTCTTGAATATAAGTTCTTAAAGCTGTCTTGAGGTATTGAGAAGGCAGTATAGCATGGTGGATAGAAGGATGGGTTTTGGAGTTAGACCTGGGTTCAGTATCAAGATCTGCTATTTACTAAGCCATGCGACTCTGGAAAGTTACTTAATACTGAGCTTTTGTTTCCTCAACTGTAAGAAGAGGATGCTAATTCCTCTCAGGTTGTTATAAGGACTAAATGAAATATTATATTTAATGTGTGGCACCTAGTAAGCACTCAACAAATGGTAGCTATTATTTGCATTATTAGGATGGCATAAGTAAATAGATAAAGGTCTGCATTTTAAAAGTCTCTCTTAGGGCCGGCCTGGTGGCTTGGCGGTTAAGTGCGCGCGCTCCGCTGCTGGCGGCCCGGGTTCGGATCCCGGGCGCGCACCGACGCGCCGCTTCTCTGGCCATGCTGGGGCCGTGTCCCACATGCAGCGACTGGAAGGATGTGCAGCTATGACATACAACTATCCGCTGGGGCTTTGGGGGAAAAAATAAATAAATAAAATCTTTAAAAAAAAAAAAAAAAAAAAAAGTCTCTCTTAGCAGGAAACTCATAGATTAATTTTGATTTGCTTAAGTTGCTCCATTCTTCCTAACCAAGCCCTGGTGTGACAATCCCCGGTTATTTA
Organism: Ceratotherium simum simum; assembly: GCF_057802395.1. Lineage (NCBI taxonomy): Eukaryota > Metazoa > Chordata > Mammalia > Perissodactyla > Rhinocerotidae > Ceratotherium > Ceratotherium simum. The sequence goes on from NC_141903.1 coordinate 23,758,745, forward strand.
TAAACTTAATTTAAGTTATTTGTACACAGTGCCATTAACAGTATTTTTTCAATTTAGTCACCATCTGGCTTTGCATAGTAATCAGAAATCCTGATCTTTAAATACCATTCAGAGGACTCGAAGGGATTTTCTAAACAGATGGATTTGTGTCTACGATATTTTTCTCCGCTACCTGTTTGCCAGAGATTAGGACTCTGCACTGGAGTGCTGCATGCGCAGCTTCCCAGCAGCCCTCCCTGGTGATTTTGGTTGAGAATGCAACACTGGCATTGGTATTTAATTATATCTCAGTGAAGTTGTTAAAAAAAGTGGTGGTAGCAGAGGGGAGAGAAATCCACAGAACCTGGTTCTTGTGATGTTGGTCATTTTCATTTTCTATCAGCAGTCTTAAACCCTTGCTCCTCTGTCTTATGCACCTGATCCCTTCACTTCCGAAGGAGACTTCCTGCTTGGGGAGACGCCAGCCTCTCTCCTGAGTTTCCCCAAAGCACTAGCCCTGCCTCCTTTCCATTCTTACATGCTTTTATTCTAATGCCACGACTACTTTTTATGCTCAGGTCTGTGGGGAGTACATCACAGGGATCTCTAAGCATTTTTGAACAACCCTTAGCTGTGAAAGTTTTTTGAGCACTTAGACCTACCATATGTATATTTGAATGTTCGTAAATTATACATATGTACTACTATAATAATATATTGTTTACATTCTAAAGTATACCCTAAAATAGAATTTTTTTAAAGAATGAGGTAAATGTCTATAAATAAAAGTTTCATATTTTTCCCCTGTGTTCTCTTGGATTATTTTGTGAACCCCTTGGGGTGTGTGCATTCCAGTATGGATTTATCCTTTGCATCCAAATAATTTAAAACTCAGTCAGGAAAACAAAATGCCTACCTAAGAGTCAGATTTTAGATTTTTAGGCAGTAAGATATGATTAGGAGTTGTTTAGATGAGTTATATAGGTCACAGTTGTATCATTTAGTGAGATAAGCTTTTCCCAAACCATATTATACCTGCGATCACTAAACCATTTGAATTCTCTGCCTTGAATATGAAGAGAGAAGGACAAAAGGATAGCAGATGGAGAGAGAAGAACCAAGATAGAATTGTTTTCTTAAGTATTTTGGAGAGAAAGCAGGTATGAAGCGGTAATAATTTGCCCTGGTAAACCATGACGTGGTGACTAAGAAATACTCATATAGTTTGTAAGTGCTAAAAGATTTCTGTGTACAAGAGTTCTCTCTGCGTTCTGTGGTGCAGAGAAGCCTCCACAGGGCTTCAAAGGGGAGATTGAATAGGATTTAGATGAGTAGAGAGGAAAAGAGCATTTCCTGCCATTTGTTTGGATGTGTTGATTGCTTTTTGATCTTGACCCGACTGTTTGCTTGTGTATTTCTCAAGTATAGGTATGTATTCTGTGTTCCCTGTCATCTGTCACCATTCCCACAGCTTCCTCACCATCCTTCCAACATTCTGGAATCCCTTTTTCTCTTCTTTTCTTCTTATCCACCATTATTTCTTGCCTGGATCCTGAATTATTGCCTCAGCCTTCCTGCCCCATTTCTTATTCCCCTTTTAATCCATCCCCCACCCAGGAGCCAGAGTAATCTTTCTGAAATTTTAATTGGACATATCTCTCTCTATTTACAGTCATTCCATGGCACCTCATTCCCTTAATAAAAAGTTTGAATTCTTCCCCATGGTTTGTAAGGCCCTTTATTACCTGGATCCTACTTACCCTGCTAGCTTTATTCTACCCCTCTTCTCCCCCTTACCTTAAGACACTCCCAACTGTATTAAACTTCTTGCCATGCTTTTTTTCACCTCTGGATCTTTGTGCTTGTTTTCTCTGCCTGAAATTCTTCCCATTCTCCTGACTTGTACTCGTTTTTTATGTCCCAATTTAAATTCCACCTCCTTGGAAGCACATGCATAGTAGCTGCTTAGTACTCTGCCTTCACCAGTTCTCCATTCATACTTCTGGGATGTAATACAAAGAACACAGGATTTGGACTGGGGGTGGGAAGGCCAAGGTTTGACTCCTAATTTGCTATGAGATTTTGGGGAAATAAATAAACCTCTTCAAGCCCTAGTTTCTTCATCTCAAAAGTGGGATAATGACACTCTTTTTATAAGCCCATTGAAAGAATTCATTGATCTAATATACATAAAAGGCTTCTGTAAGCACTAAAGCACCATGCTCGTATAAATTGCTGCTGCTGTTATTACTACTGTTGCTGCTACTACTGTCCCTCTCCTTTTCCTTCTCCCCACTCCTCCTCCTCATGATCCTCACCAGTCTTTCTGCAGTGTTTTACAGGGAACTTGTTTTTTTTTTAGGAGATGAAGACTTTACCAAAGAGATAACAGAGCTAGTTTCCCAGCTAAATGTCTCCTCCAAACCAGAGAAACTTGCCAGGGTAAGTCATTACTTCTTGGTGATTTTTGTTTTTTTACTTGTTTGGATTTAGTGAATAAAGAATGTAAGATTGGGGGCCTGCCTGGTGTTGTAGTGGTTAAGTTTGCCTGCTCCGCTTCGCCAGTCCGGGGTTTGCAGGTTTGGATCCCGGGCCCGGACCTATGCACTGCTCATCAAGCTATGCTGTGGTGGCATCCCACATACAAAATAGAGAAAGATTGGCACAGTTGTTAGCTCAGTGAAAATCTTCCTCAGCAAAAAGAGGAAGATTGGCAACAGATGTTAGTTCAGGGCCGATCTTCCTCACCGAAAAAAAAAAGAACGTAAGATTGTAAATTCCTGGGAAGGATATCACCAAAGTTGAGGGTATATTCTAAGTTCTGCACCTTCTGTCTGCCTCCTGCTCTTGCAGGTTAGCATGCTGAATTCACATCTGCCCCCCACAACACATCTGCCATCCTTACTTGGAATGTTTTGCTTGTCTGAAAGCTTAAATTAGACCACAGTGTTGGTCAGTTAAAGTTGGCAGTGCTCACCACCCTTCATGATACCAATGGGCTAGCCTTTATTGAGGTCTCACTGTTCTCATGGCTCTGAGTGATTCAGAGATAATGGGATGTGGCCCCTGCCGTTAGGAAGCTGGAGGTTACCATTTCCCAGAGCCCAACGACTCAGATAATGACCATTTAGCATGTAGGAATGAGAGAGTCCCATGGCCTTGGTCTTTGGTGGTGATGCCAGAGCTATCTTCACACATGTGGAACATGGAGGATCTTTAATCAAAGCTGAGAGAGGATAGGGAGGGTCTGTTTCCAGAGCAGTACCCACATAGCATGTATGCCAGGGCCAGCTCATGGGACACTGTTCACTGCGTCTTGGTCTGCTTGCTGCCTCGTCGTCTTCTCTCAATCTTGAGAACCATTTCAGGACCAGTTAGCAGCAGGCACACATTACTTCCTAGCCAAGGAGAGCTGATAGTCATTGTATAGTCACTACAGTCACCTTCTCTCACATATCCGAGGGTAAAGAATATGATGTTTGATTTGTTTTCCAACTCTCTTGTGCCCAGTGAAAATGCTGCATTCTCTAAGAAAGCTTTTCACACCACCCTCCAGCAGCTCATCTCCCTCATCTCAACTTTTGCACTTTGCCACAGCACTTTCTAGCTTGTATCGTAGTGGGTTTTTTTTTTAATTTTGGAAATAATATTAAACTTAGAGAAAAGTTGCAAAAATAGTACAAACAATATTCATATACCTTTTATGCAAATGATCCTATTGTTAACATTTTACTTCATTTTCTTAATCATTCATGCATGTCTTCTCTCTTTCCCTCTCCCTGTCCCTTCCTCTCCCCCCTAACCCGCCATGTTGTTATTATTATTATTGGGACTATTTTTGGTGTGTGAGGAAGATTAGCCCTGAGCTAACATCTGTTGCCAATCTTCCTCTTTTTGCTGAGGAAGATTGGCCCTGGGCTAACATCCGTGCCCATCTTCCTCTACTTTATATGGGACGCCACCACAGAATGGCTTGACAAGTGATACATAGGTCCACGCCCAGGATCCGAACCTGTGAACCCCAGGCCACCACAGTGGAGCACGCAGACTTAACTGCTATGACACTGGGCCGGGTCCATATTACTGGGACTATTTTTGAGAGTGAATTGTAGGCATGATAGCCCTTTACTCCTAAATATTTCAATATGTATCTCCTAATGTGGATATTCCCTTACATAACCACAGTATTTATCAACTGCAGTAAATTTAACATTGATACCATATTTTATTTAATCTGTTGTCCACATTCCAGTTTTGTCACTTGACCCAGTAATGTCCTTCAAATCAAATTTTATCTTCTAACATAAGAGCTGGTACATGATCATGAATTGTATTTAGTTGTCATGTACTTTTAGTCTCTTTTAATCTGGAATAGTTCCTCAGCCTTTCTTTGTCTTTTATGGTATTGACATTTTTGAGAAATATAAGCCCCTTCCCACTTGTCTAGAAATAGAGTGCTCATTTGAGGTTTGTCTGATGTTTTCTCATGATTAAAGTTGGGTTATGCATTCCCATCCAAAAGACTTCATAAGTGATATTGTATCCTGCCCAGGGTACCACATCTAGAGCCACACAATGACCAACTGCCCCTTATTGGTAATGTATTGTCTCATTTCTCACTGTGTAGTTATGATTTTTTTCCTGTGCTACTAATAAACTTTCTGTGGGGAGACATTTTAAGACCATACAAATATCCTATGCTCTTCATAATTTCCCTCCTAGATTTATCAACAATTCATGATTCTTGCTGCACCAATCTTTACTGTGATGGTTGTAAAATGATTTGTTTCAACTCCAGAATGTGCTCCACATTTACTAGTTGGCTCTTGGCATTCTACTGCAGTTAAGGACTCTCCTTTCTGCCCTATTTCTTTATTTGTTATCTATTTGTTATTAGTATGATCTCATGGATTTCTAGGTTTTCCCCTATTGGTTTGTAATTCATTACTGACCTTAATTATTTTGGTGTTCAAATTGTCCTTCAAGCTGACTCCTGTGTGACAGGCCCTCGTTGTTTTTTGAATATTTCTTTATTTTCTGGCATAAGAAGATATTCTAGACTCATCTTGTACCTTCCATACTCCAGCCCTGGAATCAGCCATTTGTTTGAGGAGCCATTGTTCCTTTTTGGAATCATAGGTAAAGACTTGGTTGCTAGGTGTGCTCATTGCTATCAGGATGTCTTTGCTTCTAGGCCTTGTTGGCAGAGCTAGGAAGTACATTCAGGTACACACACATAGACCTATATGTGTACGTGTACGCACATTCATGTTTTAGAGATCATGAGTTCACACTGATAACTCCAATTTCAGTCCATCCCTGCAGGGTTCTTCCTTGCCTTTCTCCATTACACATGTATTTCTCTTCTTCCATAGTAAAACCTTGTCTCCCAACAACATTAGTGCATTTCCTTATTTCCTCAATCCTGTAATGCATCTGAAATAGTGTCATAGCTTTGCCCATACAACTATAAAACCAACCTACAAATAGAATTTGATATATTTGCTGTCCCCCTATGTTAATTTAATTTTTGAATTTATAGAGTATTAACATGTTTCCAAACTCAAAACTATACTCTGAGAAGTGTCACTGCCTCCTGGTTCCCATCCACTCCATTCTTCTCTCTCCTTTTAGGTATTAAACTTTCTTGATTTCTGGTATATCTTGCCTGTGTTTCTTTTTTAGACAAGCAGATATATTTTCTTATCTCCTTCTTGTACAAAAGTTAACATACATACTATATGTTTTAGGACCCTGCTGTATTCACTTAACCTTGTGCATATGTATTTTCATAAATTTATCATAGGTTTTTTTTTTAATGTGTGTATCTCACCTCCTGTCTTAAATCTTAAATTTCTTCAAGGCTGGATCTGTGCTTTATTGGTCCTTAAAATCCCAGCTCTACCACCTCTTACTTTCTGTGTGGTCTTGAGCAAGTTGCATAACCTGTCTGTACCTCAGTTTCTCTATCTGTGAGGTAGGGATCCTGTAGGGTTCCTGTGAGGATTTAATGTGTTAATACACGCAAAGATCTTACTATTTACCTGGCTCGTAGTAAATGCTCACCATTGATGGTCCTATAGAAACTAGCCCAATCTGTTCTACATTTAGATATTTAATAAATATACATGTGTTCAATAAACTTTTATTTGGCTAGGTGCTAGGGAAACAGTAATGAAAAAGACATAGTTTCTGTGCTCAAGAAGATCATAATAATAAATTATTTTAAAAAGGCTAGTAACCCATTATCTAATAGATCTAGTCATTCTTTGAAAGCAGTCTTCAGATTGTTTACATTTTGGGCATTGAGACTTAAGATGTGGAATGGTTAAGGATCAGGGCCTGATTGTTCCCAAGGATTCATGTGGGAGGCAGGGTGATGTAGAGGAAAAAGCAATGAAGCAGGAGTCTGAGAAGACAGTTCTGATTCTTATTCTGACACTCACATAGGATGTGGGCAAATCCCATTCCTTCTCCAGGCTTTAATTTTTTCAGCCAGAAAATAATAAATAGTTGGAGAAGCTAAGCTCAAAGGTGACATTTAATTCCTATGTCTCCAGATCTCACCAATGGGAGGTTCCAGACTGTATTATGGGGGTGGGGGTGGGTAACATTGAAAATTTTGGAAAGGGATGATAAATTACCTTGCATTGGCGTGGTAGTTCATAATGACTTCACTTAATGTATTTATTACAAGAGAGGTCATTTTGAGTATGCACTATGCCTACTAAAAGTCTCCTTCAAGTATATCAAATTTATGATATCAATTTTCTTTTGCTTTTATGTGGCTTATCTCTCTCCATTTTTCTTTTTTTTTTTAAATCTCAGATAAATCAATTGCTGGTTTTTCTCTCATTTCATTTCTTCAGAAAAGTGGCAGAGAATTTCACATACTGTTTGGACTATTCGTCAACTGTTATGATTCTTTCCAGCTTCATCTCTCACTATTCTCTTCTATAAAAATCTCATCACTCCAACCTCATGTTCTGTCATGTTTCTCCATGCTCTATATCCTTCCCATATTGGCTTTTGTTCTGTTCCTCAAATACACCAGCTGCTTACAACTCTCTTTGTCTAAATATTTGTTTGGCTGACTTCTTTTAAACTTCAGATTTTAGCTCAAATAAGATCAGAGACCCTTCCTGACCACCCAGACCAAATTTGCTTTCTGCCCACCCAGTCCACACTTGCCATCACTCCATTTTATTTTCTTCGTGCATTTTTTTGTTTGCTTGTTGTTTTTCCACACTAGAATAAAGAGCAGGGCCATAGTTTGTATTAGTCACCACTGTATCCCAGTGCCTAGGACAGTGTGCAGTACATATCTGCATCATCATAATAATAATAAACAAATGAATTAATAAATGCCTGCACCCTATGCTCTGGTCTTGCTAGTTATCTCACAGTTTTCTCAGCACACTTTGTGTTTTCCTGCTTGCAAGCCTTTATATAGTTAATTTCTTTTTTGTGTTTTTGAGTTGGAGAGGTTACTAAGTACTAGGAAGCTTATAGATCAGATCCAGATTGCTCCTGACGGTTTTTGTGGGAGGCCTGTTGTTAAGGGGAAAGAACCTTGAAATGGATGTCTGGGTACATAGGTTCTGCTCTAGCTCATTCATGTTGTAGCTTTGGGTGTAGCTTTACCTATAATCCTTAAAGGTCCAACCCCAGTGCTATATTGGTGATAAAACCTATGATTCTTTCAGTTGGAATGACTCTCAATGTCTTCTCTGGATTCTTGTTGCCTCATTACAGCTCTGAAAACATTCTCTTTATATAAAGTTACTTAAGTGGATGCCTTCATTTAATGACAATAAACATTTCGTGAGAAACTAGGGCCCTCTTTGTTGTAAATAACAGAAACTCAAGTCAGACTGGCTTAAGAAAAAAGGAGAATTCATTAACTCAAGAAACTAGAAAATCAAGGGGCAAGACTGGCTTCGGTCATGGCTCTCCACCTGGTTACCTGCCCTCTCCAGCTCTTGACTGCTTTCTTCTATTTTGGCTTCGTTCGTAGGGAAGCTTTCCCACATGGTGGTAAGATGACTTCTCACAGCTTCAGGGTGGCTTTTTCTAGCTGAGTAACTCCAACAGAAAGAGGGCTTCCCTTTCCCAGTAATTTTGTCAGATGTCCTAAGGCTGATGCCTGTTAACCTGGCCTGGGTCACTTTTCCATCCATGAACCAATCACTGTATGGACAGGGGGATTAATATTCTTAGTAGCTAAACCTGAATCAGTTGCCAATGCTTGAAGCCAGAGGATGGAAGCAACCCCACCCAAACCTCATGAACTGAGAAAAATCTAGAATCTACTACCAAAAGAAAGGAGACATGGATGATAACCAGGTAAAAACAGTAGATGTTCTCTCTACAGTCTGCCAGGCACTGGGTATATGAATCCAAGTAAGATACTCTATAGCTATCCTATAATAATGTAGTTTTTTTAGGAGATAGACGCAGTGTATTTCAGTAAGTACTAAGTTGAATGGGTGGTCAGGGGACTGTGGATGTACAGAGAAGGGTTGTTTAGGTGCCCAGTCTCATGGAAGGCCTTTGAAAGTTACCTGGAGAAGATGATGTCTGGGTGGAGGATTGAAAGAAAATTAAGACCTACTCTGAGGTAGGTCTCATTTTGTTTAATTAAAAAAAATGAGAAGGACATTCTAGCCTAAGGGAATAGCATAAACAAAGAACAGGCACATTATAGATGATTATTACCAGGTCATAAAATAGAATGTGGGGAGGAGACAAAGCTGAAGAAGTAGGTAGGGTGTAGGTTGTGGGGACTTCCTAGATTATGTGAAGATGCATGATCTAGTTGATGAAGAGCCATTGAAGGGAAGAAGAATGATCAGTTCTGGGCTTAGATCACTGGTAGCATTATGGAAGATGGATTTAAGATTATCCAGATCAGAAGCAGAGACCAGTCAGGGTGCTATTGCCATAAAATGGATCTGAACTCAAGTGGTGGTAATAGAGAAGAGGAGGAGGAGCAGATTGGAGCAATATGTAGGGTGAAACCAGACCACCTTGGTGATTGATTAGAAAGGGAAGAATCTAGGATGGCTCTCATGTTTTGGTCAAGTGACTGCTATATGGTAGCTACTCTAAATCTCTGGAGAGTATAAGAGGATGAAAAATTTAGGGGTAGGGAGAGAAAGATGATTAATTCAAATTTTGTACGTGTATGTGAGATGCCTGTAGAATATCCTGATGCATATGTCCAGCAGGCAGTTGGAATATGTTTTTAGGAGAGGTCAGTGCTGGAAATAGGGATCTAGAAGTCAGAAGCAGGTAGGAAATAGTTAAAATCGCTGAAATAGGATGGATGGAGAGGAGAGGGAGTAGAGTGAGACAAGTAGAGTCAAGGCTAGAACTCTAGGTAATACTGGTATTTAAGGGTCTGGCAAAGGAGGATCAATACGTACAAGAGACTGAGGAGGAATGCTCATAAGGGTAGGGGGAGAAACAGAAGATAGTGGTATTACAAAAGTCAAAGAAAACTAGAAACAACCCAAAGGTTCATCATCAGGAGAATGGATAAATTGTGGTATAAATGTAAAATGAAATACTGCACAACAATAAATAAGAATGAACTATGGATACATACAACAACATGGATAAATCTAACAGACATTATGTTGTGCATAAGAAGCCAGACACACATTAGAACATACTTATGATTCCATTTATATACATTTTAAGCACAGGTAAAATTAACTTATAGTGAGAAGAGTGGTTACCTTTGGCAGGGCAATGGGGACTTGGTTTGAGCGGTATTGACTAGGAAGGGGTATGGTGGACCTTCTGGAATGCTGGAAATGTTCTGTGTCTTGATCTGGGTTGCAGTTACATAGGTATATACACACGTCAACATTTCTTGAGTTGTGCTCTGAAGACATGTGCACTTTACTATATGTAAGTTATACCTCAGTTTTAAAAAAAACCAAAGGATTGGAGAATTCCAAAAGGCATGAGTTGGACAGTAGAACTACTAAGATAAGTACTGGAAAGCTAGATCGTATGTTCAGGTGAGAAGATGAGCACCACCTTCCACGATGCAAACTTGTTCCTGGTAGGTGAACAGTAATCTTGGTGAGCTGAATTGAATTGTTGACATACAGTAATCTTTTTCTTATTTAGGCAAGAAATACAGCCTGTGAATGGATCAGGACATCTCTGGCCCAGCCATTAGAAGAGAAGGAAGAAGGAGAAAAACAGTTGGAGGCAGAAAAAACTGTACATATCAATAAAAATTCAATAGAGGTAACCAAAGCGACTAAGGCTTTTTAAAAATTTTTTTCTCTCTTTTAAGATTTGCAATATGGGTATCACAATCAGCGACCTACGCGCCTTCTGTTTTGTTGCGCTGCTATCCATAATTTCACCTTCGAGATCCAAGATGGCAGCATCTTAGTTCCAGGCTATAGGATGAAAGGAGGAGTGAAGAAAGAGACAAAGGGTGCATGTGTGTGGTGTCACAAGGAGGATTCCCAGAAGCTGCCATAAGACAATTTTTATGTAAATCTTTTGGCCAAAAGTTAGTCACGTGGTCACACCTGACTTCAGGGGAGCCTCTGTTTTTGCAGCTATGAGCCCAGCAGTAAAATTACATCACTACTATGAAAGAAGAGGAGGTTTATTGAAGAACAGCTATTAGTCTCTGCTGCTTTCAAGATATTGAATCCTTCAGTATGAGAGAAGCAAGGTGGTGTCATTTCCTCTGGAATAAAAAACCAATGCTTTGTTTTGATATGCTTTGTTTTGATTTTCCGTCCAGGATATCCATGCATTTGCAATCCGGAGCCTAGCAGAACTAACTGCCTACTCAATTGAACTGTTTCACAAAACAGCGGCTCTGGTTCTGCATGGCAGGAAGCAGGAAGTGACAGCCGTAGAAAGGAGCAGAACCCTTTCCCAGTAAGTATAAGTATGAGTATCCCTCTAAATGATGCAAATTGCTGAATGAGGTTTCTCGGCTTATTTCCTAAATTTTAGAAACTTTCCTCTCAACAACATGCTATTCACTTTGCACCATTCACATCCTAGAGGTCTGTTCATTTTAGGTTTTAGTTAATAAGTAGCCAGGGGTGTTGTTTCTTTCCATTGATCCATAAGTCTGCATTATAAATCTGCCCTTTTTTATTAACCAATTCATACTCTGAAAACTAGTTCTCAGATTATTGGTCTTAATAGGAATAGAATTTTGTATAAATAAAAACAGAGAATAGTTCTGTTCTCAATTCTTAATAGTTATTAGTTATTGAGTGCTAATTTTATGCCAGGCACCATGCTAAGGGATTTACATGTCATTTCTGATTTTTACAACAACCCTCAAGGTAAGTGATTAGTCAAGCTTTAAAAATGAGGAAATGCAGACTCAAGAGAAGTTAAGTAATCTGCCCAAGTTGTGCTGACTGGGATTTAAACCCGGGTCTGGCTAAGTCCCAACTGCCCTCGGCCCCCATTTTTTTTTTTTTTTTTTTTTTTTACCATATTGTTGGTTTTGAACAAAAATTTCAAAAGTAATAGCATGTAGGTAGTCACAGGAGGATAAAAAGACCTACTACTTTCTAAATAAATCTTCTAATTAAATAATTAAAATTTTCATTGGAAAAAAATATGTGTGCGAGTGTCCAGTGTGTTAGGATTGGGAGGGGCCCTTGTTCTCCAGACCTCTTCTTCATACAGCTTCACTGACCCTCTACAACATCCCATAAGGGGGCTCTGGGTTTGTCTTGAACATCCTTAGGATGAGGGACTCAAACCCCAAAGTACCCTGTTCTGTGGAAAAGTGGCTATTTCCACTGCTTGGAATGCTCTTTCAGTCATGGCTCACTCCTTCACTGAATTCAGGTTTCCACTCAAATGCCACCTTCTTAGAGAGGCTTTCTTTCACCACTCAGTCTAAAATAGAATCTTCTGCCATTCTCTAATCCTTTACTCACTTTATTTTCTTAGCTCATATCACCACCTGGTGCATATGTATATATGTTTTGTGTATATATTTATATTTCTGTGTATATATGTATACATATACATATATACCTACATGTACAGTATACAGTCGTGTGCCACATAATGACATTTCAGTCAACGATGGACCACATATTCGACAGTGGTCCTATAATGTTAGTACTGTACAGCCTAGGTGTGTAGTAGGCTATACCATCGAGATTTGTGTAAGTATCCTCTATGATGTTCACACAGTGACAAAATCACCTAACGACAAGTGTCTCAGAACGTATCCTTGTCGCTAAGTGATGCATGACTGTATAGTGTGTGTGTATCAGCATATACACACATCCATCCATATATATATGTAGTCTCTGAGGCTGTCCTACTTTGGGCACATCATGAGAAGGCAGGATTCTTTGGAAAAGACGTAAATGCTGGGAAAAGTAGAAGGCAGCAGGAAAGGAGGAAGAATTTGAAATGGATTGACTCCATAAAGGAAGCCATAGGCATGAGTCTACAGAAGCTGAGTAGGGCTGTTGAGGATAGGACGTCGTGGACAATCACTCATTCATAGGGTCGTCAGGAGTCAGAACCAACTTGACAGCACACAATGACAACTTCTTCTTAATTAGCAAATAAGTTAGAATCAGTGATTCTATCAATGAAAACTGGGACTTGCTTGTTTGCTGATATATCCCCAGTGCTTAGAACAGTACCTGGTACATAGAAGACTTTCAGTGAATATTTGTTGAATGAATGATTGAATACATATTTATTTTAATTATATTTGTAAATGGAATATAGAATCTGAGTACTATCTTGTCTCTTTAAAATGTATTTTAGTTATTTCCTCTGATTTAACTTGAAAATATAGTACTTTCTAGAGAATTTTGTAGAAAAATGTTTTTCCAAGGACTGAGCCTCCTCTTCTTTAGCATGAACGCCTGCTCAAATGGATCTCCAGATACATTAGGTAGCTGATTTAAACGTATATACACATATACACTCCCTCTAAAAGCTTTCTTCTTTCACATTTAGTACCAGGAGTGATTTGTTTTCTTCTCACAGTTGTTAAATATAGCTTATTAAAAAAAAGATGAAGAAAAGCAAAAAAAGGAACCTCCTGACTTTTCTCCCTTCTTTCCTAGGATGACAGTTGTGTTGTGTAAAGAGTTGTCCTCCCTGTCTAAAGAGTTCACCACCTGCCTAACAACTGCTGGGGTAAGAATTCATGTCTCTTATTGGGCTAATGTCTACTTTTTTTTTTTGAAACAGCTTTATTAAGATATAGTTTACAGGGCCGGCTCTGTGGCTTAGCGGTTAAGTGCGCGCGCTCTGATGCTGGCGGCCCGGGTTCGGATCCCGGGCGCGCCCCGAGGCACCACTTCTCCGTCCAACGCGAGGCCGGGTCCCACGTACAGCAACTAGAGGGATGTGAACCTATGACATACAACTATCTACTGCGGCTTTGGGGGGAAAAAAATGAATAAATAAAATCTTTAAAAAAAAAAAAAAAAGATATAGTTTACATACCATAAAATTTGCCCATTTCAGATGTACAAGTCAATGGTTTTTAGTATATTTATAGAGTTGTGCAACCATCACCGTAATCTGATTTTAGAACATTTCCATTATCCACCAGAGAACCTTATACCATTAGCAGTCACTCCCCCTTCCCTTTCCTTCCACACTCTCCTAGCTCTACTTTCTGTCTGTAGATTTGCCTATTCTGAACACTTCATATAAATGGGATCATACAACGTGGTATTTTGTGTCTGGTTTCTTTCACTTTTCATAATGTTTTTGAGGTTCATCCACATTGTATGTATCGGTACTTCTTTTTATTATCGCATAATATTCTATGCATTTCCATGTGAATTTTAGCATCAGTTTGACTATGTCTCTGATTTTTGCAGCTCCTTTTTGTTCTCTCTTTTTATAAAGTCTGCAGTATATTTTATGCTGCCCTCTGAGGCCTGTATAGGAAATGTAGACCTTGATAGAATAAAAACCCAAAGTTTGGCTCTAGTTTTAAGAAGCAGCACCTTACTTACACTATGGCAACGCTCATATTTTGCAGTTGCCAGCCAGTAGGTGAGTTGTTGTTAAAACTAAAGTTTTTTATTTTTTTTAAAGAATTGTAGAAATTTACTGAAGTTGTGTGAACTATGGAAGATGATTCAGAAATTAGTAATCATGAATTAGGATAAAATTAAGGGCATTTTAAATGAGCAAATAAAAATGACTTTGTAGTAAACCAAGCTCATACAGAGAACAGATTGGTGGTTGCTAGAGGTGGGGGAAGGGGGGTAGGCAAAATGGGTGAAGGGGGTCAAAAGGTACAAACTTCCAGTTATGAAATAAATAAGTCATGGGGATGTAATGTACTGCATGGTGACTATAGTTAATAATAATGTATTGCATGGGCCGGCCCCGTGGCTTGGTGGTTAAGTGCGCGCGCTCCGATGCTGGTGGCCCGGGTTCGGATCCCGGGCGCGCACCGAGGCACCACTTCTCCGTCCATCCTGAGCCCGAGTCCCACATACAGCAACTAGAAGGATGTGCAGCTATGACATACAACTATCTACTGGGGCTTTGGGGGGAAAAAATAAATAAATAAAATCTTTAAAAAAAAAAATAAATAATAATAATGTATTGCATATTTTGAAGTTGCTAAGACAGTAGATCTTAAAAGTTCTCATCACAAGAAAAAAATTTTTATAGCTGTGTATGGTGACGGATGTTAACTAGACCTATTGTGATGATCATTTTCAATATATACAGATATTAAATCATTATGTTGTACATCTGAAACTAGTACAGTGTTGTATGTCAATTATACCTCAATTAAAAAAAATCACCTTGTAGTTAAGTATGTAAGTGTCATTGTGGCAGCAAAGTTATTTGGGGCCTTTAAATTTATTTTAGTTAAGAGCCTGGCCCAAATTAATTTTTCTTACTGTGAGTTTAGATTATTCCTGTAAGGGATAATCCTACGATATAGCTTCTTTTTTTTCCTTTAGTGTATTCTTTGAAAGAGCTTCTGGGTTTCCTGAAGTTAGTCTTCTTTCCATGTATTTCATAAAGATACTTTAACCCAGCAAGTCAACTCTAAGGTGCTAACACATGCAGGTATTAAATTTGCATTGTTTATTTGCATGTTTTCCAAACAGCCCATTTTAAGAACCATTGAGTATTTTGAGCACATGTTCCTTATCTTCATCTTTTGTTTTAAAATGGTTCTGAAGTTTTCTGGTCAAATGTACCATTTCTACCCCCTCTTCCAAAATGAAGATACTTTTTAAAATCAATAAAAAACTACAAAGGAGAACATTCTCAGTTTGGATAGCACAGAAAGATATAAAGAAGGAAATTTAAGGCACTTACAGAGATGACATTTTGCTATCTCTCGGTCCAGACTTTTTCTGTGCTTATATTTATGTATGGGGTGTGTGCGTGCTTGTCAAAGTGGGATCATACTCTGCTTATTTTTTTAATTTGCTGTGCTCACTTAATGCTGTGTCCTTTATTCTAGGTCAAAGAGAAGGCAGATGTCCTTAATCCGTTAATCACTGCAGTATTTCTAGAGGTTAGTAGTAATTGTTTTTGAGTCTCTGACTTCTAGGGCACTGTGTATTAATTAACTCTTCTTAAGTCTTTATGTTTTGGCTTTTTTGTTTTTTTCACCAGATTGGTAGTTTAGCCATGTTGATGCAGATATGACCAAAATGGTGTGTATTTGATGCATATTCCCTGTTCATTAATTACAAAGCATAAAGTTGAAGCTGTCAGGTAGAGTGGAAAGGAAGAAGCAGTGGGCTGTCATTACCTAGTACTACCCCTTGGCGGTTAATGGACGATTCTCAGTAATGAGACACTTTCTGGAAACAGCTGGTAAATGTGAAAGGCTGAAAATTACAAACAAGCAATAACTGCTTCTTAAAGGACTAGAGTTTATGCAGAGGAGATTTGTTACAAAACAAAACAAAACATTTTTTCATTTTCTTGCCAAGAAATTTGCTTTGTTTTGTCAAAGAGGTAGCTGTGTTTACATAATCCTCATCAGTCCATTAGACTTAAGGAGATAGGTAGTTTAAATCCATGGAAAGGGGGAGTACAAGAGGATCTCATGATCTATTATATTGCCTCCGTGTTTGATGCTTTCTGGATTCCGTGTTTTAAGAACTCTATCTTATAAATTAATTGTGCAAACACTTTAAACATTTGATGATCTGTTTAAAACATATTTATGTAAGTATTGTGGGAGAAAATATATTTTATAATTGATTAGGTTTTAAATACGAATTGAAAACATTTTTTAACTACTGACTGTTACTTCTTTAGTTTTAAATTTTTTAAAAATTACCACCAAGGAAATGCCTTTAATTCCTTAACTGCACAGTTCTCCTTGAATAGTCAGGAAAATTCTTCTGATCACTTAATTAAAAAAAATAAGTTTGTGATTTAGTAGATGGCAGAGTGGTATAGTTGAAAGAAATTTGCAAACCAGGAGCCCAGTTCTGGATCTTCCCTGATTTGCTGTGTGGCCCTGGACCGGGCAGTTACCTTTTTAGCAATCTCTTTATCTTTAAGTGCAAAATAAGAGATTTAACTAGATGATCTCTGAGGTCTCTTTTGGCTAGAAAATTCGGTATCAAATGTCACAGTAAAGTTTAAATAGGAGTACTTGCCATTGATAAATCCAAAAAAGATAAACTCACTTGATATGGGTTCCCCATTGCTATTTTGAGTTGGTTGTGCTTGCTTACAGATTTGAAACACCCTTGTCCTTGAAATTATACATTTTTATTTTAATATAATGAACTCTCTCTTGTTATTCTTCTGGAAGGTCAGAATTTGTCAGATATAAATGAAGTCTGGCAACCTCTGAGCATAATGATTCCATAACACTTCTCATAAATATGTCTATTGTACCAGACAGAAATATATTTATATTGTATCATCTTTGAAAGCAGTATTCCTTGTTTATGTTTGTGAGCACCTATCTTGTGTTCACTAATTGCGTTGAGTCCATGGAAGAACTGTCACAATGGACTGGAAATCTCGTTGGTGTAGGATTAATAGCCTCTGAAATCCTCTTTGAGAAATTGACTAAAATGCTGTGACAGAATCTACCCTTTCAGTCAAGGAATAAGTAAGTTTTGAATGCTGAATTTAAGCAGGATGGCAAAGAAGGGCTGTTATTTCTGATGGAAAAATTGGAGGAAAATGCTGACATTCTTTTTTGGGGCTGTCATATCATCTTAAGAATTAGATCATTCTTTCCCTTATAAGTTTACTGAAATGGTTAAGTCTGTGCTCTTATTTGCCAGCCTATAAATTCAGTTAGATTATAAAAATTAATCTTTTTTGTTGTTGTCTTATAGTATATTTTCTCTTTTAAGTCACTGTGGTATTTTCTTTTTCCTATTTTTTTAATCCTGGCAGGCGTCAAACAGTGCTTCCTATATCCAAGATGCCTTTCAGCTACTCTTACCTGTGCTGGAGATTTCTCTCATTGAGAACAAGACTGAATTACCGGAGGCATGAGCTGCAGGTCCAGAGGCCTTTGTCAGAACAGTGAACAACAGAGAAGATTCAACCTGAGACTTGTGACGGCCAAGAAATGCCACTCTCTTCTGGGTACCCTTGCAGAAGTGAGGGAAAAGGGTTATTTTAGTATATAAAAATTCAGACAGGAGTGTAGGTTTAAAGGAAGTTCGTTGCCTTCATTGCTTGGCTGAAATAGTCAGGTCCTCACACTGCTTTTCCCAGTTGTTATAATTAATAAATTATTTGAAAAGAAACTTTTATAGAAAGTTCAAGAATAATAGCTCTAGAGAGAGGTTAGTGGGACACTCAGGCAGAAATATTGGTCTTTCTTTGATATGATGCAAAACACTACAGGTTTGTATGATTTTGCAGCCCATAGATATAATTGGTTGTTAAGCAAGAGGAAAAAGAACTTTATTTAGTATTCTAGAATTCACATGCTTGATCTATTAATGCCATGTACTTTCTCCTTTCTATAATAAAAGCTATGGCTTTAAGAAAACTGAGTATATGTAAACTCTGTAATGATTACCCTTTATTACGTGAATTCTTGGAATTAGAAAGTTTCATCTGCTGTTTAATTCTCAATAGATATTTGGCATTGAGGAGGAACTTCTAGAATTTACTTGTAACCACACGAATTAACTATAGCAAAGTGCCCTTTAGCTTCAGATTACTCTCCCACCCCAAGATGACAAGCTTCAAGTTGTAGTTGACCCCCATTCAACTGGATTCAAGACCAATAAGTGCAATTTAGAGAAAGAGTTTTATGTTTGCAGATATTCTGAGACTTTCCAGGATGTTTTTCCTGCATACCCTATGTGCAGGATAAATTCTGTAATAGCCAACTCCAAAGGAGTGTTGAAGCTCTTTTAGTAATGGCATTGCTGTTTGAATATTGTCTAAGTGGACTATAGAGTCCCATAGAAATGATGTTCGTTTATAATAGGATTTAACCTGTAAGACACAATATATTTTTCCTCATTCTTTTTTGTTTAGTTTGTTTTAATTATTCTTTAGCATGTTTATAAATATAACTTTTATTCTTCAGATCTTAAGCCTTCTTTTGCTCTCTTCAGCAAGTTAAGAGACTAATAAGGTGTCATCTTCCTAAAAGCTATTTTGGTATCCACTCTTTTTAAAAAAGTTCTCCAACTTTGTGCTTTTTAATGATTCAGGTAACTTTTGTGAGCTCAGCCACTCATCTTCTAAAACGTTTAAATAAAATGTAATAATTGTGTCAGTTGATCCTTTCATTTACTTTTCCAAACATATCTTTCTCAGACCAAAGAAATAGTAAAACAAAGCTATAACATATATTGATATCAAGACAATTTCTATGTAATCTCCTTATTTAGGGCAGGGGGCAGTTTGTAAGTAAGGAGTAAAATAAATAGATTTGGACTAAAAAGGTACACCAACAGCACTAAAATGTTATTCTGCTTATTTTCTCTTCTAATATGATCAGAAAAGTTTTTGTTGTTGAGGAAGACTCACCCTGGGCTAACATCCATCCCCAATCCTCCTCTTTTTGCTTGAGGAAGATTCGCCCTGAGCTAACATCTGTGGCCAATCTTCCTCTATTTGGTAGATGAGTCATCACCGAAGCATGGCTGGTGAGTGGTGTAGGTCTGCCCCTGGGATCTGAACCCGTGATCCTGGGCCCCTGAAGTGGAGCACGCTGAGCTTCAGCACTATGCCCCCGGGCTGGCCCCCAGAAAAGTTTTGAATATTTCTTTTTATAGATAACTTTCACCCTTCTCAAAGTGAGTAATTCTGAAATTTCAGAAAACAGGTGCCTTGGAGTTAATAAAGCTGGTGTCCCCAGGCCTGATTTGTTGCCTCAAGCTCAGTTGCTGTGTCTGGACCTAGATCCCTTGAGCAAGGTATTCCTTCAAGGTTTAGGAACTGGTCACACTGCTTACTACCTGTTCAGCCTCTTGTACAATGGCTGTTTGTAGCTTTTCCTCTTTGGTCTAGAAACATATCTGTGGTTTTTCTTTCAAGAAGAAGGATATAAATGGGGGGGCGGAACAGTGACTCTTTTTATGCACTTATCCAGATTGCAGCCCTGAATTTGAGCAGTTTCAGATTAGACCTTACAAAAGGTGAATGTGACGCACTGCCTCTTTTCTTTCTCTCTCATCATTCTCATGAGTTTCCCTTACCCACCTAAATGTTTTTTGTTTTTTGCTTTTTTGATGAGGAAGACTCACCCTAAGCTAACATCTGTTGCCAGTCTTCCTCTTTGTTTGAGGAAGATGGCCCCTGAGCTAACATCTGTGCCAGTGTTCCTCTGCTTTGTATATGGGATGCGGCCACAGTATGGCTTGATGAGTGGTGTGTAGGTCCACGCCCAGGATCCGAACCCGTGAACCCCGGGCTGCTGAAGCAGTGTGTGTGAGCTTAACCACTATGCCGCTGGGCTTGCCCCATAATTTTTTTTTTTCTTTGTGAGGAAGATTGGTTTTGAGCTAACATCCACTGCCAATCCTCCTCTTTTTGCTTGAGGAAGATTGACTCTGAGCTAACATCTGTGCCAATCTTCCTCTATTTTGTATATGGGACGTCGCCACAGCATGGCTTAATGAGCAGTGTGTAGGTCTGCCCAGGATCTGAGTCCCTGAACCCTGGGCCCCCGAAGCCGAGCATGTGAACCTAACCACTATGCCACCAGGCCGGCCCCCCATAAATGTGTTTTTAATGAATTGAAGAGACCACCAATGAAATGATGAAAGAACCAATTAATTCTGAGTAATGGTTGCCTACCTTTCGCCTAGAATATGATGAAAAAGAATGGACGTCCCTTGATTCAGTAGAGAGAGAGAAATAAGAGCATAAACGTTCATTGATAGGTGAATAGGTAAATTCAGGGGCCACTTTGGGACCTATCGGATTATGGTGATGGTTTTTGGATGGTGCGTGCTTCATGATTCCATTTGAGTACATGATGTAGTTTCTTGATACCTACTGTTTTGGTGCAATTTCCTTTGAATTTTCTGGTGTCTTAAGATTTACTGCTATGTCCTAATGTGTGCTACCCCCCATCTCAATTCACTTAACACCTTGATAGATAAACTGTACAGTTATTACTGGGTAAATGCTTCTCTTCCTACTATTGGAATCTTTAAAGGCTGTGATTAAAAGAGACTTCATTAATTTGATCTAAAAGAAATAGACACTTCCATGAAATAATTCTTTATACAATACCTTGGAAATGTGTTAAGGACAAGCTATATTTTCCTTACTTGCTTTTGATAGATTTTTTTTTTTAAAGCAATAGATACCCAGATGACAGACCTCTGAAATGTGAAATTGTAATTCACATAGGTGGCATTGCCACAAATCTAAAATCAGTGCTGATGCACAAATGTGAGTTTTCCAGTCCTACACTCAGGAAACAAGATCTTTTGGGTTCCCGCTCCTGAATGATGACCTGTCTTTTGTACTTGTTTTTATGTAGAGATCTATTTGAAGGAGAGATGTTTTATGAGTAGTCAGTGTTGATGTCATCATTTGAGAAATAGACATTGTTCTATATTTTTAGATATGTTCTGAATATTAAAGGTGAGAATATTCTTCAGGTTGGAAAAACTCAGAATAAAACCGTACCCACAGTGGGCAGTTAACAAGCATGATATTTCACAAATGTCAAAGATTGAAATCTCTTTTTGTGTCTTAACAACATGTTTAACATGATGTTCATTTTCATAAAAGACTTAAAATGAAGCATTTGAGAAATGAGGCAGTTCTAAAAATAACAAACCTCTTAATTAACATGTCATCAAGGTCTCTGGCTAGTATAAGAGAATTTTGAAAACTTGCCCTCTAGTGTCACTTTCCAACTGCACCCTGGTATTTCTCAAGGACCAGTCCACTTGTTCTACCCTGTTTTACTCGAGGCCCTGTAATTACATCCTTGCTTGTTATTACATCATCTTGCTAAATCTCAAAGTCTCTTCATGTCTGTTGCTTCCCCAATCACCTCTTTAGGAAAAACTTTTTAAAAATCAGAATATTTTCTGCACTCGTTCGTCCTTTGAGCTAAAGGCAAAGGAAGGCTGCAGTGATTATCACTTCACCCTTGCACATCAATGTTGAATTTTCCAGACATTTAAGTTGCTGACTGGCCTACTCTTGTAAGGGGAAGATACAGAGACTACAAATTGAATGAAATTATCATCTCTTTCTACTTGTCAGCCCCACATTTGTCTCTTTACACACTGGCCATTGCTATACTCTTAAGCTAGTTCTAAAGAGGAAGTCAGTTTCCAACCTGACTATGAATGCACCCATATGCTTAATTTCTTGATCATTTTTAAGTTGGAGTAGGGGTAGTTTGTCACAGAGTTTTTACCAGTCAGTCTCACCTGGGTAACTGGTGCAATGACCTTGGCAATTTCAGCCAAACCTGTTTAAGCCTGAACTGTCTGTGTCATAATTGTTGCCATTATATGTCAGAATTGAAGGACTTCATTTAAGTGTTTAGTACAACTGGATCTTCCTTAACCTCTTGCTTGCATGTCATTGAAAGTAATAAGAACTGCATGGTTAGCTTGTATGTTGAAGCAAAATTTCAAAGTAAGAATTGAATATTCTTATGCATTTACAGGATTCAGTAAATAAGCAAACACTTAAGTACCTTTTTTCTATATTTGTCTTGTTCACCATTGAGTTCCCAGTTTCTGGCATAGGGTCTGGCACCTATGGTAGGAAATATTTGTTGCATGACTGAAGAAAGAAAGAAGAAAAAAGAGGAGAGGGGCCGGCCCCGTGGCTTAGCGGTTAAGTGCGTGCTCTCCGCTGCCGGCGGCCCGGGTTCGGATCCCGGGTGCGCACCGAGGCACCACTCCTCCAGCCATGCTGAGGCCGCGTCCCACATACAGCAACTAGAAGGATGTGCAGCTATGACAGACAACTATGTACTGGGGCTTTGGGGGAAAAATAAATAAATAAAATCTTTAAAAAAAAAAAAAAAAAAAAAAAAAAAAAAGAGGAGAGAGGGAAGGAAAAGGAAGGAAAGGAAAAAAAAGAAAAAGAGGGGCGTAGTGCTTTGCTACTAGTAGAGAATATAGAACTGGAAGGGACTCTAGTGCATATAAGGTTGAAACCCCTCATTTCACAGAGAGGGACATTGAGGCCTCATAAGAGGAAGTGACTCCCCCGAAGTTACATAGCTGGTAGGAGACTCAGCTGGGATCTGAACCCAGGTCTTTGGATCCCCAGCTCAGGCCTCTTTGTTACACCAGAGCCTCACGGGTTCTGCACACATTTACCAAGAGGTTACTCTCAGACACTGGGTTAAGGGCTGGGGGAACAAAATGCAGAATGTGCGGCCTCTGTCCTGTGGGAGCTCACACTGGTGCCACCGTCTGAGCAATTTCTGCATTGTAGTTGAAAAGCCCTCTGAGAAAGGAAGTGAGGCAGCTGCTCTGTTGTAAGGAATTGTGAGTGAGTTGAGTGGACTTGTCCCAAATCTGGTTGTGATTGTTGGGGCAGGTCGGTGTTGCAAATGTTTGCAGATGCGTCCATCAAAACGCTCAAATTTCTACTTTTGTCTTGGTGGTTTATATCTTGAGGCCAATTTCTGCTGCATAAAACTACAGAATGATCTATTGCTCATCAACCACCAATAGTTAAAAGATGACATTAACATGTGTGGAGCAGCTTGAATACCAGACACCATGAAATACACTTTTCTTTGTAAATCCTCACAACTGCTCTGCAAGGCAGGGCAGTAACACCCCAGTTTATGGGCCTTCAGTTTAGGAGCAAAGACAGACTCAAAATTGAATCTCAGCTCCCTCATTTTCCAGCCCTATGATCATGAACAAATGACTTAATCCCTTAAATTGAAATTTTGTCGTCTGTAAAATTGATCTCATGACAGCACTTGTATTATAAATTCATTGTTCGGATTAAATAATCTGTGTAAAGTGCTTAGAATAGTGCCTGCCATATAGCAATGTGAGCTACTGCTTAGCGAATGCTATGTGTCAGGCACTGTTCTGAATATTTTGCATGTATTAATTTAATCCTCATCATGAGATAGGAACTATTAGCATGCTCATTTGCATATGGAACAACTGAGGCACAGAAGGGTTGAATAACTTGCCTAAGGTCACATACCCAACAAGTGCTAGAGTCAGGATTCAAACCTAAACCCAGGTAGCTTGGTACCAGAGTTCCTTTTTTTAAACTTTACATTGCACTGCCACCATAAGCTGTCAATAAAGAAACTTTAACAACTATTAACTATTTTATTATGATTATTATGAAACAGGTTCAGAGAGTTAAGTGACTTGCCTGAGATTTCACAAGTATAAATGGCAGAGCCCCTGCAGTATGAGCCTAGATTGTCTGACTTCCAAACTCATGTTTGTTCTATTTTATTTCTCTTAGAGGAGAGGCTTGGAGGTGCTGTCTAGTGATAAATATCTGTAGGGGAGCATCTGGGCAGATTATCCAAAGCCACTAGGAGTTGGCATAGAAAGGACAGTGTGGTGACAAGTCATGTTTGCAACAGCAGGAACAAAGATCTCAGTGAAGTAAGAGCATCTGTATCAATTAGTGATCAAAAAGGAGAGAGGAGTACATGAATGTTCATAGCAGCTTTATTTGTGATAGCCCCAAACTGGAAACTATGAAGAAGTCCTTCAATGGGTGAATGATTAAATAAGTTGTGGTACATCCACACCATGTTTTACCACTTAGCAATAGAAAGAAACAAACTATTGATACATGCAAGAACTTGGATGAATCTCAAGGAAATTATGCTGAGTGAAAAAATCCAACCCCCCAAATTACATACTGTATAATTCCATTTATATAACATTGAAATGACAAAATTATAGATATAGAGAACAGATTAATAGTTGCCAGGGGTTAGGAATGGGGATGGGGGAGGAGGTAGGTAGGTGTAGTTTTAAAAGGGCAACAGGAGGGATCCTTGTGGTGGAGTATCTTGGGTGAGGTGGTGGCTACATGGACCTACTCATGTGATAAAGTGTATAGAACTAAATCCACACACATATGCACACATACACACACACACATGGGTACAAGCAAAATGGAGGAATCTGAATGAGATAGGTGGATTGTATTGATGTCAATACTCTGGTTGTGAAAGTTTATTTTAGTTTTGTAAGATGTTACCATTGGGGGAAATTAGGTAAAGAGTACACAGGATCTCTCTGTTTCTTATAATTGCATATGTGAAAAGTTGACATAAGTGGAGCCATTTTAAAATAGAGCTGGAGCAAGCCACTTCAGAGGAACTGCCTGCATATCTTACTCCTTGAAACTTGGGACTATTTGAACTGGGCTGGACCTTTGGATCGAGCCAAACAAATATTGTCTTCCAAACAACTGTTAGTAAAGCTAACAGGAAAGCAGACATCCTGACCACAAAGACCGAGGATTACGGCATTCTTTCAGAACGTAGAATCGGTAACCAGCCACGTACAGCTAAAGAATAACCTAGCTTACTAACACCTATAGGAATTTTTTTTCCCTCTTCCTCTTCTTTTCATGTAATTGTCCCTTTCCTTTTCCCATACCCCCCCCCCTTTTACTCTGTTGTTGGGACACTATTTGGGTTTCTATCAGAATTTGTGTTCCCTGAATTCAATTCTTTGATCTCAAATAAATGCTTTGCCTCTTAAACTGGTTTCCGTTTTTGTAGGTTGACATATGTGGTGTCAGAAGTGGGATCTGAAGCAATCTCACCTTTGAGGACCAGGGTCCCCTGGAAATGGGTTCAGTACCAACATGAGTCCCTTGTGCTCACTGCTTTCATGAACCACCAGCCCCTCCAATTGTGAGTTCTCTCAGGTTCTGACCTCGCTCCCTTTTAGTTGAGGTCATTGCCTTTCTTTGGGATTCTGGAGGTAATGGCCCAATCTGGGGTTGATTGACCAGGAGACAGTTGTGTCAAAGCCAGCTCATGGCTACTGCTGTCTGGAAGGGTTTCTCTGTTTGAGTGGGCTCACAGCAGCTCACAGCTATTGTCATCTGGAAGGGTTTATTCCCTATCTGGTGAGTACTCAAATCCATCTTTTATGTCATTTGTCCAAGCAGCTGTAGCCAGTGGGTCAGAAGCACAACCTGGGGCTTGCAAAACCAGTGTCTCTTTGTCTGGCCATGGTTTAACATAGGAATTTCATCTTCTAAAAGTTCCTCCCTCAGGAACTCTAGCTAGGTTTATGTTTAAGAAGTGTGGTCCTTCCTCTTGTAAATTTTTGTCCTGGTGGACTGAAAATACTAAAGATGATGTAAAATTACAGTGGCCACTTTGGGGCTCCTTTGAGCTTCCAAAACTTGTCTTTTTGTAAAGAGCACTAGATTTGAGAACTGCAGACCAAACAAATTGAATGTAATCTTTAATTTCTAAAGGGTCGAGTGCACCACCTTTGGCATGCCTGCTTAAAAACTATGGTCCCAGGGCCGGCCCCATGGCTTAGTGGTTAAGTGCGCGCGCTCCGCCACTGGTGACCCGGGTTCGGATCCCGGGCGCGCACCGACGCACCGCTTCTCCGGCCATGCTGAGGCCGCGTCCCATATACAGCAACTAGAAGGATGTGCAGCTGTGACATACAACTATCTACTGGGGCTTTGGGGGAAAAATAAAAAAAAACAAAAAAAAAAACAAAAAAACTATGGTCCCAGAAGCTGTAAATACTTACAAAGAACAGCAAAAGCTTACCAAGCTTGTTTTGTTTCCTGACAGCTTAGCTTGATAAGCTAAGATTGGGGGCCCAAAATATGGTCAGACAGAAATGTGGGTTGCACCCCATTTGCAGCGGGATATGGCTGGCCAAAAAGGGGGTTGAACGCCATTTGTGGTGAGGGTCCTACCAAACTGCTGCCAGCCCTCAGAGGAACTAGATTGATCATTAGAAGGAATGTTCTAGTTAGATAAGATAATTTAAGAAGTGCACTTAAAAGCAAAGGCTTCAAAATTCCAAAATAGCCTTATTGAAAGTTTTGTTGCAAAAAAGTTAATGGAAAATTATAGATATAAGAGGTACATAAAAGAAAAGACTACGGGATAGTAAACAAAAGTCTACTCCTGGTAGAAATGTTTTTTAGGCTTTCCCCTCTCTAAGCTAAAATAAAACTATGTAGCCAGAGGGAAAGAAACAAATTAAGGATAATGTAATTGGATGGGTATGTCAGTTCTTTGATAAGCAGCTAACCTTCCCTATTTATCTCAAAAGGTTATAACCTCTCCAGGAACTCTTATCTAACCCATCTCCAATTTCTAAGACTGAAGGAAAAAAAAAGGGAGGAGGGGAAAGAAGCTTTTGGAGATGCAGATTGTTGTGGAAGCACCTTTTCCCAAAAATCTAATTTAAGGAAAATTTAAAATGGAAGCTATAAGATCTCTATTTGCATCTGTCTGTGTGTTTATGTGTGTGTTCATATGTATATTGTCAATATATGATATTTTTCTACCCTGGGATGGTATTGTCAAGACTAGTTTATAAGAGAATTCTATTTAATTGGCTTAAAAACAAACAAGTGTTACATAAATTGAGTATCCTCTCAAAAATATAATAGATACTAACCCAAATGAATTTGAGGAGCATATGATCTAGGAAAATATTTAGTATTAAAGCTAATTTAAGTCTGTTGGGTTAATTAAAAAAGGCTTCTCTTTAGAGTTATCAGCATTAAACTTTTGTTCTACCTAGGTTTACCAAAAAGCCAAACGGGCTGGCCCCGTGGCGTAGTGGTTAAGTGCACACGCTCCGCTGCTGGTGGCCCAGGTTCGGATCCCGGGTGCGGACTGATGCACCACTTGTCAGGCCATGCTGTGGCGGCATCCCATATAAAGTGGAGGAAAATGGGTACAGATGTTAGCCCAGGGCCAGTCTTCCTCAGCAAAAAGAGGAGGATTGGCATGGATGTTAGCTCAGGGCTGATCTTCCTTACACACCCACAAAAAAAGCCAAACAAATTCATGTTATCTCTGTTATAAAATTTGTTAGCAAAAAAAAAAAAATTTGATGGCTGACTTTGTCTAATGTCTCATGAAGTTTTTGTAGTATTATTAAAAACAAATTTATAATTATAATTATTAATTAATTAAAAATAATTATAATTATTAAAAACAAATAAACTAAATACATGTAAATAAGATAAAAAGTTTTTAGGTGAACTTTTTAACAATAATTATGTTATGGTATATGTACTTAAAAATAACTTCAAAATCTTTTGGTAACTTGAAACCTTACGGTTTTGCTAAATTAAGTAAAATGATAATTTATTAAGTATCTAGATTATTTGCAAATAAGATAAAACACTAGATATTAATTACTAAACATAGGTTTATCTACTTTTGGCTTCTTATTACAAAAAAACTAAAAGGTAGTTTGGGTCTACTAGTAAACATGTCTTGTGTCACATTAAAAAATTTATGCTATGAGAAAATGTATATTTTCAATAAAAGAAGGTATAAGGAATGGAGGTATTTTTGTTAAGAAAGTAAATCTGTCCTAAAGTAAAACTGGTTATGAGAAAGAGGAATGGACAAATTCTGAATGAAAAAAAGAAAGTTATAGAAGGTTTCTGCAAGAGAAACACTGAGAAAAGAGTTCTATGCATAGTCAAGCTGGCTAATGTTGGAATGAATTTAATTAAGTAAATGAATTTTAATATCAAAAGTAAGTTAGGACAAAATTAGAATTTAGTTTTCTCTTCATTAAAAGGACAAGATTTGGGGCCGGCCCGGTGGCTTAGTCGTTGAGTTTGCGTGTTCCGATTCAGTGGCCCGGGGTTTTCAGGTTCAGATCCCAGGCATGGACCTATACACTGCTTATCAAGCCATGCTGTGGGGGTGTCCCATATACAGTAGAGGAAGATGGGCACGGATGTTAGCCCAGGGCCAATCTTCCTCCCCAAAAAAGAGGAGGATCGGCAACAGATGTTAGCTCAAGGCTAATCTTCCTCAAAAAAAAAAAAAGGACAAGATTTCTTGGACTTTTAGTCTGCTCTTAATAAAGAGATTATGAAAGGTTTTTCTTTACCTTTGAGTAAGTCTACATAAAAGACAGCATCTTTATGTTTTATCACAATAATTTCCTGTGTTGTTTTTTTGTCAAGTCTTTAATTACAAGAGCTGAGGTTTTTCTTACAACCATTTAACTTTCTGTATTTGCCTGAAAGTCTTTTTTTTTTTTTTTTGGCTGAGGAAGATTCACCCTGAGCTAACATCCACTGCCAATCTTCTTCTTTTTTTTTTTATGTGAGCTGCCACCACAGCATGGCCACTGACAGATGAGTGGTGTAGGTCTGTGCCTGGGAACCAAACCTGGGCCGCTGAAGTAAAGTGCATCAAACTTTAGCCACTAGGCCACTGGGGCTGGCTCCTGAAAGTCTTTAATTGTCACCATGATTAAATGGATAACTGAGTACTGTTTCACAGTCACCTATGATCCTATTTGACCAAGTGTTTTAAAATCTTTTTGATATTTTTGACAAACTTGCCTAAATTAAATTCCAAATGAAAGATTTTTGAGGAGATGTTAAATTAATTAGGCTTAATTGGCATGTTAAATTAGGTAGGAAAACATTGTCAATTAAAAGGTTAATGCCAAAATTACAGATTCTATTTGTATAGGTATATGCTATGTGTTCCAAAAATTATATGAAATTCCTAGAAATATGATATATCCTGATACAGTGTTGTCACTTATAGTTCCAGTTATATTAAAATATTGTCTGTCATCAAAATTGAGGTTCACACTGAAAACTAAAATATCAGGGAAATGCCCTAGCTGACTTTCATGCAAAGGCAGCAATGATAGAATCTATAAAGATTGGCATGTGTGGTTGAAATCCATTCTGCTTCTGCAAGGAATAGCCTCTCATTGCCAGACTTTTGCCATCTTGATATCTTGTAACATGGCAATAGTCTATTCCCGAATCAGAGAAATTAAGATGGGTAGACAATGGCTGTTAATTAAATGAACAGTTATGGCTATGGGAAACCCCCATTTTTCAGTTTTTGCATTCCTTCACCCACCACAGTGCATTAAGAAAAACTATTACTGTCCCTAGTGGCCTCAGACCTCCCCCCTCTGGACCCTTTGAGCACCTGCAGCTGGATTTTATTCAATGGCCACTTAGTATGGGTTATCAATATGTTCTGGTTATTGTATGTATGTTCTCCAGCTGGGTTAAAGCCTTCTCCTGCCTCAAGACTGATGCCCTCACAGTGGCAAAGAAACTGTTAGAAAATGTATTTCCTACTTGAGGTATACCTTCCACAATCTCCGGTGATCGAGGCACCCACCTCACTGGACAAATCATGCGAGCCTTAATGAAAACCTTGCAAACTTCTTGGAATTATCATTGTCTCTATCACCCTCAATCATCAGGCAAAGTCGAGAAAACTAATGGAAAAACTGATTCAAACACAACAAGTATTAATGACGTGTGACTACATGAACTGAGGAGGATGCTTTAATGTTTTGTTTTTCCAGATTTAAAGAAATCTTTTATCTTAAGCTATCAACAATTTAGTAAGATATACCTTTGTGAACCAAGATGAAACATTTACTTTTTCTCCTTACCTGATCCCTCTAGAATTCAGAAACTCTCAGTATTCTTATTTTCACTTATAAAAATAATCAGGCCAAATTTTTAATATAAACAAATTAGTTTTACTGTGTTATCTTTGATTAAAAAATGAGGGTAACTGTAGAGAGAAAAATTATGTTTGCACCTTTGTAGATATTAGATTCTAGTCTTGTTAATTGTCTTTGAGGTTTTGTTGTATACCTGTAGACTGCAGTCCCCTGACCTAAGGTATTGCCTTTGGTCTCACTGACTCTTCACAGTACCGTCTTTGGAAAACATAAACTCACTCCACATGAGATAGTCACCACAGATCAGTGTCTATTGGTACATAACTTTCTGCTGATCACTTGTCGTATGCTAATATGACTAGCTACAGTAAATCTCTAATGTCTTGTACTCAAATCTATCATCAACAGGTTAAAGAAGCTTTCCGGAATCCCAGTTTAAAGGATGCTATTGGTCACAGTCTAGAGCCTGATGACTGGGTATTCTGGAAACGACATCAGAAGAAGACAGCCCTTGAGCCCCATTGGAAAGGACCTTATCAAGTGCTCCTAACCACTGACACTGCTGCAGAACTAGAAGGTATTTAACCTTGGAGATACATCTCACAGCTAAAGAAGGCTCCACCTGACATCTGGTTCTGTACAAACACTGAAGACCTCCAAATCAAATTGACCATGAAGAGAAGCAGCTGACGTCTGAGGCAGACAGCTTTCCCAAGATGGCCAGAACAGGCTTGTATACCTTTACTTGCTGTTGCTTCTTATTTTCTCCCGCTCTTTCTTGGGAAGACAATACTCTTACCTGCATCTCCCAAACTGTTACAAAAGGGGGAAATTTTTCTGACTGTTGGATTTCTCATCAGAATCCTCATTCTGTACGTGAATCTAGAGAATCATTTAGTACGTTTAATTACCAATCTCTCCACCATTCCTCCCCTAACTCCTTGTGTGAAGTGTCTAGAACTTCTTGCCTAACCAATCGAACCTCCAGAGATTTAAGAAGTAACATTTGTAACTGTTGTAAATACCTCTTGTACTTGGATAAACACCTTTGGCAAGGTAGAGACAGAAGTAGACAGAATTTGGGCACAAGCTGAACGGTTAAATCCGGGGCCCACTGACATGCCGTGGTTCCTTGATCTCTTCAGCCAGCTGCCCTCAGGCATTGCCTGCTGGTTCAGGCCTATTCTCCAATTCAGACTTAGCATTTTGTTTGTCGTTATAAGAATTCTCGTTGTTGTAAAACTTTGTCTCCTCTGCATAGCTTGATGTTATAAAAACACCACACGTATAATAGTCGCTTAGCACTTTGAAATGATTACTAAGGCTTATGAAACTTCACATGAGAAACCTTAAGAAGCTGCAGAAGACATTTGCTCTTAAAGGAGCATGACAGTAAAGGCCTCCTCTGTTCTGGCACTCTTGTTTTCCAAATGTGGCTTGAGTCTCCTAAGGAAACCACTTTCCCTCCTACGTGGGATGTGACATGCTGGGGAAAAAAGATCAACGATGCTTTTAATAACGGACCAGCGTGGCTTTCCAATGGTTGATCAGCGAGCTTTTAAGAAAAAATCATGGTCAAAAGCGGGAAATGTGAAAAGTTGACATAAGTGGAGCCATTTTAAAATGGAACCCGAGCAGCCATTTGAGAAGAACTGGCAGTACGTCTTACTCCTTGAAACCTTGGACTCTTTGAACTGGACCAGACCTTTGGACTTGCCAAACCAACATTGTCTTCCAAACAACTGTTAGTAAAGCTAACAGGAAGGCAGACATCCTGACCACAAAGAATGATGATTATGGACTCTCTTTCTGAAGATAGAATCGGTAACCAGCCATGTACAGCTGAAGAATAACCTAGCTTATTAACACCTTTAGAAGATTGTTTTTCCTCTTCCTCTTCTTTTCATGTAATAACTCCTTTCCTTTTCCCATAAAAACCTTCCTCTTTTACTCTGTAATTGGGACACTATTAGGTTTTTACCTGAATCTTTGCTCCCCAAATTGTAATTCTTTGATCTCAAATAAATGCTCTGCCTCTTACACTGGTTTCTGTTTTTGTAGGTTGACATGTGAATCTACAATTATCTCAATAACTATTTCAATTAGAAAAAAAAAAAAAGAAAGGAGGAGGGCTTTGGGCCAAGGGAACCAAAGAGTCAAGAAACGTTGCCCATTTCCTGGATTTAGCAAAAACTTAGAGGCCTCTCTCCCATGTGAACGTTGCTATCACAGACACTTGGAAGCAGCAATGGTGGCAAGTGTGGTTCTATTTGTCTCCTCTTGATAAGCAGGTACTTTGGTAGCAGATTTCAGAGTGGGGTGAGAGGAGTGCAGAAGGGGTTTGAGAAAGTTTCCTGTGTGATTCTGATCCATCATTCTTCAATGAAATCCACCGATGTAGTGGAAAAGATGTTTATAGAATTCTGTTTCCAGCATCATTCAAGTCATATCCTGTATCAAAGAGGTGAAAGAAGCATTACAAATTAGATGAAATCCATTTATAATCAAAGGTTTTGACAGGAGCTATCCAGGACAGCTTGGTTCTAATTCTGGGTCAGCCCCTAACTCACAGGATTTATAGGGAGACACTTTCAATTTATTAATCTTAATAATGATAATAGCTAATATTAACTGAGTGGGTACTGTGTGCCAGGCCACTGTGCTGAGCGTTTTAAAAACATTATTCTGTTTGTCTTCACAATAGCCCCGCAAAGCTAGAACTGTTCTTATCTCTAGCTATAGATGAGGACACTTGTGGCCTTCAGAGGTTAAGACATTTGCCTGAGGTCACACAGTGTGAGGCTGTGGAGTGGATTCACCCCCTGCTCTGCCTGTGTTCATAACCACTGCACTAATTGCTTCTTGGTTCTCAGCCATAAAAAGAGGAGATTGGGCCAAGGAGTTTGGATTCTCTGTGGCTGAAATGGATGCTGGGCCAATTAGCTAATTCTGACCTGAACTTAACCGGGGGCACTAAAGAAATACTTTAAGAACTAGCAGTCTTGCCCTGCAGGGAAGAAGATAAGCCTGGGCAGGTTGTGGGAGAGAGGGTAACGGAGTGATTTTTCACCCTTCAAAGGGCTGTGACTGACTTAGGACTTCCGTTATATCCTGATTGAATGTGAAAAATAAGCCCTTTCTCTCCAGTAGAGTTAGAGTCTCTAAAGAGTCTTGTTGGTTGAATCATATGATAGCCTGTCTCTTTTGATTACCTTGAATACAGGCAGTGGGAAGACAAAATATTTGTGTGCTGGCTCATTCAAGTTCACATAAAGTCCACCTGGAAAACCAATGGGTGCTGTTAAGAAACTGTAGAAAGGAAATCAGGCCAGGAAGCACTCAAGGCCAAGATGGAAGAGAGATACCAAGACCCCGTGTGAGAGGAGAGAGCATACACAGCAGAATACACAAACACAAACATACTGCTGAGGTTTATTCTTCCACATCTCCTGGTTCCTTGTGTTTAAGGAGGAGACCTTTGGGTGGTTCTTGGTTCTCCTATAACTTCAGGGTTGGCATGGCTTAAAAAGAGGGCCGCTCACGTGGAACTGTGGTGAGGGAACACTGCCACCTAGAGTAGTTCCATCAACTGTCAGTGGCCATTTAAAATCCACTCAGGCTTGCAGGCCTTTCCCTGCTCACTTCCCCTGAGGAGGCAGAACAGCAAAATGTTTTAAGAGCAGCGGTGAGCCTTGGAGGCAGACAGTCTCAGTTGACATCCTGGCTCCACCTCCTGCTGGCTGCGTAATCTGGTGAGTTGTTCAACTTCTCTGCACCTCAGTTTCATGATCTGTAAAATGGGAGTGGCACCTGCCTCACAGAGTTGGATGAGGTCATGTACACATGTGGTTGGCACAGGGCCTGGCCATAGTAATCACTCCATAAATGTGAGCTCTGAGGATTATGACTCTGAGATGTCAGAGGCTATTATGAGACCCAAAAAGCTTCCTGATATTCCTCAAGCCAGATTTGTGTCTGTCTTCGTGGTGAAGCTGTGGGACCTCGTGGAGCCTAAGAGTGGAGAAACTGGGCTTCTTGCCTTCATGCTTTAGCTTTTCTTTTGGAGTCTCAGTTTCCTCACGCGTAAAATGGGAATAACAACATCTGCCTCTGTTTGCCTCGTGACATCTTGTGCATCTCTTAAGATAGTGTATATGATAGCACTTTAAGGAGAATAGGCACCGTAAGGCCTAGAATGTTAAAAGATATTCTTGAGTAAATGATTACCATTCTGAGACTATTTCCTCCACTGTGGAATGTGAGTAGTAATACCTACCTCCCAGAGTGAGGATTAAGGTGATAAAGCCCTTGGAACACAATACCAGTCCAGAATCTGCTCCCCTGTCCTTCATGTTCCCGTCTGTGGTCGTGTTTCCTGGTTAAGGAATCCTGAATTTCTGGCTTGTGAGTGTGAGAGTGCGTCAGGGGGCATGGAGCGTGTTCGCGGCGTGAAGTACACCCGTGACCAAGCTTCATTCTAGCCGTTCCAACCAGTTTGAACCTGCTAGATGCTGCTTATTTCCTTCATCCCGGAGTCAAAGCTGCATGTTGGACCTCAGTTCCCCACCCCACCCCCATCCATTTTGTGAATAATGAGTTTGGCTTAGAGATTTAATGCAGAGAGTGCAGGCAGGAAAGGACCTGGGATCTTGAACCAGCATTTGGGAGGCTAAATGATATTCCTCTGGGCTTCTCTTGAGGCTTCTTTCTTGCTACCCTCCAACAGAGGTTGCAGCTGCTCACATTTCTATTCCCCAGTGCCCATAATAAATCAGCTTTTGCATAAACAAATCATCAATACAGTAAAAACCAGCCGACTTCTGGTCAGTACTTGCCAATGCGGGCAAAATCAGCTGGTGCCTAATGATAACTGTACCACCTTCCATTTGTAAAGAACTTCCACCTAAGTATTTCCACTGCCATTTTAAGGTGGGGCACTTGAGGTCTGGAGGAGTCAAGAGGAGTGTCCAAAGTCACTCAGCTTGTAGGTGGCATTGCTGCAATGTGCTTCCTGTGGGTTTTTATTGAGGCCCACTCAGCTTCCTCCAGAGAGTGAAATCTCACATGATCTGATGAAACCCTGGTCCTAGTGGATCAGGCAAGCACCTCTCAGCTGACAGAAGAGTATTTCAAGCTGTGAGGGCTTTCCTAATTCCCTCACAGCCTCCAGTGGGGCTCTGCCTTCTCCATCAGGTGAGATGCTAACCCTGGTGTGAATCGTGACAGCCTTGGTTGTGGTTGGAGGGCAGCAGGAGTTACTGCTCTGGAGGGGCTCCCCACTCATGCAGTCGCCTGATTTCCCACAGTGCAGTGTGAAGACCACAGGCTCTGGGGTCAAATCGATCTGGGTTCAAATTATGCCTAAGCTACTTCCAGCAGTGTCACCTTGGGCAAGGTACCCTCTAAGCCCAAATTCCTCACCTGTGAAATGGTATAGAATGAACACATTCCTTATAGGGATGTCTTGGACTTCTCCAGGGCTGGCTACTTAATTTGCAGTCTCCGGTGCAAAATAAAAATGTGGGGTTTCTTGTGCAAAAAGCAAGAATAAAGCTTTGTACGTTCTTCCACAGTCCCTCTCTTGGCTGTCAAGATGTTTTTTATTTGCTATTGAATGTTATACTCCCTTAGGCACAGGGATACTTGCCGGGAGAGTGCAGACCCTCACGGGTGCCTGGGGCCCCACTCCGAGACTAAGTGAACTGGGCCAGGCGTGAGCCGAGGCTCCAAACCCCCAGCACGTTTCATTGTCTCGTCTGATTTTGCTTACATGAGCTAAATTCAAAGATAAAATTATTAGGCTTTTCAAAATGGTGACCACAGAGCATTGAACCCCAAGTTGTAGGCCATTCTGAGTGTGGGCCTTGTGTGATTGTACTGGTCACAAGCCGGTGAAGCTGGCACTGAATGTGCGGGTAAGCCTTTAGCATAGTCTCTGGCCCGTAGTAAGGACTCAGTAAATGGTCAGTGGAGAGAGGCCCAGCTTTGCTCACAGGTCATCTTAGGAATCCCAGAGCTCAAGCCTTCACTTGGACTTTGCATCTGCAGCCTGGCTCACAGGAGAGTCAGGAAAGGTGTTATAATCACCTTTGTACAAATGGAGAAACTGAGGCCAGAGAGGAGACAGGACTTGGCTATGTTCTCCATGGAGTTAGCAACAGAGTCAGAAGCAAACGGTGATCTCTAGACTCTTAGTCAGTGCCGAGCATCTCAAGTTCAGTGCCCACGCTGGGTCTCCTTATGTCACCTGGGGATTGTGAGTGGCAACAGCTCACGCAGCTCCCGTCGGGGAGCCAACCCCTCTGCAGCCCCTTACATAGCTTTCTGAACCCGGCTCAGTGCCAGCCTCTTCCAGAAAGACTTCCCTGCCAAGGACCTCCCCATAGGATTTTTTCTTTCATGTGCACATTCACCCAAAAGTCAGTCATATGGAATATAGTTGCATTTCCTGTGCTTTTTATATTACCAAACATTATGAGCATATTTCTGGCTTTTTAAATATTTTTTAACCTTATTTATAATAGCTTCATAAAATTCCATTTTAAGGAAGCTTTGTAATTTATTTGACCAATCCCCCACTTTTAGACACTCAGGTTGTCTAAAACAAGAGTTACTGAAAGGCAATTTATCAGGTTCTAAACTGGGGATAATCATAGTACATGGCTTGTGGGTTATTGTAAGGATTAAATAAATTAATATAAAAATAGCATTTAGGAAATGAATGAAATAAGTACTATACATGAGTTAGCTAATATTGTTCTGTTAGCTCTATTATTTTGATAATGCTAGAATTGATACCATTTTACACACACCTTTGAACACATAAGTGATTATTTCCTAGAAGGTGCATTATTGGGTGTGAGGGGAGAGCATTTTCAAGGCTGGCACAGAATGTGTCCACAGTGTATGGAGGGTGTGCCTGCAGCTGACAGGGAGATCAAGGGTGGGGGTGGGGAGGGACAGGATGGCCTTGAGCCCCAGGCTTTGGCTGGAAACATTTGTTAGGATCAGATTGTGATGCCTGAGAACATTTGGACAACCAGTTTGTCCACTTCAGGGCTGAAAACAGGAAGAATAGAGACTATAAAATCTTAACGAGAGCCCCAGAAAACCTCTGCTAGCCCAGCACAGACAGAGCAGTTTGCCCTCCAGCTCCAGAACGGTAAGTGGATATTTTCCTCTGTTCTCGTTCTTGGTTCCTGCTACATCTAAGGAGTTTGGGCCTGCGATACAAGGGAGTTGAGATGAAATTGGATGGGACCACTGAGTCTTAAATAGCCAAGGATCTGCAATATTAGGCTGTCACTTCAGGTCAGTACTGGGTAGAGGAGCAGAGAGGATCAACAGGGCCTTTGTGGTCCGCCTCCCGCCAAACATCTCTGTCAATTGTCTTCCATCATGGAGTCGTGACTTTCTAACTCAAAAGTAATTTGTCTTTAGGATGCCCCTTATACAACACAAATACCCAGGGAAGATAAGTATTTCATAGAATGATAGAATCACAGAATTTCAGAGATGAAAGGGAACAAATCCTATCCAGTATTCTTCTAGAGTAGAAATTCTCAAACATTCATTTGTGAGTCAGAATTCTACATTAGAATCACTTCGAGGCTTGTTAAAAAGGTAGATTTCTGGGCCCACACTCAGAGTCTGATTCGGGTAGGGCTTGTGGGTCCTGGGAATCTGCCTCTTTAAGAATTCACGCTGATGCAGGTGGGCTATACTTTGAGGAACTCTGTTCCATAATATCTCTAGCAGGTTGGTTGCCTCTAGTGTTGGGGAGCTCACCACTTCAGGAGACAGCCTATTCCATTTTAGAACAGCTCTGACTATATGAAAGTTTTTCCTTACGTGAGCTGGAATCTGCCTCTGTATAAATTTCACCCACTGGTCCTAATTCTATTCACTAGGGCCAAGCAGAGAAAGTTCAATTCCTCCAGCCTTTGATGGGCAGGGAGACTTGAGAATTATGCAACCAGGATGTGCATTCCTTTCAAATGTGCATTGGAAGGGAGCATCTATGTCCCTGAGTTGGCTGGGCTTTTAGAAACTCATTTCCCCTTCTCTCTGGGTGGGTGCCTCCTTCCAAATCCAGGCGGAGTGGTCCCCAAATCAGAGGGCAGAATCCCTGGGGAGGAGGAATGGAGTCCTTGGTAAGTCAAGGGTCCGTGAAAACCAGTTCCTGTGATCAGGGGATGCCAGGGGGCTGAGCAGATGCCTGGCCAGAGGTCGTGGGGGGTGAGTTTCAGGACCTGGGTTCCAGCCCCAGTTCTACCTCTAACCCCCCAACAGATTCTGAGCAAGTCCCTGCCCCCTTGGGCCTCAGGTTTCAAATCTACACAACCATCCTTTCCAGTCTTCACATTCTGAAATCCCATTTTTAAAGTCCAGCTCTCTCTGATCTGCCTCCTCTTTGCTTCTCTGGCAAGTTTTCTGGCAGGGGTGGCAGGAGGGGAGGTGTCAGTGTTCTTGGGAGAGCATCATGAGCCCAAGGCTGAGAAGGAACACATTTGCTCATCCAGCAGAGCTGCTCTTGTTGGAGCAGGGCGGGGATGGAGTCATGAGGAATGGAGGGTAGGCCGTACGGTCCTGACTGCTGCTCTGAAACAAGGTGTCCAGACTGCAGGGCTCTGAAGCCTGTGCTCCCCGGGCCACAGGCACCCTCCCTGTGAGGGGATCTGGCAGAGCATGGGAGCCCTACAGGCTTGTGGCCTCTTTGAGGCCAAGGCCTTGCCGAGGGAGACAGAGAATAGGAAAACAAGGAGGGTCTATTGATTGTCAAAGGGTCCTTATTCTGTAGCCCACCCTGGGTCTCCACCTCACCCATCTCCTTCTTTTGTCAGGAGATATCTTAGCATTTAGGCAAAGGAAACTCTGTGTGATCACTGACTCCCTGTGGGTTCTTGGATAATTTCTCTCATCTCCCTGGGCATCCATTCCCTCATCTGTCTGATGGGCTAACAATGTGGACCTCATAGGGCTGATGTGCTCATCATAGAAGAAGATGTCCTTAAACACGCTCTGTAAACTGTAAAGTGCCAGGAAGATGCCAGCTGCTGTCATTCTATTTGTTCTCAGGTTGGTGTGCACAGAAGTAAGAAATCTCAGTCAAGATGGATTCTGTCCTAAAGTGTGAGTTCCTGAGTTCCTGCTTACGTGGGATTTTTTTTTCTGTATCCTGGGCATGTCTTCAGGGGACTGTGACTTGGGGAGTGGTAGGAAAAGGGGCCAACTCAGCAGGAAACTCTCCCCCAAGTCACCAGAGGTCTGAATCAGGATTTACAGGAAAAAAATAGTCTATTAGGAAATCTGGAGCCACAGACCCAAAATACTGGGGTCAGAGGCCATGCCATGAGCAGAAATGGCCACTCACTTACCTCTGTGAGTTGTTAAAGTTTGAATGGACAAGTTCATGTGTGCCATATGCACATACATCATACATGGACACTCACTTGTCATCACATACACCAGGCACCCATGCATCCATTCCCACAGCCCACAGGGGCCCCAAAGGCTGACCCTTGCCTATGCAGGCCTTGGCAGAGGCTCCAGGTCTTTCCTGGGGAAGTACTTAACTATAGGGCCACCAGTGAATGTTGATGGGGGAGCTGGGATGTTTCCCACATCAGTAATCATGCCCTGCTTGGTTGGGAAAGGACCCTGGATGGCAGGAAGCAATCTCAGATTCTAGCTCTACCATGGCGCCAATTTCCTTGTATGTCTTTTTTTGTGTGTGTGAGGAAGATCGGCCCTGAGCTAACATCTGCCAATCCTCCTCTTTTTGCTGAGGTAGACTGGTGGTGGGTTAACATCCGTGCTCATCTTCCTCCACTCTATATGGGACACCGCCGCAGCATGGCTTGACAAGCGGTGCGTTGGTGCGTGCCCGGGATCCGAACCGGCGAACCCGGGGCCATCGCAGCGGAGTGTACGCACTTAACTGCTATGCCACCGGGCCAGCCCCTCTTGTATGTTTTTAGAGATGCCGCTTTCCTTTTTGGACCTCAGTTTCCCTCTCTGTAAAATGGGTTCATAATCCTTTCCCTACCCACTTCTGAAAATGGCAGTATGGCTCAAATGGAATAACAGATGTGAAAGTGCTTTGAGAAAGCTGAAAAAACTGTGCATGTGCAAGAAGGGTGGGGCGGGGAGAGGAGGATTGAGGAGGAAGCTGACTCTGAGAATCTCAGGTCACGCTGTCAAGTCAGCCTCTCAGCTAAGTGTGTTGTCCCTTTACTACCCCCTCCAGGGTTTAGCAAAGACGATGACAAAGAGAAGGAGCAGCATACAGAGAAGGGGAAGCTGCAGAGTAAGCTGTGTGAGGAGCAGCAGCAGAAGGCGGAGCAGATGGTGAGGTTCCCGCACCCCCGCTGGGTCAGAACAGTTGGAAATGAGGCTGGCCCAGGTCACAGCCAGCAGCCCGGAGGGAGACTCTCCCTGGGGTGACTGTGCTGTCCGGGTTTGAGCTGCTTCTGGCAGGCAGATTTCAGCTCCTGGGATGAGGAGGAGCTTTCTCTGCTCAGAGATAGGAGGACTCGGGGTTGAAGCCGCTGGCCAACTGTGAAGTGACTTGAGTGCTTTGTGAATGGGCAAATCAATGTTAAATGGCCATACGAGTAGCTTCAAAACCCACCTACATAAATTACTGAGTAGGGCTGAGAGGTCTGGGAAAAGGGACTGTGGGCTTCGTAGGGCGGTGGTGGTTTAGAGGATGCTGTTCCTGTCCCCAGACTGAGGACCTCTCCTCCAGAGGCCTCTCCAGCCCCACCTTAGCTGTGAGGGGAACGGTCCTAGCTCATCTAAGAGTCATTTGTCTCAGTCTCATGTCTAAGCAGCAGCATTCCCAAATAGCATTCTCTTTTTCCCCTGGAAATTTACTTTTCGAACAAACTTCTCTTTGAAGCTTGTGAAGAAGCAGATTAATTGATAGAACTGCCTTCTGCCCTGGGCAGCTCTTGGAGAAGTCGTAAAGTAGGAAAAGTTAGATGCCACCACACCATTTTTCTCCGGTTGCTTCTTCCTCCTCTATCCTCCCCTTGTAGCCTCTCAGTGCCCAAGGACTCTCTTCTTCCTTCCACCTTTACCATGCTCTCTGGAAAGAATCTCATAGCAGCCATTTACAGTTCAAGGTCAGAGACTTCTAGAAGCTAGTGTCAGAATTTGAAGTAAAATCTATGTCTCTCCATTGCAGTGTCCTCTTTGCTGGTCTTTACTGCCCCAGGTTGTATTTCTTCCCCATCACTGATCCTCAGCACACCTTCCCGTGATGACTCATCTTGTTTGGTGCGCTGTGCATATTCCACACCTAGCTGAGGGTCTGGACGAGAGCGGGGGTCCCCTGAAGGCAGGGGGCACTCCAGATACTGTGGGAGAACCTGGCCCAGCCCCAGGGCCCCCACACTGACCTCGTGTCTCCCTGGCAGGAGGACAAGGGCAGCGAGAGTGACAGCAGCAGCAGTGATGAGGAGCCTGCACGAGTGCCGACAAGAGGCACCAGACTGTGGTCTTGGACTCGCAGCACACCGAGAACACCAGGGAAACTGAGTCCTGAAGGGGGAAGGGACTTGCCAGAGGTCAT
The DNA here is from genome assembly GCF_057802395.1 of Ceratotherium simum simum. Taxonomy (NCBI): domain Eukaryota; kingdom Metazoa; phylum Chordata; class Mammalia; order Perissodactyla; family Rhinocerotidae; genus Ceratotherium; species Ceratotherium simum. Next base: position 23,800,406 of record NC_141903.1, read on the forward strand.
ATTGAGAGTCAGAGCAGAGTGGGGTTGGTCTCCAGGGCTGCTAAATCTCAGGGCAGAAATGACCTCATTGGAGAGGCTCTGACTGAAGGGCTGATAAAACCCCGGGGTGGTCGGAGGGAGTGCCTAGTGTCAGGTGTCAGAGCAGGGCCAGACGTCAGACCAGGGTCTCTTGACTCCTAGCACAGTGCTCCCTGCCCTAAGCAGCCTGAGTTCCTGGCCTTGAGCAGGGCATTATGGAGGGGACAAGGGGAGAAAGTGCCAGCTCCTTCTCCAGAAGGAAGCTTCGGGTATCTCTGGAGAAACATCTATTCCTGCGAAGCAGATACCATAGAATCCTGTGCAGGAAGGTAGGGATTGGCCTGGGTTGTGGGGAGATGGAAAGTTCTCTGGCTGGGTCCTGAAAAATCTACAGGAGAGGGTCCGAGGCATGGAGGGATGAGGGCGTTTCACCTGGAGTGGAGAGGGAAATGGAAACAGCAGGGAAAGGCAATTGATTTCTGGAGGAATTTAGGGTGTGAAGAAGCAGAGTCTGAGGTCTGGCTTGGGACCCCCATGACCTCCCTGGGGGCTCGCACGTGCTCTGGCCATGCAGGTCCTGCCACTTCCCTCCTGCCTCGTCTCCTTGGCAAGGTCTGACTTTTCCTCTCCTTGTCACACAGAACCAGGAGATGATCACCAAGCAAAAGAAGAAGAAATGCTTCAATTAACTGCAAGACCAGCTGACACGGGAGCCTGGAGCAGGAGCCCAGGAGAGATTGGGGAAAGGGCAGTCGGGGGAGAGGGAGTGAAGGAGGACTGTCACAGAACGAAGTTGTCCATGCACACTCGTCAAGCCTTTCGTGTTCATCCTTGTGTTGTGTTCATGTCTAAATTTAGGTCATTTTGGACACAAGCGTCCTAGCAACAACACAGCCCTCATATTTACTGAGTACCTGCTACCCCACAGTTATGGTGCTCAGAGCTCTTCTCAATTATTCAGTGTAACGCCCCGGACAACCCCTTAGGTCTGTGGTATCATCCTTCTACAGTAGAAAACAGGTCTAGAGCGCTTAAGAGACTTGCCCAAAGTCAACACAGCTTGGGGCGGTGGGTGGCGCGGGAGAGAGCATCAGATATGAGCGTTTGACCATATTGCTCAGCCACACGTGAAACACATGCAAGCCCCGAGCCCAACCAGGTGAAGGCTCACTGTGTCTCCCTCAGGGCCCTCCCCAGCCTCCATCAACCTAAAGTGTTAGGTTGATGAGCTATAACTAGACCAGAGCATCTTGGAGTGAACTTGGCTTGACCAGAATCCTGTGGCATACGCAGAGAGGAGAGTGGGGTAGAAGGATACTTGCTGGCCCCAGGGGCAGGAGAGGGGGGTTGGTTCCCAGCCCTGCCACTGTACAGATGGGAGACCTTCCCCACATCTCTTACTGCCCTTGCAGCTTAGTTTCGGCACCCGTATCTTTAGAAATAAAAACTCAGCAAGTATAACTGTTTAGGTTTCCAGGGCGTTTGTCTCCCCCTTCTGGTCAGTCCTGATCACTGCAGCTTTTTTGCAGCGTTGCCATCCACCTTGACATCAGGTAATTTTGAGGCTTCCAGGAAACTTTGGGTGGCTGTGGGGGTTGGGGTGGGATGGGGCAGAACCAGAGCTGACCTGAAAGTCCCGGGAATTGCTGTGGTCTCTGGGTCGCATTGGCCCTCGGCTGCTAGTGGCTGGGTGGAGAGTCAGGGAGGCAGCCTGTGGGGGATAAGCCCCAAAAGCCAGAGAAGGATGGGACCAGGAAACCGTGGATTCTAACCCCACCAAAGTAGAGAAGGGGAAACTGAGGCCTGGGGAGAAGCAGAGACTTGCTGCAGGTCAAACACATAGGTTCCAGGTGTCCTGACACCCAAATCCCCTGGCCTCCCCTCTGCCTAGCTGCCTCCCCTTTCTCCAAGGTCTCCATCCCACCTGGTCACTTCTCCCTTCCCTCCTGAGACAGAGCCATCTGCTTAATAAGTGCACTGCTCTGTCCACTTGCTACGGTGACAGCTCACTTTCTCCTGGTCCCAGCTCCTGCCTTGACCAGGTGGCGTGGTCCCTCCACCTCTCCAGGCCAGGGCTTTCCTGGAGGAATGGGGACGTGAAAGGAAGAGAGAGGTGGAGACCTGTGTTCTCCAGCTCTGCCTCTCACCAGCCTCGCCTCTCAGAACCTCTGTTTCCCCATCCGATACACAACCAACCAGCCCCACAAGAGTACTGAGAAGATTAAATGGATAGTTGGTGCGAAAGTACATTGTGAATTCTTGAGCCCTCTGTTAAAGTATTCAATTTCCAGGTGTCTGGGTCCTCCCCAACCACATAGGATCCCAGGTGCTAATTGAGACCCAATTAGCCCATAGGCTATGGAACCTCAGAGGAGGAAGATGCATGGAGAGCTGGAGTAATTTGACAGGTGTCAACAAGGAGGCAGTACTTTATCTTCCAGCCCTGACTGGGGAGGACCTGGGGTGGCCGTTCTTCTAATCTTCTGGCTTCAGAATCTGGGGCCTCCTGGCAGAGTCTAGGGTTGAACTCCTTCTTCCTTCTCAGATCCTACTCATTTCTGAAGATGAGTGAGTACAAGCTAAAGAGAGTATCTGGAAGAGACTCCCATTGATCCCGAATCCAGTCTTTACAAGTCCAGGAGCTGTAAGGGGAGAGGCAGAGTTGGCCCTAGTGTCTTCCTTTTCCTTATCTGGACACAACATCCATGGCCTCTAGTTTAAATGAGTGAGGCCCGGAGAAGCAGCTTGAGGAAGAGGCTGAAACCTTTTGCTGCTTAGGTCTTGAGCTCCCGGTGCAGTCTTGATTGTGTTTGAATTTCAGATTGTTGGAGAAACAACAGGCAAGAAGGGATGGCTGAGGTCATTCAGAGCAGCCCTGCCTTTCTTGTATGCCCCCAAAGTTGGGGAGATCATTACCTTTCCTAGGAAGCCCAGTTCCTCCTAAGGCAGCTCTAACCCTTTGAAAAGTCCCACTCAGCATTTCTAGAGGGTGGTTCTGAGACCACTTGCATTACAGTCACCTGAGTGACTTGCTGAATCAGACCACCTGGGACAGGCCTGGGAATGTGCATCTACAACAGGCTCTGCAGGTGAGGCACACTGAACTTCAGGAACCATTGGTCCACCTCTGTTGCATAGGGAATGACAGCCCCCCCACCCTCACCCCCTGCCCTGAAGACATTCTACCAACTGGTGTTCTCTTTTCTCAATATTCTCCTTGGTCACTTTCCATGTCCTTCTCTCTTTTTCCTGGTCTCCATGCCTGTTTTGTAAATAGAACATCATAGAGTTTGGGGGCTAGAAGTGTTCTTAACAGAACACCTTATCCAACTCCTCATCTTATAGATGGGCATTTGAGACCCAGCGAGGGGAGTGTCTTGCCCCAGGTCACTTGTTGTTCCACGGGAGCTAATAGGAGACTCAATCCCATGACTCCTCATGAGTGCTCTTCCCACCGTGCACTTCTGTCCTGCTGTAAAAGCTGCATCGTAGGGTGAACGCCCATCCCTGGCCCCTTCTCAGATGCAGCCATGGTGGTGTCGTCACATGACTCTCCCGGCCAAAACTGATTGGGTTAGGAGTGGTCATCTGACCTCTGAGTTGGGCCAGTCAGGTTTTCTCTTGAAAGGGAGTTGTTGCTGAGAGTCACTGATGCTTTTGAGCCCTGGGACTAAGAGGTCAAGCAGACTCCAAGGCTGGGGTGGCGATTTGTGTACCATGTATGCTGAGGAGCAGGCAGAGAAAGACGACCTGCAGAGAGAAACAGACCGGATGTGGGAGAGGGTACAATGAGAGAGAGGGAGACTCAGAGGGTGAAAGAGGTTGGAATAAAGATCAGAGAGAGACAGAGAGACACACACACACAGGAAACATGCACACGCCTACATACAAAGAGGTGGAGAGAGACAGAGAGCTATAAACACAGAGAGACACACAGAGAAACAAAAGGAGAGACTGAAATAGAGATGAGAGAGAGAGAGATGTTTAGCGAGACGGAGATAACGAATGAGAAACAGTCAGAGAGGCCGAGACAGAGTCCCTGCCCGGCACGCAGTATTTTTTCAGTTTTTCCCAAGGTCCGCTGACCTCCCTGTCCTTGCCTTCCCTGAGATATCCCTGAATCTTTCTCCAAACTTTATACTTCAGCGAGCCTCAGTGGGTTTCTGCCTCTTGCAAAGATGCGATTCCCAACCAACCCTGCCCTGGAGGGGGCTTTGAGGAGGGGGCTGGCAGCTCACAGATCTGCCTGTTAGCAAATGTTGCAAGCTGGGGAAGCAAACGCTCCCTTCTGCTCAACGGCCCATCTGTCACTTCTCGTTACCTCCGGGACCTGGAGATGACTCTATTCCTCTGCAAACGTCCGCAGGGCTGCCAACTCCCGGGAGCTGGCTGGTCTCTTGGCGGCGGCAGTCTTCCTGGGAGGGGACTCCCCGCTCATCCAGATCTGAGTTCATGAGGCTCAGGCTGTGCTCATTGTCACCTCTAGGCCTGTGTTCACTTGATGTTCTTCCCTTCCCGGGACTGTCCCTGCCATCCTCTCTGCTCAGGTCAAGCCCCATTCTCCTTTCCACTCCCCCGGGAAGCCTTCCTAATGACCAACCCTGCTGTGCGCACAAATCCTTCCCTTTCTAGACTTTCCTGGTGCCTATTTTCTTTCTTTTGTCTTTTAGTGCATATTGCTCCATAATTATGTCACATAGAGGGCTGTTTTACTAAGTTATAAGCCCATTTAAGCTTACCGTGTGAATGGAAAAGGAAATCGCTAATTTGTATTGTTTCAGATAATAAGAGCTGTTCATAATATAGAATATTATTTGGATACTGTGAATCTTCCAGGTGCTGTTCTAAGCACCTGTTATCTAGTGGCTCATTTGATCCTTATGACGTTTACAGAACCTGGGGCACAGAAGTTAAATCACTTGCTAAGGATCATATCTATGACTGAGGGCAAAGGAGATTTCATGGCAGATTCCGCCCCAGCCCCACTTTGCTGGCCAATTCCTTCAAGTCCACCACTGAAATTTTGTCCTTTTGTCTTAAGGCTGTAATGCCTATAAAATACAGATATGTTTTGGCAGAAGGAGAGCTGAGGAGGAATGAAGGGAAGATTTCCCGGACCATCATAAATTGCCTCCTTGAGAGCCAAAACAGCTAATAATCAGTACCTTCCCATTTCTGAGTGCATCCTGTGGAATACTAGTTCCTTGGGGTGTTAAATAGGTTTTACTAAAAAAATGTCAATTAAGCAAAAATGTCAGGAAGCAATGTTAAACTGTTGTGTTTATAGCATAACTTCTCAGAGCCTTAACAGAGCTGGGGGCACTGTGGGTCTATAAGAAGGGGAGAAATGTGCTGTATTCACCAAACAAATTTAACTGCAGTCTCTGTTCTTACAGATCGCCTCTCAAAATTAGGATTTCATGGAACCTTCTTTGAGAAAAGCTGCCCGAACCCACTAGATCACCAAGCCACCTCTGCCCATTCTCAGTGTTTTTAGTGCTTCCTATGGACACATGACTGGCTGCCCTTCGTTTGCATTTGGTGGCCTTGTCTGCCAAGTGGTTTCTCAGGCAGACAAGAAGGACTGACCCCAACTACCCACATTCTCCTTCCCCCAGGTCTTCAGGACGCCCTATCACCAACCAGCTGCATTTACAGGTCAGAACTGCAGAGCAATGGCATTTGTATCTGGGACTCCAGGGGGCAAGGGCTGTGTTTGTCTTGTTCTCACGTACCCTGACACCTGCAGAGGGACCCACAGACTTCGCTGAGGGAATGGACGTCCCCTCCCTTCCCTGAGCCCTCTTCTCCCCACTCTCTTTTCTGTTTATTCAGGGCCTTGTTCTGGCACCTACCCATGAATCTACTGAAGAATGAGCCACTCCAGAAACAGTTCCATTTTCACGTAGAGCTCTTGGAGAGCAAAAAGACTGGAAGGTTCACAAGAGACTTTTCACAGAATCAAAAGAGTGCTGGAATGTCAGAGTCGACCGCGCATTGAGAGGGCACACTGGTATCCAGAATGGTGGCAGGTCAGGCATTGGGACAGACAAAGGGCCTGGCTGGGAGCGGAGGGAGCCTTCTATGTAAATATTTCTAAGTAACGTCGTAAATAATGTATCAGTGGTGTATTAGCCCACAGCTTCTGGAATCCATCTTGCTGCAGGTCCCAGTCCCACTGCCGACTGTGACCTTGGTTTGGATTTACTTGAGCCTTTGATTCCTTCTCTGTAGAATGATGAAATCATCTATCTAAAGAGATTGTTGTATTAAGCAACATAAGGCTTTTAAAAGTCCTGTGCTGGTTAACCAGCTGCTGTCACACAAGGAAAAAAGCCCCCATGGCATTCGGGATCCCAGGTCCTTTGACCACAAATTCTCATGGAGTTTTAGTTCCCTGCTTGCTTTTGGGTTTCTTTATGTTGCTCTGAAACCTGCTGCCCTGTAACACTGTCCCCTTACACACTGGGTTTTAATATTTCCCCTGAGCCTTTCTCCACAGGATGACAGCTTTTCAGATAGCCTCACGTGCATCGCGTCAGTCATCTGAGACTCGGTTTCCACATCTGTAAGAAGCCCGTACTATTTATTTTTGCCCTGTAGGGAGGTTTTGGGGATAAATGAGAGAAGATCTGTCCATGCATATAATGCACATGTGCATAAACCGTGTGATGTCGCCACTTGCGTTTCACAGCACGGAGCCTGGCTCACATGCTCACTAAATTGTGAGCCTTCCTGACCCCAATGCCCTGTTCCACACCAAGTTCATGTTATTTCCCACTGGCAGGATTAGGGAAGGCTTCCTGGAGTAGGTTAGAAGTAAGCCACGCTCTGAAGGACTGGAGAATTTTCACAAATATGCAAGAATGGGCGTGAGATTGGGTGGTGGGAGGGAGGTTTGGAACAGAGGAAAATAAGGGGGATGGCTCGAGGTTTGCTCAGGGGATGGAGAGGAGGCTATCTTGGCCTGTGTTGTTGGTTCATTGAGGGAACCAGAAGGAGATAAACCTGAAAGAACAGGGTGTGGCCCTGGAATCATAAAAGGTAGAGTTGGAGAGGCCGAAGGGTCATCTGGCCCACTCTCTTACCTGCAGTGGGAATGCAAAGGCGAGACTTGGTAATAACAAGAGAGCCTGGCCCAGGCTCAACTCTGCTGTGTGTTCTTGGATAAATTACGTGTCATCTCTGAGATGGGTTTCTCCTCTGTGTGATGGAATTGCCCTGCCTCCTCTGTAGCTGTCATGAGGGCTTAGTGAGTCTGGGCTGAGCGTTCACTGAGAGATGCTGGGCGAGGGCTCCCTTCTCCTCTCTGGGCCTTGATTTTACTGTCTGCAAAATGGAGACCCCATCTGTCTCCAGGGCGCAGGGAGGCTGTGAGTCTAGCCAGGATATCGGCACCCAGCGGGGAGAGGAATGGATGGTCTGGGAGGGCCCCGGGGAACGGAGGGGCTGCTGCTCTGGGCACAATGGGGATTCTTTCCCCCTCTTCCCACTGGCTTATCAGAAAGGACCAGCCTGATGTGGTGGCTGCTGTGGTCCCAAAGCTGGGATGCTCTCTCCTCCCTTTTTCTGGCTGGGACGGGTTACAGAGCTCACAGGTGACGAGCTCCCACTGGGGTTGAGGGTTGGTCTCACTTGCTCTGCACATCCAGCCCCTGGGCATCCTGGCCATTCCACCTGCTCGTCCTCTTCCCCCGTCAGCTCTCTCCATCCTCACCTTGAGTCCAGTGGCTTCATCTCTGCCCAGCCTCTCCTTCTCGAGAGAGAGCCCATGAAAGGATGAGTACCTTGCTGTTCTGACCAGTCCTTCTCATGTCAGCACTGGCATCACAGTTTCCAAAGCACCCTCCCCCCGCCCCCCACCACGAGGCATGCCAGGCAGGACTCTCGGCCATAGTTCACGGGTGGGGAGATGGAGACTGAGATGCCAAAGGACATGCACTTCTGGTAGAGTCAGAACCAGAACTTCCCCCTGGTGTTCTTTGCACTATGCCGGTGTCTCAAACTTGGAGCAGTGTCAGAATCACGTGGGAGGTTGCTAAAATGCAGACTCCTAGGCCATCATCCCCAGAGAGCAGATTTGGAGCAACTTTAGTGGGGCCGGAGCATGTGTGTTTTTGGCAAGCACTCAGGGATGACGGCACATACCAGAGCTTGAGGACCCTGAGTATCTCACCTTCTAAATCTCAGGGGTGTGGTGCAGCAGGAGGAGAGGTCCAGGGGCAAAAGCAACCTTTATTGAGTCCTCAACTATGTCAGGTACTCTACACGGATTATGACCGTAGAAGGAGACATTATTATCCCCATTTCACAGATGAGAAAACTGAGGCCAGAGGAGGTTAAACAGTTTGTCCAAAGTCTCACAGCCACTAAATAGAAAAGCTAGAATTTGAACTCAGGCCTCATAGTTTCGGAGCCCAAATCTCTTCCACCCAAATCTTTCCAATGAAATCATCCCCATGCCACCCCACCTCTGTGTCTAAGGCTGCCAGTCCGTCTTTTCCCCCTGGGATGAGAGGTCTGTTCCAGATCCCTCAACCAGTGGGAAAGGTGTCTTTTCTTGCAGAGCTCCTTTCCTGCCAGCAGGTGGCAGTGCTGGACTAAGGATGTGGGCAAGGGGCGGGAGAAGCTAATTGGAGGACTATAATCTTTTGTTTTCTGCAGCGGCTTTCACAGCCTCAGTCTCTCCCACATTCTAGCCACCCCTAGGCTGTTAGATTTGCATGTGCTGAGCTGGTGCTGTTTGTTACCTCACCATCTTCCAGGTTGGGATGGCCCAGGAACCCCAGAGCCATCATCCTCGATGACCATAGACTTGGAAGCCAGCTGCAGCTGTAATTTACGTTTATCAAGTATCTGCTTGGCGCCCTTAGGTGCTTTCTATGCCTTACCTTGTTTAATCCTCCCTACTGCCCCAAAGCCTTTCTGAGTTAGGCGCTATCATTCAGAAGAGGAAATTGGAGTTCCAGGAGGCTGAGTCATTTGGCGGAGGTCCAGGAGCTGGTTGAGTGGCAGAGCCAGGCTTGGACCTAGATGTTTTGGGCTTCGAGGCTGTGCACATAACCATTAGGCTCTCATTTATGTAGATGGGGAAACTGATGCCTGGAGAAGGAAGGGATTTACTCCTGGGAATTACTGGCAGTGCTGGGACGAGAATCCAGGCCTTCTCATAATTCTGGGCCTTCTCTGCCCTTTGCCCTCACGCAGCTGTGGATGAAGACCTGGCAGTGGGGAATCCCACCCCCTACCCTCTCCAGCACAGGAAAATTGGCAGGTGCTGTGCTCAGAGCCAGGCTGAGGTGGCCGAGAGTGTGGCATCATGGGGCACGGACCTTGTTAGTCCTGTCACCATGCGTCCCTAGCTCCTAAAATGGTCTGGCATAGAGTTGGTGACCTGTTAATATTAATGGAGGGAATGGACTTTCCTCCTCTTTGACTGTCTTCTTAGGCCCACTGCCCTGGCCGCTCAGCCAGCCGGCGTTCTGTATCCTTGGCATCCTCTAGCCCTGGCGGAGGCACCCCTTTGGTTTCTTAGCACAGACTGTCTCCTTGTTCTTCAGTTTTCCAGATCGGTCCTTTATCCTTCCCGCCTCCACTCCAGATGGAAAGACCTTCGGGGACAATCTCTTATGCGCCTGTGTATGCCTCATGGTGTCTAGCACCAGGTTGAATGTAAAATAAACTCTATAGGAAAACAGCGGCCCACCGCTTCATCCCAGCAGTACGTAGTCCTTGTTGCAAAAGAGAAAATAAGCCAAAGGGAGGAAATAAAGTCACCTCCATGATAATAGGATTCTTTTTTATAATGATATTTTAGTGGAATTTTTCCCTTTCTCTTTTTATCATGCAAGAAATACATATTCATTGTGCAAATATAAAAAATACAGAGAAGCAAAAATATTTTAATTCACTGAGCCTTCCTGAGCCTGTCAACAACTGCATTAACCATGGTAATAGCAACAGCCACGTCTATATGTTGAGGGCCTGCTCTGCACTAACAGCTGTGCATAATTTTTTTAGGACTTTTATTGAGATAAAATTTATATACCATAAAATCCACCCATTTTAATTAATAAATAATTTTAATGCAAAGACTTTTAGTACATTTACCAAGTTCTGCAACGATCAGCACAGTCCAGTTTTAGAATATTTCCATCACCCCAATAAAATCCCTCAGGCCCAGTTATAGTTACTCCCCATTCCCAAGCCTCAGCCCCAGGCAACCACTAATCTATTTGCTGTCTCCATAGTTTTGCCTTTTCTGAACATTTCGTATAAATGGAACAATACACTAGGTGGTCTTTTGTGTTTAAATCATATGCTGATGATGTTAGGTGCAGCTTCTCATTTACAGATGAGGACACTGAGGCTTCGTGAGGGCGTGTGACCTGCTGGAAGCAGCCGCATGTAGTGAGCTGAGTAGCCTGGATTCAGATGACGTGCTGTCCTCCACTGCCTTGTCATTGTGACAGGAATTTTCATGTCACAGCCTCTGCAGCTACGTGTTCATAGATATTTTTTTTCTCCCAAAGGGATTGTATGTACTGCTGAATGTATTCTTTTGCCACTTTCCTTTTCACTTAATAATAGATGGTGAGCGTGTTTCCACGTGAATACACACACATCTATGACAGCCCCGGTGGGTTCTCCACAAGTACAGGGCAGCAGTTAAGGCTCTGGAGCCTCGCTGGCTGAGTTTCAACACCAACTCTGCCGCTTGTTAGCCATGTGACTTTGGGACAGTAACTTAACTGCTCTGTGCCTCAGTTTCCTTGTTTGTAAGAGGAGATTGTTGTGCCAGTCAACCTCATCAGGCTGCTGTGGGAATTAAATGAGCTAATACGGACAGAGAACCTGCGCTGAGGCACGGCTCAGGCAATGCCAGCGTGTCTGTGTGGTTGTTGAACTGGTGAACGAACCTCGGCTTTTGCACATGGGTTTCAGCCTAGAAGCTGACATCGGGGAGGGGGCATCTCCACACTTGACTGACCAGCCGGAGAAGGTCATACTGTCTCCCTGCCGTCTCCTCCACAGCTGGACTCTCGGCTGCCTCTCCCTGGACTAGTGGAGGAAGGGCCTGATGAGGTCGGGAGGTTGACAACCTTGTTCTAGCTGGAAGTCCTTTCCTGGGGAGTTTAGGAACTGAGCTCCAGAGCTGGGAAAAATGCTAGGATCAGCTCCAGGCTATGAAGGAAGAGGATCCCAGGGCTCATGGGACTGGGCGGGGGTCAGCTCCTTGCCCCGGCCCACTGGGGTCCAGGTGTCGCCTTCCTGAGGCTCCTGTCTGGCTTCTGCTTACTGGTACCCAGAACGCTGTTCCAGCGCTGTAGTCAGCCTGCAATTAGCGAAATGGAGGCACAAGTGCTGGCTTGCAGATTGTGGGTGGAGGACAGGATGTGGTGGGAAATAGCTCACCAGCTCCAGGGGCGGGGGTGGCGTTTGTCTGTGTTCCCTGGTGATTTGGCAACACAGGCTGCCGGGCACTCACATGGGGTTGGCAGCCTTTGAAAAACCCTGCGGGGGCCCCGACCCTTTCCTTCTGTCGGGTCAGAGGTGGGCCCACTGCTTTGCCCTCTGGGCAGTGAGCTCAGCAAGGCCAGAGCCAGGACACCAGGCACATCCTGGGGGTGGGCGTGGAGCTGAGGACAGGCGTGAGAGTGGATAAGGCCTGACTGTGGGCGTGGGGTGAGGAACCAGGAGATGGGCAAGGGGCGTGAGCCCACGGGGAACTGCAGGCTGCGGTGGGTGGAACTCCAGCACAGGGACTCAGAGGAGAGACCTGGGCAACCTGTTTGTGCCCATGGCAGCACATGGAAGGTGATACAAACAATCTAAAGAGTTTGCGTGGAAATCTAGGTTTCCAGGTTCTCTGGGAGACCTAGAAGTTCAGCAGCATAGCCTACATCTTTGCGAGGCAGCACCCAGACTAGGGTGCTCAGTGGCTGCTCCCTTTGGAAGGGGCCCCCATTCTTTGGTCTGATACAGTCCCGCCTACTCCCTGTCATCATCCAGCCCAGAAGCCCAGTTCCATAGCTGTTCATCCACCTACACTGGGCCAGTTGCATTCTTTGGAGTTTGTGACCTTTGGCCTGGGGACGCTGTGCTCAGGACCTGGCTCTCTCCTGAGGGTGGTCAGGAGGCTCTGGAGGTGGTGACTCCAAGCTGAGACCTACAGGCCCAGCCTGTCCAGGCAGAACTGCAAAGGCCCTGAGGCAGGAAAGGGCTTCCTGTGCTCTGGGACCTCCTGGAATGGAGTGCACAAGACAGACTACACGTCAGGAAGAGAAGAGAGAACCTTTTGGAACAAGTTAGAAAGATATCCCAGATGGGGCAAGCAAGAAGAGCCCATTGTGGATACACACCAGAGGACAGAGCTCTCAGAGTGAAGGAGGTGGGTGGCCAGAGGGCTCCCGAGGCGTCTCTGCCCTGAGGCTGACCAGGCCCAGGTGGAAATTGCTGGGCACTGCTCACACCTGTTTTTGACCAGCAGGGAAATTTCTGCCCTCCCCTCTCCAAGGAGCTCGCAGCAAACTGTCCTCACTCAGTAGTGTCTGAGCCTCCTTCACCGGTTCTGGTCTAGGCACAGGGTGGGAGGGTGGAGTGTCTCCTTGGCTGGGACCTGACATTGGGACCAGGGCTGGGCTGCCCCTGAGCCTTGGGTCTGGGAGAGCAGATCCTGCACAGCCGACCCTTGTGCAGCCTGACAGCCCTCAGGAGCTCGCCCACCCAGTAAGTGAGCACATTCAGGGCACTGGGATTTGGGGGTGGGGGGGAACACAGCACTGAGGAGCTGCCCTTTGGGGTCCCTTTTGGACTCTCAGCAGGGAGAAGGCTTCTCAGCTAACCCCTATGTCTATGTGGCTCCTTCCCCTCGGTCCAGAAGAGGCAGCTCCTTTGCTGGCCGAAGAGCAGGGTCCTGGGCTGGCTGGGGGCCATGCTGCAGGGGGACTTGCTTTCCCTTGGGGCTGTTCTGAGTTTTGGGAGCTTCTTGGGACTTCAGGGAACACAGAAGCTTTTCTGTTCTGTTTTAAATACATTTTCTCTAGTTATGAAAGAAATGCATGTTCATTACAGAAACTGTGGAAAAGAACACAGAGAAAAATCATTACTACAAGGTTATGCTATGAACCTTTTCGTGCATGTGCCTCTGGGTGTCTTCTCTGCAGAGCTGCACTCACACGTGTGACTTGGGCAGTGGGGCAGTGGAAGGGGAGGGACACTAGAGCTGGACGACCTGGGTTCACAACCTTGTTCTGACACTTGTTAGCCGCATGGCTCCCAGGGAGCCACTTGGTTCCCTTGTGCCTCAGTTTCCTGATCTGTGAAATGAGGACAATGGCATCACCTTCCTCACGGGATGATACAGACCACATCATTTTGTGACCTTTTTTTTTTGACTTTGCTCCTGCAGTCGGTTTGAATTTTAGTCCACAAATCTGGGCATAAGAGGCAAATTCACTCTTTAAATCAAATATTTTCTTGCTCTGCTTATCTGCCCCACCTCACTGAGGGGCTATCCCTGTCCACCCCTTGGGTCTCCCTAGAAATGGCCTGAAATAGTGACAGTTGTCTCAGGTCCTTCTTGTGTGCCGTGATGTGGGCTTATTGCCAAGTGTGAGGGACCCTTGAGCGCAGGCCTGCTGTAGGGGGGTCTTTGTCTAGATGGGGCAGGGCAGGGCTGGAACTTGGGTACAGCCCCTGGGGCATGCTGCCACCGTTCCCTTGAAGACCACCATCTGCTTGTGGTGCAGTTAAGGGATGAGGTGGATGGGAAGGGAGGAGGGGACAAAGGGACAGGAGGGGGCAAGGTGACAGTTCCTCCAAACCTTTTCTTGCCTCTCTCTTTTCTCATCCCTTTCTCTCCCCATCAACAGCTTCTCCCATTCCTCTGCAAACTGCCCCAGTGAATTTAGAATTTAGAACCAAAACCCAGAAGACAGTTTGCCTTGCAACACAAATCTCCCATGAGACTAGTGAGCACAGTCTTGGCTGGCGTGGGAGAGGAAAAAATGTAGGGAGAACAAAATACAATAGTTCCTAATTCTCCCAATTCTTCTATGCAGTGGCAACAAAATCCAATGAATATCTCAACTTATTGTTTCAGTATACAATGTTTTTTTAATGTCACTAAGAATTCTTTTAAGGTTACAGGGTAACCTTAATTAGCTGCAAGAGATCCCAATATGTGGATATTTCCAGTTTTCCCAATGAACATTCTTATACCTAAAATGTGGATGGATCTCTGATATTTTCTTAGATTTCCTAGCAGTGGGATTACTGAGTCAAAGGGTCTGGCTTTTTTTTTTTTTTTTAATGAATTTTATTTCTTTTTTATTGTGGTAAGAACAGATACCATGAAAATTACCCTCTTAGCAAATTTTAAGTGTACATACAATATTGTTAACTATAGGTACAATGTGAACAGCAGCACTCTAGAACTTATTCATTTGGCATAACTGAACTTTATACCTATTGAACAGCACCTCCCATATCCCCCACCCTCCTGCCCCTCACCTGGCTTGTTTTTAAGGTCTTTGGTCTTTTTTGTCCTCTAGACTGTTGTGCGAATTCCAGGTCAATCAGCAATACACGAGAGTCCTAACTTCTCGTGGAGAAGAGGGGACTTTTGACTAGTTCCAGGGGCTTCACCAGGCTTGGCTTTGGGGATGCAGTGGCTTCTTTCTGTGAAGTGTCCTGAAAGCTTCATGAAGCCCAGCAGTGAAATGCCCCTGGTCACAGCCCCCGGCAGAATGTGTCTCTTTCCCTGGCTGGCTTCCCCCACAGTAGCACCTGGAGCTCACCTAACATGGGCCTGGTGATGGGGGACAGATACACGTTAGGTCCTTAGGAAGCAGATGCTGCTGGTAGGGCCCTGGGTGGCTCCCTGGTGAGGGGAAAGGCCCTTGAATGGTGCAAGTGTATGCACAGGAGCCTGTGTGTATGCATTGCACTGCAGGCCTACCTGGTGAGACTGGCAGGGGATGAGTGACAGGCGCTGAATGGGCAAGGCCTCTGGGACATTGTAGCAGTGCCATGGACGTTGTGGAAGGAGCAGCAAGAGGCAGAGCCAGAGTAGGGCACAAGAAGGAAGAAGTCTGAAGGGCAGGGGCTGGATGGGGGGTCCAGGCTGTTTGATATCAGCAAGTCCAATGCCACAGACAGCATCCCCCAAGTGGCTCCCCGTGTTCACTCTCAGTGGGTCCCGGCTGCAGGAGGCAGCATCTGCTTCATGGCAGGGAAAGCATTGGTTAGGTTGATGCTGTGGAGTTCTGATGGCCAGTTTGGGGCATTTTGGGGATGGGGGAGGCTCTCTGAACAGCAGATGCTCATTCCCTCATTCCGAGAATTAAGTGGCTTTTTCCTTTCCAAACTTTTTCCTCTGTAGTTGCTTCCAAATGCCCATTTTCAAACTGGTGTAGGTCTATGGTGGAATTTTCATTTGTCTGTGACAAACTGAGGAAAAAAAAGACTGTGAAGTGAATTTTTAATGAGGCTAGCTTTGTTTAATTTTGAGGACTGCCCTTTATTCTGAGGCAATGACCTTCCTTTTGGTGTTAAAATGTTCTTTCTTTTATGAAATGATTATGAAAGTAAATGGCATTTTCTTTCACTCTCGTCACTTGGCAATTTAAAAAGCTGCAACTTCTACGTGGACACGTGTCCCTGCACGCCCCACCCACACTTTTGTGTTTGTAAGTTTATCTAGCCAATAAAAATCTGAAAATTTAGGGTCCACCAGGTAAGTCCTCTCAAGAGTGAGCCTAGCCCATGGCTTGAGTTCTCATCATATTGCCTTTTATCGAAAAACTCTTCATTCAACAAATCTCAAGAGCCAACTTTGCCAGGCCTTGTACCCGGAGCTGTGGTGTGGGCTTGGCTAGTGGTGAGAAGGGTCGCACTTGGATAAGCTTCCCAAGGCCTTGATCCTCCCATAGTAGGCTGAAAATGGCCTTTCCAAAGATATCCATGTGTAATCTCTGGAACCTGTGAATGGATCTTATTTTGCAAGCACTGTGATTAAGGTAAGGATTTTGAGAGGAGGCATTTATCCTGAATTATCCTATTGGCCCTAAATTCAATCACATCTATCCTTATAAAAGAGAGACAGAGGGAGTTTTGAGACAGACGCACAGAAGAAGAGAAGGCAATGTCAAGATGGCGGCTGTGACTGGCGTGATGTGGCCTCCAGCCCGGGAATGCCAGCAGCCACCAGAAGCTGGAAGAGGCAAAGAACAGATTCTCCCTGAGAGCCGCTGGAGGGAGTGTGGCCCTATCAACAGCTTGATTTTGGACTTCTGGCCTCCAGAATTGTGACAGAATAAATTCCTGTTGTTTTCAGCCACCAAGTTTGTGGTAATTTATTATAGCAGGAAACTATTATTCCTCCCTCAAGTCGATGAGAGTGGCTAAGCCACGGTGAACTACTGGGGCCTGGTGGTCCTGAAAATGTCTGGACCGACTATATTGCGTATCAATACAAATCCTGTGTGATGAGTTTTGTCTGGTCCACCCTTGCTGGGAATCCCCCAAATCTTTTTCATCAAGGCCTGGACCTGCCGACATGGATTCTACCTCTGCCTGTGGCTAGTATCGTCAGTGTCAGGTGTGAAATTTATTCCAAACACAGCTGTGTGCCATCGTTATTTTATTTCTCTACAACAAGTTGAATCTGCTGCAAGGTTTCACTGTTCTGGGTGTCCAGGAATTCAATTTCAGTCATCCCTGGGGCTCTTCCTTGTCCCGGAGTGTGGGGAAATGTCCTGAGGTCTTGTGCACTTGGTGGGTGGCTTGAACCTTGTCACAGCTGGTTCCCTCCTTTTCTATGCGACCTGGAAGGCGGGTGGCTCTGCATCTTCTATGCCACGCTGGCCCGTGGGGATCACATCCAGTGACAGGACACAGCCTCTTAAGACGTGCCACACAGCATCCCTTTGATTTCCTAGCTCTTCCTAGCCCAGCCAGGGGCAGGAGGCACCCACAGACCCTTGTTTCTTCATCCATTCAGTCCTGGAGGACATTTTCTGTTGCTTCCCCTTCTGACTCTGTCTGCTTCTTAACTCCCAAACTCACCTCTCACCTTCCCTCTCTGTAACAATCAAGAGGAATACCCCTGTTATGGGCTGAATTGTGTTCCCCACTAAAATCCATAAGTTGAAGCCCTAATCCCCGGTGTGACTGTATGTGGAAATAGGGCCTCTGAGGAGGTAATTAAGGTTAAATGAGATCATAAGTGTGGGGCCTAATGGCATCCTTATAAGAAGAGAAAGAGACACCAGGGATTCATGGGCACAGAGAAGAGGTCAAGTGAGGACACAGGGGGAAGGCGGCCGTCTGCAAGCCCGGAAGAGAAGTCTCACCAGAAACCAGCCCTGATGGCGCCTTGATCTTGGACTTCCAGCCTCCAGAACTGTGAGAAATGAATTTCTGTTGTGTAAGCCACTCAATCTGTGGTATTTTATTATGGCAACCCTGGCAGACTAATATACCACCTCAGTGAGGTTAGATTTTTCCAGAATAGAAGCCATGGGAGGAGTCATTATTCTGACAGTCCCCCTAGCTCTTTCCCTTTGTCCAGAAATATTCAAGGCCCTGAGGAAAGAGAGTGCACCGTGGGGCGCTCTGCTGGTGATGTTTGGGGATGGGGAAACACCTGTAGCCTACCTACCTATAGAGCACCAGTACACAGCTCATTCATTATCCTGCCATCTTAGTGCTGGTTCTGTTTGCAAACACGCGGATATCCTGGGGCTGACTGCATGTTGTCCAACGTGCTCCTTTAAGGACACGGAGTGCTCAGGGCCTCCAGCTCCAGGTGGAGGTCCCCAACACCTCACATGACTGATCAGGAGAGGCACACGTGAGGATAAAACCCCAGAGGTGAGAAGGGAGGAGGTATGGAATTGTACCCGTCAGTGTTTCCCAAAATGCATCTCATGGGGTCCTAGGTAGTACATCAGACAGAGTTCTGTGGTGTCAGATTAAGGAAACGTTGGGTCGAGTTAAACTTTTTTTTTATGCTTTAGGTCTTCACAGAATCTTTAATATGCTAACGTCCACTGTGAATCTCTAAGGGCGTGTTCTCACATGTAGCATTTCACAAACCTAGGGGATCACTGAATTGTCTTTTCACTGAGCATCTAGTAGGATCAGTGTTTGGTGGACCCCAACTGCTGATATTCAATGCAGAATTATGAAATATGAGACCTGGAAAGGACCCTTGAGATTAGATAGTCTGAAGCCCTTGGATTTACATTTGGGGAAACTGAAGGCCAGGGAGGTGAAGGGATTTGCCAGAGTCATCCAGTTGTGAGTGGGAGAGCCAGGCCTAGGACCCAGTTCTCCTGCTTCCCAGCCTGCTGTTTTACTTCCACAGCCCTGCTGCCCGCCGTGCTGATTGACATGGGAGGCACCGTGCAGGAAAATGCTGGCTCCAGGGGACTCAGGCAGGCCCCCAGCCTTGACCCGCCTCCTACTCAGGGTCAGTGCTGTCTTTGGTGCTTAATTTTGACAGTGAGTGGCCTGGGAGGGTACTCAGCATCTTGCCCATTTTTTTTTTAAAGGAAGAAAACATTTTGCATTTGATAAATCAAATCCAAATCTATTTTATTCAGCACATTTCCTGGTAAGATTGAAGGCCTCAGGGAAATTTAATCCCGTGTTTCTGATTCATCTTCATTTGAACTCATCTGTTTTCGTTCTCTGCGTTATTTCTCTGGCCCCAGCCCTCAGAGCTTTCCTCTAATCTCTCTGCCCTCAGAAAGAAGGCATTCTATTTGGACAGATGGGAAGGTTCCCTACCCCTAACTGTCATGTCTCTCTCACCCGCCCCAAATAAACCCCTGGAAATTCTTAAGTGCCTTTCAAAATGGAGAGTACATGTCACGGGGCTGCAGGAATCAGAAGAATGTTTAGGAGAAAAGAGAATGGAAATGACTAATGGCCCAAAAAATCAGGACTGGGAAGACCTAAAATGGTTCAGCTTAAAAGATGGTCAGGAGGTGATTTAATAATCGTGACAGAAGAGCAATTAAAGCTTGGGGACCAGTTCCTGCAGGGACAGAACAGGAGGAAAGGGCCTGAAGCTGCAGCATGAAGGAATTAGGTTAGACACATGGAAGGATTTCTTGATTGAGATGGTCTTTAACACATTAGAGTGGATGTGAAGGGTTTAGAGAGAGGCCCTTGGGGCGGTGGAAAGATCACAGGCTTTGAGGGCAGAGGTTGTACGTCTGGTCCTGCTATTGTTGCAGTACGCAACCTTGGGTACGATACTGACCTTGAGATGCTCTGTCTCTATCTGAAGCAGTGGAGGTGATATACCCCCCTCACAGCACTGTCAGGAGGATTGGACAATGTATGCCGCATTCACGGCCCACGTGAGGGGCTCAGAACTGGGGGTGCTTAATCTGATGACCCTGATGATTACGATAAAGGATCAAGAAGCACAGGGTACCCTTCTCTTAGCTTTACAGTCTCACTGGGGGTGAAGCCCCATGCTGGCAAATTATCCAATAACCAAAGAAGGGCAGTGGCTACCTGAGGTGCCTGAAAGGGTTATGCCCCTCAGGAACTCCTGGGCATGGAATCTACTTTTCTCACTCCTGGTGAAGTCGTGGCCTCACTGATGCTGAGATTATTTCAAGGACCCGGGGAGCCTAACATCTAGAAATAGTCCCTCACATGCAATCATTACATGTGCAGATTATTGGGTAAATTCTTACTGAATGTTGATGTGGGGCTGCAGTACAAAAAGACTACTACAGCTAAAATTAAGTTTTTCAGGTCAGGGAAGACCCTAGCTTTGGTGGAGAAAGTCATGGGGATCTGAGGGTCCCTCACTAGGGGGTTTGGGGGACATCTGAGAGATGCTGCATTGGTTTTGGTTCACATTACCACTTTGCTTTGGCTTAAATTTCTGATTTATTTCAAGTATTCAGAAATTTTCAGTGGGTGTCAGTGTGTGGAGTCTCTTCCTCCCAATACACAGCCCACCTGAAAAACGCCGTCCCAATTAGCTAGAGGGGACAGTATAAGGTAAGGGCCAAAGTGAGTATAAGCAGTATAGACTGAATTAGAGAAGGATAAGATCAGGACAGCCACAGTAATCACGGCCAGCTTCCCGAAGGAGAGGGACTTGTCTAAACCTTACAAGGAGTGATAGCTCTTGGAGAGGCAGAGGTGATGGGCCAGAGGCTGGCCATTCAGGTGCGGAGACAGCCTGGACCAAGGTTCATGGTTAAACCAACGGTCATGAATGATCATGTGGGAGCCGTTTAGGAGAGGAGTAAGAAATGAGGCAGAGCAGAAGGCTGGGCAGCTGATGGAGTCTCGGGAGTCCCGCCAGTGTGGCGTTTGAACTCGATATCCTAGGCAACGAGGAACCAGAGAAGGTTTCTTGACAAGAGAATGGCATGACAAAATGGGCATGAATACATATGCAAACTGGAGATTTCAGTGCTGAGCAGAAAATCTTCTAAATCTAGAGAAGAAAAGTGGGGGAACATTCAAGTATAAAAATACTTTATATAAATAGTATAAAAATAGTATAAAAATTATACTATTTATAATTATAATATATAATTATACTATTTATAATAAATGTGATTTGGTAAACATTTTGTGTGTGGAGATACAGATATATATATATATATATACACACACACACTTAGATTTGTTTGTTTTAAAATACTACCCAAAGTAGAAATATTGCATCACAATGTATGAATAAATTAGAGAATTAAAGATTTTTGAAAAATATTGCAAAATTGCTTTCTAAAAGGCTAGTATCACTTTACATGTCTATTAACAGTATTTGATCATGTTTGTCTAAATATGTCTTCCCTGCACTGTGTATTCTAATTAACAAAAAAAAATCTTTGCTAAATTGAAAGGTACAAATATTTTAATTTTCATCACTTTGATTACTCGTAAAGCAGAATATTTTTCCATATGTTTGTATGTTATTTAAACTTCTTTTATGAATTGCTCACTGATATCCTTTGGCCAATTATTTCTTTTGGAATTATGGTGTTTTCTTATTTTTGAGTGAGCTGTTTATATAGCAATGATTTTTAGTAGCTATTTTTTCTGATAATAAAGTTTCTCTTTGAAAAAATCAGAAAATGAAGACACATTTTTAAAAAAGAAGTAACTATCAGCATAATCCACCACCCAGAGATAAGAGCTGCTGATGTTGTGGTGACTATCATTCTGGATTTTTTTCTCCTGATCATATATATGCATATAAATAAGGACATATGTCAAAAATGAGAAAAATGGGACTGCAATTTCCATACTATTTTATCACTGCTTTGTTTCACGTAGTAGATTGTAGACATCTTTTCCATGGCAATAAAGGTAGTATAGACCTACATTATCATCTTTACTATTTGGATAGCATTTCATTGTACAGATAGATACCTTGTTTGTTTAATCAACTCCCAGATTAATATGTTGAAAAGTTTCCATTTTTTTCCTATTGTGAACATATCCACAGTAAATATATTGTAGTTATGACTATATGCCACTGTCCTCCTATTTCCTGAGGAATAATTCTGAGAAGTGGGATTGCTGGGTCGCAGGGTGAACATATTTAATGTTTTGATATGTATCATCAGACTACTCTCCATGAAGGCTAAGAATCTTCACTTCCCTCCCCCATAGCGTTTCCCACTATATCCCCAATGCTGAGTGTTACTGCTCTTTTACAGCGTTGCCAATGTCATAGGTGAAAAATAAGTTTCTTCTTTTTATTGACATTGTTTTGATTATTAGAGAGATCAAGAGAATTTTAATTTACCAACCAGCTATTTTATATTTCCTTGTCCATATGTGGTCCAATTTTCTTTTGGGATGTTTACACAGATATTTATCCTTTTCTATGAATTCCATATAGTTTTCTTTTTTTATAGTCAATTCTATCAGTTTTTATCCCTATGAATCTTTTCTTTTTTCTGACTTTTTGATTAGATCTGAAGAGGTAGTTTTTGAATTACCTTTTTGAAATCTGGGGAAAACATGGATTTGTTGAAAGACAGAGGACAGCTGATAATTTGGAGATAACGCTGGAAATAGTTGTGCTGTACATGGAGCATAACAGAAGATTAGTTTGAATCTTTCTTGATTTCTAGTTTTTTTTTTTTTTTTTTTTAGTGGCACCTCCATTCTCCTAGACAATGGACATGGAAATTATCTTTTCATCAGTATTTCTCCATTCATTATATTTAATGGGTTAATTCTTTCAGTTTCTTTGAAACATATCTCAGATTTGAAATTTCTTCTTTTTTTTCCAGCATCATCTGGGTCTGGATTACTGCCACATTGTGTGGGTGTGCAGGTGTGTGTGTGTGTGTGCGCGCACATACATCTGCAGGAGGGCAGACCTTTGGTCACCTTACTGACTGCTGTGTCCCAGCACCCAAACAGACCCTGAAACTGGGTAGGTGCTCAACTGATATATTTTAAAATGGAGACATGGGTTATAGAGAAGGGTGGGTAGTTTAGCTGCTTTGCCCATCAGGGACTGCCCTCTTGGGAAGAGATCAGTCTGTCTACCTTTTATCCATCGGAACATCCATTCTTTATACATGGGTACCTGAAATCCCTTGTGAAAAAAGACAGGTTAAAAATAAAAAGAATTAATTGCAGTATTAGCTAGGATTCTGTCAGTGGTAGAAACTGACTTGAACTAGATCAAGTAAAAGGAAGAGCTTATTGTAAGGCTATGGGTGTTTTCATGGAAATCACAGGCAGAGATGCAGCTAGACCCTAGGAAGGGGCTAGAATGAAGACAATGGGACTTTTTGGTCTCTGGACTATTTTTCTTTCTGAATGTCTGCTCTCGTCTCTTATTTTTTATTAACACTGAAGACCAGTTTCCTCTTCATCTTGGACCACAGGGACGTCAGATTATAGCTATGTCATAGCTCCTGAATTTGTATCTTCTCCATTCAAGAGACTACCCTAGACTGAATTAGAATCTCAGTCCCATTTCCAAATTTCTAAAAGAAAGAGGCCAAGCAGCTGTGACTTGGGGGCAGGGTCATGTTGTATAAGCATGGCTTGTGGGGGCCCATGGCCTGCGGAGTAGTTAAGGGGACCTTGGTGAGCTTCGCTGACACCATGAAGGGGTCTACAGTTATGATCAGGATCCTGGCTTTGGACTGGGTGGAACAGGCTCTCTTTACCAGCCAAACTCCACAGAGCTTTCTCCCTTGGAATCTCCTATCTGGATTAAATCCATTTTGGTCAAGGATTCTACAAGAATATCAGAAGAGGGAAAATGTTTGTAGGACTAATGGAATTCCAAGGAGATGGGACTATATGGGAAAGTGTGGAACAACTAGCATATGAGCTTTGGAATTAGTGGTAATTTTTATTTAAGACCCAGCTCTCTACAGTGTCTAAATATTCTCCCTCCAACCAGGGTTGCCAGATTTAACTGGTGTGTGAGGTTACATATGTCTTGTGCAATATTTAGGACATACTTATACTAAAAAGTATTCATTGTTTGTCTGAAATTATAATTTCACTGGAGGTCCACTATGTTATCTGGCATTCCTAACCCTAACACCATTAATTACAATTGGAGAGGAAGGTTTGAGTAAACTGAAGTATATTCGTCATATTTTTTGAGGTTCTAGTGTTTCGGTACTTCTCAACTAAACTAGTGTGTTTGGGGCATTAAATTATAAATTATTTATTGCCTTGGGTATATATTCCTGGAAGGCCAGGCTGAGGGCAACGCAAAAAAGGGTAAATCCGGGGCTGGCCCTGTGGCCCAGTGGTTGAGTTCGGCATGCTCCACTTTGGCAGCCGAGGTTCAGTTCCTGGGTGTGGACCTACACCACTCATCAGCAACCATGCTGTGGTGGCGACCCACATACAAAATAGAGGAAGATTGGCATGGATGTTAGCTCAGGTGAATCTTCCTCAGCAAAAAAAAAAAAAAATAAATAAATTAAAAAAAACATAAAAGGATAAATCCATGGAGTAAATATTAGAACTGAGGCTAAACTTTTCAATGTTCTTCTTTCTACCCTAAAAACTAAACAAATCAACCCTCAGAAACTCCATTCAGTGTGTCTAGACTTTTAACATCAGAGATTTATTCCTTTGGCTGTGAAATTCCTACCTCTTGGTGAATATTTACTTAAAAAGAACAGCAACAAATCTCATCAGGCATTTCCTACCTTATCAGAGTCTTCTGACAAATAAGTAGTATAGTTCCAATTGCTTTCTCCTCCACCCACAACCCATTCAAAACTGATTGCCTTCCCTTCTACATTCCCATAGGTTCATTTGTTCATTCTACAAACATTCACTGAGCACATACTATTTATTGAGTACCAGGCATTTTGCTTGACACTGAGTAGAGAGTGATGCCCAGGACATCCCTGCCCTTGCCTATCAGTTCTCAGCACTCTATGTGGTAGTGGGTGCTTTCTCCCCACCCAGAGGCCAGTGGCTCCTCAAGTGGAAACCGTGATTTACTCATTTCTGTAACCTTGGCTTCTAGCATAGCATCTCACACAATTGTCACATTGATACCCAGTGCTTGAAGAGTTCAAGGGGAAAAAAATTCCAGAAAGTATGGCTGAATGGGCTGAAGATAATTTGGCTCCATTCATGATTTCCTGATAGGCTGACCCTTTCTGGAAGGTTGGCTGTTAATCAATCTCCCATCTCAGCCCATAGTCCCTCTGAATGTTCCAGAATGATGGGATATTCTTGCTCATAGGTAGACTAGTGGTGGGCACAACACTGTGGGGAGGAGCATGGAAGTAAAGTGAAGAGTTTCTAGGGAAGAAGAGCCATTACATTTAACGCAAGCTGTGGACTCCTGTTTTCTCTAGCCCGGCAGCTGTCTCTGAAAGTGTCTGGGGACTCAGACATGGCTTGGAGTGGCATTTTGTCAAGTATTACATTTGATGTAAGATAAGCAAAGGCAATTCACTTGTTCTGAAGGTGTTGATGGCTGCTCTGATTTCTGGGGAGAGTTCTCTACACTCATGACAGTTTGCTCCTTCCCTCTGACTGCTCTCTCCTCCATCAAAATGTCATAAACTTCCAGAGCTAGATGGAACTTTGGGTGTCAGAGAGGCTACCCCTTTTATTTAGCTGATCAGGGTAAAAGGGTTTCGAGAGGTGAAGTGACTTGCTTGAGGCCACATAGGAAATTAATATTTTGATTCCTAGTCTACTACTTCATCATCTCCATAAAATATTTACATATTTTTAAATTACTTTTTGCAACAGTCTGTTTTTCAAATCAATCATATGAGGGATACATATATAAATACTCATGCATAAGCATATACACATACACATGCATGCACACACATACAGATAATGGTGTAGTGGCTCTGATTAAGGTAGGGGTGATGGCCAGCTCTACCATTCTGGTTTTCCTTTCACCCCCTTTGGAGCACCTCCAAAGAACCATAGGATATGGGGGGGCCCCACTTGGATAACCACTACGTTCTCCCATATTGTATCCTAACTCCAACCCTGAAAATTTCTTCACAAGAAATCTAATAGATTTCTGGCCATCATCATTCTAAAATGTGAGAGTATGCTAGGCTTGCTCCATTTTGTCTCTAATGCAACTCAGAAATCTGGTGTGGGGGAGAAATTACAGACAGCCAGGAAAATATCTAATACAGTTTGGGAACCAAGAGGGTGATGGGAAAAATTGTCATCCTCCAGCATAGCTGAAGGATGAAGGTCACTTGATCAGCATCTCTGCATCCACCCACTGCTTTTTAGCAGGAATACAATCTAGTTTCCTTCCTCCATGTTTTGCGTTTTTACACTCAGATTTATGAAAGATAGAATCGTCAAGTGCATTTTAACATAACAAGATTTCTCCCCAAAGGTAAATACCAAATACCACTATTTCTATCACTTGTTAGTGATAAGGAAGATGGAGGAAGACACAAGACTCCTGCAACGATGAAAGCTTTTAGAGCATCTTTCCCCTGAGTGTGGGACACAGCACTGTTTATTGGATGATTACATCTCTGGACAGACTCCTTTATCATTCAGAGACTGAGGCAGAAATTTCATCTCTACTTTGCAATTCCCTAGATCTTGTCTAAGCTAATAAAGATGGTGGTTCCCCTTGACTTCAGACATTCAACTTATTAGTCTTTTAAAAAGCAAATTGCTAATAGATGGTTATCAACATAATAGAATCAGAGAGAGGGAGTAAGATGCTCTTTAGAAGACAGTGTTCAGGCCGGCCCCGTGGCTTAGCGGTTAAGTGCGTGCGCTCCGCTGCCGGCGGCCCGGGTTCGGATCCCGGGTGCGCACTGAGGCACCGCTCCTCCGGCCATGCTGGGGCCGCGTCCCACATGCAGCGGCTGGAACGATGTGCAGCTATGACGTACAACTATGTACTGGGGCTTTGGGGGAAAAATAAATAAATAAAATCTTTAAAAAAAAAAAAAAGACAGTGTTTATGCCCTCCCAGGCTCCAACCCTTTGCTATCAAGCTAAGAGATGGGTCCATCTTGCTTTTCAATCTTCCCCTGGGGTTGGTGTCTGAAAGATTTTTCTGATTATAAAAGATATTTACGTGTTTAAAGGGAAAGTCGCTTTAGCTAAAATAACAAAGACCATTGGGGCATAAGCATAGCAAAGCTCTTCAGTCTGAAAGGGAGAGCTGTCAATGCTATCCAAGGCATTTTTGCATTTAGATTTTCCCTTTGTCCTTGAGGTCGTTTTCAGACAGTGCCAAGAATTTTCAGGCAATCACTACAAAAATAAGAAACAATCACCTTTTAAATACCCACAACCTTAATCCTAAGGCAGGAGCTGTTGTATACCACTGGAGATTTTTCCACCTAAGATCTCTGCTCTACAGCGCCCTTGTATCTTATTGATTTAAGGATAGTTTTCTTCTAACATGACACATATTTGTAGTTCTGACCTTATGACCAAACAAAGCAAAAATATTTCTACAAACGCTCCTTGAATTACAAGAGAGTTTTTAATTTTATTTTCTGAATGACAGAAAGAGAATATTTTATTACAACCAGAGAAACTCTAGTGACAGGCAATTCTACTCTATTTAGCATCATGAGAACTTATGTGCAATGAATAATTAAATACTAACATCCTGAACATCAGCTCATTCAATTGCAAGTGTTTGGGAGTTGTGTTCCTTCTCCCTGCTACAATTGTTATGGCACCAGGTCCATTTTTGCCCACCGCCCAGAAAGCCAATCACCGAGACGACGAGAGATTGCAGAGAGAGAGGGTTTAATCACAAGGCAGCCAAGTGAGGAAAACGGGAGAACAAGTCTCAAATCTGCCTCCTCGAAAATAGGGACTCAGGGATATTTATGGGGAAGGTGGCGAGGTGGTCTGAAATGATTGGAGGAGAGGAGAGATGAGGTAATTGACGATCTGCGCAAGCATAGTCAGGCTTCATGCCTCTTCCTAGGACACGTGTTCACAGAATGGCGGCCTTAGCATGCCAGGGGTGGAGTTCCAACCTCTTGCCGTCAAAAGGTCGCTTATGGGACACATGTCTGCATGGGCCCAGTTGATGGGTTGGTGGTCTCAATCCAGCCTGAAGTGGACAAGGGGTTCAGTTCCTGAAAAAAAAAAAATAGCTCAAACACCCATCACCATGGTGACCTTGGCTCCAGGGGGATGTTACCTATAGGAACCTAGTGGAAGTCAGATAGCATATTATCTAAACAGCACAGTTAACAATGGGTGAGTTTATCATGCAGATTTAAGTCCTCGCCTTCCATTCTGATAAGTTTCTAGGGAAGGCCATCCCGAGCCCTGCCCCCCCCCCTTTCTTCATGGTACAGGGAAGAAGATACATTTACAAATGGAGATTTTCTTTACAAATGGAAATGTCTTTTATAAAGGGCAAGCAGAACTAAGAATGGGCTTAGCCGGGACCCACCCAATCACTGGAGTTGTTTATGGTAATGGCCTGTTCTGGGGGCAGGACTCCCATCCCAAACTCCTTTGGTTAGTTAGTGGGGTTGGGGGCCAATTCTGATCCTCCATAGTTACTAGCTGCTTAATCATCAATGGCTGTTTGCCAGTTTCACAACCCTGAGACCTCTGTTCACCTCCTTTACCTGTGCTGGGAGGGTCAGTTCTGCTCAACCCACTGCAGATGGTCCACATGAGCATTCAGGATTTTGCATTTCTGCTGGAGCAGTTCGCTAGTGTGGATAGGACCTCTGGATGTAGTAAGTCGCTCAGTGGGGACCTTGTGATGTCTGTCTGCTGTAGTCTGGCTGAGCAATCACATTCCTGAGAGATGGTAAGTTCTATCACCTTCCTTATGTGACTATTGAAGTAGTTGTTACCCCTCTGACCCTCCACAGACTTCTGCACTGGGGACAACATATCTCCAAGTTCCTTATATTATGGCAGAAGAAAGTCCAGTTCTGGGTCTGACCTTTGGTGACTGAGTTTCATTTTTCCTATATCCCTTTCTGAAGTGGCTTTCTTTTCTCCTTTCTCATTCTCATCATGGACGTGGTAGCTAGGTGCAGGAAGTCTTTCCTGCTTGTGCAGAAAAAGATTAGTATAGCAGGCTTGAGAAAGCTATCCTTAGAGAGGCCTGCATCCAAGAATGACACTTGGATTTGGGGAGGTTCTCATCATTCCCTAACTGATTCTCTCACTGTGCCTAAACTGTACAAATGACGTGGTTTATGCTGCACACTTGCTTTCCTCCTGGGAGTCTGGAATTTTTGTACGTGCCAGGTAGAGGGTGCCTATATGAGCAGCCCCCAATAAGAACCTAGGGTGCTGTGTCTCTAATGAGCTTCCCTGGTAGACATCACTTCATTCGCGTTGTCACAATTTGTTGCTGGAGGAACTGAGCACATCCTATGTGACTGCACTGGGAGAGGACTCTCGGAAGCTGCTCCCAGTTTCCTCTGGACTTCCCCCCAAGGTGCATTTTCCCTTTGCTCTTTTTGCTTTGAATCCTGTAATAAATTTCACTGCAATAAATTTTAGCTGTGAGTACAACTATGTGCTGCGTTTTATGAGTCATTCTAGTGAATGATCAAACCTGGGGTGGTCCTGGGGCTCCCTGCTCCCCGACATACTGCTCCTCAGCTCGGGGCTCTAGAGTCTGCAGCTGGGTGTCTGTGCCAGAATTGCAGGGGCTCTCACAGGTGTAGACGTACCAGGTTCATTGCAGGTCATGTGGCAGCAACCTTGCCCTCATTTCACTTTTTTTTATTGAGGTGTTATCTATATAAATGAGATATTCAGATCCCTTGCTTAACTTTTGTGATGTATTCTACAAAAAGTCAGCTCCTCCTGGGCAGAAGTTGATGATGCAGATGTTCTAAAGTTAAATCCTGGGGCCTGTAGCTGAGCTGCAGTAGAGGCTGGTGGGAGGTGTGTTTGCCACATATTGGGAGAGTGCTGGTGATGGTTAATTTTATCTGTCAACTGGACTGGGCCATGGGATGCCCAGATATTTGGTCAAACATTCTGGTTATGTCTTTGAAGGTGTTTCTAGATGAGATTAACATTTTTTTTAAATAATTTTATTTATTTATTGTTTCCCCCAAAGCCCCGGTAGATAGTTGTATGTCATAGCTGCACATCCTTCTAGTTGCTGCATGGGGGACGCGGCCTCAGCATGGCCGGACAAGCGGTGCATCGGTGGAGCGCGCGCATTTAACCGCTAAGCCATGGGGCTGGCCCCGAGATTAACATTTGAATTGGTAGACCAAGTAAAGCAGATTGGCCTCTTTGATGTAGGTGGGCCTCATCCAATCAGTTGAGGGCCTGAATAGAACAAAAGGCTGACCCTCCTTCTGCCTGACTGCCTTGAGCCAGCACATCAGTCTTATTTGCCTCAGGCATGAACTGGAACATCAGATCTTCTGGTTCTCGAGCCTGCTGGTCCTCCGGCTGGAAATTATACCATTGGTCCTGCTGGGTCTCCAGCTTGCCCACTCACCCTGCAGATCTTAGGACTTTCAGCCTCCATAATCAATTCCTTATAATAAATCTCTTTTAAATATATATATATATATTTAATACATATATAGTCTATTGGTTTATTTCTCTGGAGAACCCTGACTGACACAGTCCCCACACTAAACCTTCTTGCCCCAGGAGTCGAGAGGGACAACCTTGCAGGAGGTGTGGTTGCTGTCTTTGCAGGGCTCACGGAGAATCTGTCCACAGGAGCACCATTGCTTCCGAAATTAAATTTGCTCATGACTCCAAATTCTCAGCTACAGCTGTTGTTGCCATTCCAGACTCCAAAGTACAGATCAATTTCTTACAAGTAAGATGAGCATTTTTTTCTTTTTTTCCTTTACTATGTCTCTATCCCCTTCCTTAAAACATGTTTCTTTTTTATTTTCTTTTATTTCCTCTCTTTGGATTCATATGTATATTCATGAATTTCAGCTTGCCTACTGTTCCCAAGTGTCTTTTTGCCTAAGATTATGATTCTTGATGCTTGTTATTTCCCCTTTATTATTTTCCTCCTTTCCTTTTAACAGGAACCCACAGACCTTTCTCTGTAATCACAGCCTGCCCTTATTTATTTTCCACAAACACTGGCACAAAGCTCCAGCTGTCTTTGGTGAAGACACTTTGGGAGACAACGTGCTCCTGAGGGTTGCGCAATGTGCAATGTGTTCTAAAGAAAAACATTTGAGGTGGGAAGGTTCACACGGTGGTATGGAAGTGGGAGTCCAGCTCATACGTTATGGCGAGCACCCTCTGGGAAGGCCATGCCTGCCCTCTGTCTGCTTCTCCCTTAGTCTTCTCCCTTCCAGACATTGGGTTACACTTTCCTTTCGTTCTCAAACTGTAGGGTGATTGGTGTTTTTAACAATATCCCAGTAATTCTGAAGTCCCTGTTCTGAGGACCACACTACTTGATCTCCCTGCCCCCCAGTCCTCTTATAAACAAGTCTGGCCAGGGTACTTAGCATACGAAAGCAGGGAAGGGGTCACAGGGAGCACCGAAACCTTGAATCGTGGGAAATTAGAGCAGTTCTTCTGGGTTTCTTTTGGTTTTGAGAAATCAGCTGAACAATGCAGATAGCATTCCTGGGACTTAGGTGGATTCACTCATTCACTCCAACTATCGTCTCCTGAGAACCAGGACTGAAGCAAAGAATTAGAAGGCCTTTCCTCTGAGACAGTTGCTGGGTTACAGAGAAGGGCAATGTGAACCCTAATTTATTTCCACTCTGGATGACAAGAGACAAAACAAATAGACACCAAAAGTAGTTAAGCAATAATTAAAGGCTCTCTGTTAATGTGACCAGATGAGAAAACATATGAAACTCATGAAAAATGAAATAGAAATCCCCAGAAGAGAGAACATTATGAACTGCACTGTAGCAAGTGAGTAAGGAGGGAGAGAAGCCAATTTTTTCAATGTTGCTGATTTGATGTGGGAGATTTGTAACAGAGAGATATCAAATTGCCTCTAGCATCAAAATGAATGAGTTAAAAATTTCATGTACCCAGGGCATGTTGTGGCTACCCTCTGTGGCGTCTGCTTTGTTAGGAATTCCATGACTGGAAATCCTTGGCATAAAAAAATGCATCACCTTGTGAAGACTTTAAACAGATGGCTCAAGAAAAAAAAGAAGGTAGCTAAGAGAAAATTTTAATTATAACAATGGCTCTTGATGCTTCCTGGAATGATCAAGCCAGAGGACAGAAAGGGACTTCAGGGTCCATCATCCAACTTTTCAGGCTTGAGTTTGCAAAGCTATCACCCCATAGTGATCTGTCCAACAGAAGTAGGTGGTGAGCCACAAATTCAAGCCACAGATTTTCAGTTTTCTGGTATGGGAGCCATAAGCCAGAAATGAGAGACACAGATTTTCAATTTTCTGGTAGCCACATTAAAGAAAGGAAAAGGAAATAGGAGAAATTAATTAAAAATTTATTTAACTGAAATAATGTTATATAATGTATTATATAAAATATATATATTATAAATACATATAAATATATAAAATATATTTTAAATTACAAATATATAAAATTTATATATAATATAAATTATAAATATATAAAAATATTATCATTTTAACATGTAATCAAAGTAAAAATTATTGAGATATTTTACATTATTTTTTTCTTTACTCAGGTGTTGAAGTCCTGTGTGTTTTTTCATACTGACAGCACATCTCAGTTCAAACTCACTACATTTCAAGTGCTCAATAGCCACATGTAGCTGCTGCTTAATGGATTAGCACAATTCTACAGTCTATTTGCTTCTTTCTTTCTTTTTTATTTTTTTTGGTGAGGAAGATTGGCCCTGAGCTAACATCTGTTGCCAATCTTCCTCTTTTTGCTTGAGGAAGAGTGGCTCTGAGCTAACATCTGTGCCCACCTTCCTCTATTTTGTATGTGGGATGCCGCCACAGCATGGCTTGATGAGCGGTGTAGGTCTGCACCCCGGATCCAAACCCTCGAACCCTGGGCCACCGAAGCAGAGCACGCTGAACTTAACCACTGTGCTGCTGGGCCGGCCCCTATTTGATTCTTTTGAGTTGCCTTAGCTGTAAAGGTGATGCTGTCATGATTCGTTTTCAATCAACCATAGTCCCAATTTGTATGGTAAATGGAGATGTGGATTATAGCATACATTTCTGCTTTTTGTATGAATATAGGACTCTCTATGTAAATAGTTGAACATAACCATCAATTGGTATTGTTATATTTTAATGTTGTTATAATACATAATTTAAAATGAGAGTTGTAGAAATGCAAATACATTTCAAGAAATATTCAACC
Organism: Ceratotherium simum simum; assembly: GCF_057802395.1. Taxonomy (NCBI): domain Eukaryota; kingdom Metazoa; phylum Chordata; class Mammalia; order Perissodactyla; family Rhinocerotidae; genus Ceratotherium; species Ceratotherium simum. Next base: position 23,833,202 of record NC_141903.1, read on the forward strand.
ATCATCTATCGGTACTCACTGCACCAGCATTGTTCTAGGAGCCAGGGACAGCGCAATGAACAAAACAGGCACAGTCAGTGCCCACATGGAGTTCACATTCTTGGTAGGGGAGGTAGGCAATAAATAAAGAAATAAACATATTGTGTGTTAGATGATAAGTGCTGTGGAGAAAAATAGAGGAAGGGGGATAGAGAGGGCTGGGATGAGACTCTACTCGTAAATTCTAACATTATCCAGTGTTGATTTAAAGTCCTTCCTCTTTTTCCTCTGAGAATCCTACAGAGAGACACCTTTATCCCCCCTTTTCATATCTTTACTTTGGTGACCAACTACCTCTTCCCTCCAAAATATAAACCTCTTGGAATTAAAGATACTGTGTCTTATTCTTTCTGGTGCAGACATTAAAATATCCAGGGAGAATTATCCAACTGATTTTTTGAAGTTCAAGGAAAAATGCTTTTGAAGTTTCTTGATTTCAGTTCTATTCTCTGCTCATTGGTAGAAATAGGAAATAAAAATGAATGGTGAGGGCATTTGTTTGCATGAAGCCACATGACATTCTATATCAAAATCATAAAAATTATTCACTGTTACATTTCTTTTCCTTTCTGAGGTACCTTTGCTCCTATCACTACCTATATAATATTAATTCAATTTGTCAAGCTTTTGACAATTGACTGAAACACAACTCAAGCTATCCAAATCTTTAAAAGGATGTTTATTGGCTCTCACAACTGTGAAGTCTAGAGTACTAAGATTTAGGCATAGCTGGATCCAGGCGCTCAAGTGAAATCACTGGGAATTCATGTTTTTCTACCTTTCAGCACTACTTTTTACTGTATTGCTTCATCCAGGCAGGGATTTTCCATGTGGGGGTAATATGGTTAATGACCTGCTGGCCATGTGAAAATATCTTTTCCCCAGTGGATTCAGCAAGGATTTCAAGTGGCTCTCAGTGGCCCTTCTTGGGTTCTATGCCTATCCATGGGGGATTCAGTGCTGTCTATGACTGGCCTGGCTTGGGTCACAAGTTCACCTTTGGAGCTGTGGTGGAATTAGTCCCATAGTTAACACGTGATCTTGTAGAGGAGCAGACACTGCCACCCCAAAAAGTGTCTCTTTGGCTTGAGGATTATTTTTAAGAATAAAAGACTGAGGAAGAAACTTTGACCTTCCCCCTAATGGCCTAAAATAATTTAAGATGGAAGGCCTGTCCCAGGAAGGAGCTATCACCATAGATAACTATAGTCTAATATGAACTAGGTGTGGTAGACAGGGAGGAACCTAGCAAGGCCCATTTGACCAAAGTCCTCCCCATGTCCCATTGTCTCTGCATGGCATGGCACACGTTTATTGACTAAACATTTGCTTTTCCTTCTCCATGTGAATTGCCATCCTCCCCTTTGAAGTCCCAAACTTCTAACCCCAATGTCCTCTTTTGCCTTTAGCTGAAGATGGTATTTAAGGTGGTGGCTTTGGCCATTTTGGTGAGTTCCTCAGTTTTCATGGGTTTCTCTCATGTATACATGTTATTAAACTTTGTTTGATTTTCTCCTGTTCATCTTTCTCCTATCAATTTAATTCTTAGACCAGCCAGAAGAACTTAGAAGGGCAGAAGAAAATTTCTTCCTCCCCTACGATCTGAAAATGGAGGAAATATGCTCTTATCAGAAGAAAGCAGAATGGTTGCAGGGAAGGCAAAAAAAAAAAAAAAAATGTTTACTCCATGAACTAGCTGCGAAGGCAGCGTGATGTGGAGAAACAGCCCTGTGCTCTAAGCCAAAAGACTTAGGTGTGGGTACTCTGTATTCTGTAAATTACTAAGAAGCTACTTTGCATTCTTAGATATCAGTGTCCTCACTTGTGGAAAGGGAATGATATTCTTTGCTCCACTTAATTTACAAAGTTGTTGGGAGAATAAATTTTGATCAAGGATGTATAAGAGATTTGTGTATCTTAAAGTACAGCACAGGTATTTTATAATCCACAATCCTGGCTCCGTTATCAATGAATTGCAATTCAAGGAACTAAATGAGAAAGTGTTTCCTGTTCAAACACTTTGAGTTATGGATACTATAGCTTAGAGGAACTAATTTTTGAAGACATTAAAAATAGAATCTACTAGGTTTTTAAATTAGGGATACAAAGTAGCTCCTATACAGTAAGAAATAGTAGGAAATAGAAGGAAAGTTTTTCAGAATTTTCTTTCTACCTCTCCCTCTTAATTTCCCTTTCCATTTAGGAGCAATTATTTGCCCGTCCTCCCCTTTGGCTTCAGGGTTGCTTAATTCCTGCCTTGGGAGGAAGTACACAAGTAGATAACCCCATAGGAGCAAGAGATTCCATTAGTGTCTAGTTCAGTTGGAGTTACCCTAAACCTTTTGCATTAGTCTGAGTCTTCCAAGAAGCAGAACCCAAGATGGGATTAAATGTCCAAGGATTTCATTAGTGGAAAAAACTACGAGAAAAAATGGGGCGGGAGACAGGAGAGTTGGGGAGAGCTATCAGACTGCAACACAAGTCTGACCCCTAGTGAAAGAGAGCGAGGAGGAAGGCTTGGTGGAAGCATCATGGGCTGATGTGCAGTCAAAGGAAAGCTCGGCAAGGCTATCGAGGAGTCCTGTGTCTCCTGGAACGGGCTGTCACACTCAGTCATTGATTGGAGAAACTTGGTAGATTTCATCAGCAGGGCCCTTGGTGAATTATGCTCCGTGTAGTTGAAGATGTGTGAGGTACACTTCCATGGCCACCACATCTTTTGTTCATTTTTTTTCCACTTGTTTGTTTGGTGAGTATATATTGAGCACTTAATATGGTCAGACACCATTGTGGGCACTGGGGATCTAGTAATAAAGAAGACAGAAAAGGGTCCCTGCCTTCGTGAAGCTTACATTCTAGTGGTCTGATTAATGACTCTCCCGGGTTTCATGTTTGTCTCTCATAGACTTATAAAATATCTACTCTCATACTTCTGTGTACTCCTTACCTATATTCTCTCTTGATTGAGAGAGGCTTGATTGCCAAATTCAGTTTTAGATAGTCTGGTCTTAAGGATCAAGACCATAATTAGAGAAATGACAAGGTTGGCTAGTTCCAAGGATTAAAGCTCACGATTAGCCCAGAGGAGGGTCCAAGCCCTCCATTCCTCTGTAGACTCTGCCTGGAAAGTCCTTCTTAGCAAGATTATCTCATCAGATTTGGAAAGAATTGAAATCAGTCACCCTAGCATAAAAAGCCCTATTTTGATTATGCCTCTTCTTGTCTCCCCAATCTTGTTCCCCTCACTTGTCATGCTGCAGTTACACAGATTTTGTTTCTGTTCTTTGAACATACCTACCTCCTTCTCCCTAGGGTGTCTTATCTGCCTGGAATGCTCTTAGTTTGGCTGGCAGATTCTTTTCCCCAGACTCATCTTAAATATTACCTTCTCAGAAAGGCTTTTCTTACCATCCAATCTAAAGTAGCACTCTTCATCTATCATGTCACCTTATTCTATTCTCTGCATTGCCTTTATCAGAATTAGGTATAGATTTTTTCTTTCTGTGTTTAGTGTCTTTGTCTGCAACTAGAATGTATGTTCCAAGAAGACAGAATGATCACTGCAATTCTAATGTAGAGCCTAGAACAATCCTATTACAGAAGGACATCAATAATTCCTTATTGAATGAGTGGAGGAAAATGGGTGGATGACAGTTTAACAGCTTCAGAACCATGGAAAGCTCCCACCATGTCTTTTGGCTGCCCAAACTTGCATGAAAAGGATCCGATTTCTGACTTGTCATCAGTGGGCAGAGACCATTCCGAGGTGGTCCTGATTAGATGGGATGGCTCAAACGTAGCAGCTGCCAGATTTTTTTTTTTCCTTCTTGAGTCTGTCTTGTCACTTACTGTTGAACCACACTGAGATTTCCATTATCAAGTCTGGCCAGGTCTCTTGGGAATACTACCTTAATCTAACTTTTTCTTCTCCATGTCTTGTGCAGGGCGCCTTTCTTTTCCTTAAGGCAGCTGTCATTACTGAGTACTTCCTATCTGCCAGGAATAGTGCTTGTTGTTGAGAGTTCAGAATTGAGTAAACAGGGCCTTTGCTCTTGAGGGGTTTGCTGCCCCTCAGGAAAGCATTTTATAAAAGAAAAATGAAAGAAAGAGCTATGAGGATAGAGAGAATAGAAGGCCTAAGGAATGATTTATCAGTAGAGAAACATTTGATCTGTATTTTAAAGAACTGAGAGGAGTTTACAAAGAAGAACATACAGAAGGGGCATTCTAGAAAGAAAAGCATAAAGAAAGGCAGGAAAGTGTATGGAGAAGTCAGGAAGAGGGTGGCTAGAACATGAGTGGGGGTGAGAAGCAGGCGGAAATGAAGCTGAAGTGGTGGATAAAGTCAGATTATAAAAGGACTGAATGTCACATAAATGATTTTGGACTTTTATTTCCATAATGGTAGATAGGCTTAGAAAGGGTTTTGAGGAGTTTAGAGACAATTTAAGGTGGTGCTTTGGGAATATCACTGTGTTGTAAATGTTGACGGAGATAATGGACTAAAAAGGGCTTTTTATTTATTTATTTATTTTTGATGAGAAAGATTGTCCCTGAGCTGACATCTGTGCCCACCTACCTCTATTTTGTATATGGGACGCCACCACAGCATGGCTTGATGAGTGGTGTGTAGGTCCGTGCCCGGGATCTGAACCCGCAAACCCCAGGCCACTGAAGCAGAGCACGTTCGTTAAGCGGAGCACGAACTTAACCACCATGCTACTGGGCCAGCCCCTAAAAAGGGCTTTTTAAACAAAACTGCCATCCTAAGTAGGTAAAGAGTAGTTGTCGTCATTGTCATTGTTGTAAGTAAAACCCCTTCCAGGGGCTGTTCAGTGGAAATGTCTATTTGGATCAGTTCAATTGAAAAAAACCCAACTTTTTAATTTTATTTATTTATTTTTTCCCCCAAAGTCCCAGTAGATAGTTGTATGTCATAGCTGCACATCCTTCTAGTTGCTGCATGTGGGACACGGCCTCAGCATGGCGAGAGAAGCGGTGTGTTGGTGCGTGCCCGGGATAGAACCCGAGCCGCCAGCAGCGGAGCGTGCACACCCAACCACCAAGCCACGGGGCCGGCCCAAAACCCAACTTTTTATGTGCAAGTGCTGCAAGTTTGTAATAGAAAAAAAAAATACAGATGAGCAATAAGAAAAGTAAATTGCCCCTAAACCTATCACTCAGAGCAACTATAGTTAGAATTGTGTGTGTTGTTTGTTAAGGGGAGCTATTTTGCACATATGTTTTGTGTATATCCTGTATGTATGCTTTTTTGCTTTATCATGGGCATAATTCTACATCATATCAATAATTATATATCTAGCTTTATTTTAATGGCTACGTACACTTCCATCGGGTTGACGTACTCCCAAGTCTTTAACCAATTTCCTCCTGTAAGATTTACTCTATATTTAGTTAGAGACATCCCGTGGAAAATGGGGAAAGGTCCATGGACTGTAAACTTTGGGCAAGGGGAAAATTTTGAGGATTTTCAACGAGAGGATTAACATGACTGGATATCTGCCTGGCACAAAATTTCAAACTCTGTGAAGCTTTTAAAAAGTTTGTGGCCTGTTAGGCTTGTGATGGGGCCAGAGGGTGACCCTTGGGGTTTTCTCTGGATTCAGAGAACTCAAATGGCTTAGTTGTTCTTATCTTCCCGCTGCCATGGCAGGAACTTGGCATCCCAAGCTGAGCTGCTCTGACTCTGGCAGAGATGCTTGGAGGCCAGGAGTGCTTCTGGGCCCTGAGTTTCCACAGCCCCAGCTATAAGCCTTTAGACCAGAAGCTGCCAACTTTCTGGATCAGTTCCCCTCTCAGTAAAGCGTTGTTGAGCACACATCTCAAATATATGCATATTTATTTTAAAATTACATTCAAGTTCTACTGTACTAGATATTTGGTACATTACAAAACATACAGCAAATAGAAATTTTAAAAGCGTGAGAGTAGAAATAAAACATTTAAAAATAAAAGCAAAATCTTTTTTGCTCTCATTGAATATTATTATTCATATAGCATGTAAAATAGTTAAATATTATTAATATTTTAGGGAGGTCAATGTGGTTGAACTATGCTACACTATGCTTTTTTTAAACTCTTGGTTTAAGACTTTGATATTTATGAATTCTTGTCCAAGTTCAATTTATTTTGACACTTGATTTTTACTTACTATCAAAATCAAAAATGTACTGCACACTGATATGTTGATCTAATTAGAAGGGTATGACTGGATGTACTTTGTAAATCATGATGTTCATTTTAAAATTCTATCCACCCCTTTATGAAAAGGTTTGGTTGAAATTTAGCTAGTAAATTTCTATCTTCTTAGATGTCAGTTAGTTGGTTTATTTCTAAAACTGGGTTAAAACCACTGAAATTCTTTATTTGAAATATTTTTAAACAGGTTAGGAAGTAGAGTTTTTATTCAGGACACAATTTAGGCAATATACAATGGGGAAACATTTCCAACATCTGTTTTCAAAATGCTCTCTCTAGAGCAAGAGTTTTTTTTTTTTTTTAAGCAAATTTGGAAGATTCGAATTTTTTGTTAAAAAAATGAATAGCTTAACTTTAATTTCGACAACTCTTCAATATTTTCCCGTAAAATAACCAGCTAATCTCAGTGGGGCACTAAAGATTTTCATGATTATTTCCTACCTAATTACAAAGTAGTATAAATATTCCACTATGTAGCAATCTTATTTCTTTTATAAAGTAACAACCTGTGTGACATTCTGGAGCGCATACATTTCAATGCACTGTAATATCTAAAACCAAGCCAATAAGAGGGGCCCACTTTTGACTCCTCTGACCTGTGTAACTCTGTTCCTCTTTCAGGACCCATCGTGTACTTTAGATAATGTGACCTCCTGGGGAAACCATATTATGCATATAATGTAGTAGTAAAGCTTAATTTCTTTCTCAATTTTAACATAAAAACGAGTATAAAAGAGGTTCTGACTTATTTCCTTCCTGTACTCCAGTCCTGTATTCCTCTTGAGGTTCACAGACACTATCAAGTTGCTTCTCTTCTCCAGGACACTGTTTCCCACCTTTAACATGAGAGAAATGGATAAGATGATGTGTTTGAGACTTTCCTACTCTGACATTCTAGGATTCTTTCAGTTTTTCAACATAACAGGGGTCAACTAGTAGAAACGTATGGTGTCAGGATACTGAATGGATGAGTTTTGATGAGTGAGGTGGGTATAAGAGAAGTCCCACTGAATATAGGTTTGCTATGACCAGTAGTCCCAGGTAGAAAAGGGTGCTGGAGTAAGCTGTAGACATGTAGAGGTGAGGAAACGATGATTCTGGAGACACGAGTTCTTGCTTCTGACCTTGGACAGGTTATGTTGACTTTCTGGGCCTCTGTGAACTCACGGTAAAACGGAGTGGGGAAGGGGAGTAGATTATCTTTCAAAGTCTCTCTCAGTCATAAAGGACCCCAAGTCTGTGAGGTCCTTGGAGGAAGAGAATACAACAGAGCAGGTGTGCCTCACACTGCAGCCCAGGGTCTCCTTTCCAGTGCTGGCAGAGGTCAGGACTGTCTCTTCTGGGGCCTGGGGGACCTTCCTATAGTGGCAGCATTACAAAGCAACCAGGAAGACAGCCTCTGGGCTCGGAATGTCCCAGCTCTGCCACTTATTATCCGTATGACTTTGGGCAAATTTTTGAGTCTATCCACCTCTCATTTTCATCATTTGTAAAATCGTAGTAATAATAAGACTTCTCTCCTAGGTTGCTGAGAAGATTAAAGCTAAATGAAATAATGCAAAGCAGAGAGTTAACACAGCACCTGGCATATGGTATATATTTAATGAACAGCTGCAATTGTTCCTGTAGTTCTTATTATGCTTCCTTCCTCTTACCTGGAGGGAACCAGCAGACTCTTGGTTGAACCCAAACTTAGCCCTACCAAACAAAATAATGACAATGAACTAAATTTGCAGAAACAGAAAAGTCTTTTTGCCCACTGGGTCTGTTCTGAAGTTCCGTGAATGATCAACTCGTCCAGTTTTTTATGCCAGTCCTTAAATATTCCCTCTTCCTTCATCCCCGCAAATGCCACCTCTTTGTACCGAACAAATCTCAATTCCAAATACAACAAAGTCTTTTCTTTTTTTTTTAATAGAAAAGTAAAAACATGTTTCAAAATCTACAAGAAGCCCGTATTCAAAGGAGTCATACGTCAGTGAGGTGCCGGACTTTGAATGCTGTGTACAGCTTTGCAGTGGACTCTCTCTGGCCTCCTGGCAGGGCTACGGCTTGCTTCCTGCCTGCTGGAAGCTGAATATGCTACACAGAGCTATGATGGTTTCTACTGAGTGGTGAAATTCACAGAAGTTCCAGGTTCGTCATGTCAGGATCATTCCTTGTGCAAAGTTTGATGTAGATGAAGATAAAGTGGTTTCTTGGTCAATAACTGCAATTTCTTCCTTTTAAAGTCAGTGGGTTTCTTGTATAGTTCTATGACAATTGGCCCAGGTTTGATTTCATCCATCTCCATGAAAGCAAAACATTTGGTGCTGGTAAACCGTTTTTTAGGCTTGTAGTGTTTGAATTCAAAGAAGATAGCTGCACCTTTGGTTAATTTTTCAACATGCTTCTGGAGCTCAATGTCCACATTAAAATGAACATATGTATCTTCTTTTCTTGAAGCCACAGGAGTATCCTGCACAGGAGTTAAATCTATGCCGTTCAGATCCTTTACACTAACTGTAATATAGGGATCGATGCACTGCCCGGCATCTTTCAGACCGATTTTCTCAATTCTGATTGTGAGTAACGTCATTCCTGGTTCTGATGGCAACCTTGGTAATAAAGTACGGGGAACTCTAGCAGGAAAGGAATCAGGAGACCCTGCTCCAGCTCCACCCTCTTCTTCATCTTCTTCAAATTCCAAATGCTCTTCCTCACCAGGTGCTAAAATTCTTCTTAAGGGGACAGGCTGAACATCAAATGGGAACTCTTTATTATATGTAAGAATATTCTTTAAGATTGGTTCTAGCTTCTTCAGGTCCTCCAGTTTAAATTCTTCTTGGGACTGTGTGGACTGTAAAGCTGCACTTTGTAATTCCAAGCATGTTGCAATTTTGCCTATGATCTTCTTTTGTTCTTCTGTGAATTCAGAATTATTGTGCTGAGCCTGGGCCTCTTTTTGTAGATGTCTTGCTAATATCTGATACTCGTCTATCGCCTCCACCAGCTGGCCCCAAGAGTCGAAGTCGGCGCCTCTCCTAAAACTGGCGCCCCAGCGCTGCAGCAGACTCCGGGTCACCTCCGACATGGCCGGTCCCCACCCCGACCCCTCCCGCCCCGACCCCAGCGCGGCCGGGCTCTAGGGCGCCATCCTCCCCGGGCCTGGCCCCGACATCAACAGGGCCAGGAGGAACCGCTACGGCCACCACCGCCACCCGCCGAGGAGCCGCCCAAGCCCATTTGCCGCCACAGCCAAACTTTGCGGCTCCGAGGCGGCCGCCCCGCCGAGGCTCCCTAGTCTTTTCTTTTCTTTTTATTTTTTTAAAGAACAGCTTGAAGCTTGGTTGAAGCAGAAATATTACTCAGTTAGAACTTAGAATTTGCAAGTGTAAATCTCTTCCACAGCCAGGTGTGCGGACCCTACAACATAAGAGTGTTAAGAGGTGCATTTCCATGTTGGAAATATCCTCAGATTAATTTGAAGGCACTCATTAAAAACATACTATTTTTCTACTCTCGGGCACATTTTATTGCTCGGCTCGCCAACTTGATGTTTAAAAGTCAAACTCTTGATTTAAAAAAATGGGAGAAGGAATTAAATATTACCACTTCTAAATTGCTCCCAAATAAATAAGCATATAAAATACTTTTGGCTGCCTTTCTGGAAGATGAAAGGTTTTCTGAGAAAGAGGGCAGGAGTAGAAGACTTGAAGCCAAGAGGTTGCTTCTGCAGCTGGTGAAGTCAAGTTGCCACAGCCACGCGTGGACTGCTGGGATGGAGTAGGTGCCCGAGGTCACCAACTGGGGAGCGGGCAATTTCAGAGAACTATCCAAAATGCTCTCTGAAAAGATCAGAATAGCCCTCCATAAATAAAACTTCATTGACTTATTCAATTTTCTGTGTTTCCATCTGGCACATGTACATCCTCAGCAGTACATTGTGCTGTGCCCAAGAGGCATGGGAGGTCACAGAATAAATACGGCAAATTCTGTAGTACCGGTTAGTCTTGGTACCCCCACCTCCTTTAGAGATTAAAATTAACAGAAGTATAATTTGGAAGCTGTTTTGCAAATGCAGAGGTTAGGATCATAGGCCTTGTGGTTAGCAAAAACTGCACCAAGTCTTGACTCTGGCACTACGAGCTTGAGCAAGTGACTTAACCTCTCTGAATCTCAGTTTCACCATGTGTGGAATGGTGGTAATAATACCTCATGCAGAGGCTGATAATGGAGACTAAATAAAATGAAGTTTAACTCTTAGCACAATTCCTGGTACGTGTAACTGCTCAGTGAGTGGTGACTATTATAAGCTCTTGGTAAGAGCAGAGTTAATTTGGTTTCAAGCAACAGCAATCAACTCAGTCTAGCTCAGAGAAAAGAAGTTTATTGAAGAATATAACAGGCAATCTCAAGACAACCAAAGATGGGAAATACAATCCAGCTGGTTTTGCAAGGACTGATCTGGTAAGTCTAGAACCAGTGACTCCTTCATTATGCTTTTCTCTATATCTTTATTCCATTTGTGTCCTGGGAATATGTGTTAGCTAATTCACCTCTGCCATTTGGGATACTTTGTTGGAAAAATTTGAGAAAGTTTGACTGAATGTACTCCTGATATTGGGGATACAAAAGAAGAGAACTGATGAACTGTCAGAGCAGAAGAACCTCAGATATCATCCAGTCTATGGATAGCCACAGCATAGCACGGGGGTTGCTTCTCACCCCTCTTATGCCCATGGCAGCATCACGAGTCAACCTTGACAGTCTTTTACACTGAGTTCAGAGTTGGCCTCATAATCCTTCTTAGCATTGCACTTCCAGACAGCCATTAGCAAATGAATGGAGGAAGCTCATGAAATAAAATTCATCTGCCGTTCTTTATTCAACCACTTTGTTACAGATGAAGAATGGAGGTTCAGAGAGGGAAAGTAACCAGGCCAAGGTCACATCACTGAGCTAGAATTAGAACCACACATTCTTTAGTGGACAGGGTAAAACTATCCCACAAGAGAATCAGAATGCAGTGAAGTGCTAAGCCAGTGGGAGCTGGAAGACTCTGGGAAGGCTTTATAGCAGGGATTGGAACTATCTGGACCTGAGAAGATGTGGACAGGTGAAGAAAAGAGAGATCAGCATTTATAACGATGTACAGATTTTCAAAGTTGGGGAGAGGACTAGGATATCTGGTCTGTGAGGCAAGATTCTTCCATAAGTTGCCCTCCTGTCCTGATAGTTGCCATAGGAGTCATCACCATCATACCTGTCTCTGCTTAGAGGCAAGAAATGCCGTCTAATGCAGCGGTCTATTGATGGTCATCCTGATGACAACTGGCTTGCCTTTTTATCGCTGATTAGACTAATGATGTTGACATCACACAGGAGACCAACTGGTGCACTTAGAACAATGTTTTTCATTTTTTTTAGCACCTTTTTGCTACAAGCAGGTATAATACCAAGAGGAAGGCAGAGCTCCTTCTGCTTTTGGTGGATCACTTCAGAAAGAGGCACACGTACCTCTCTTCTCTCTTTAGTTGGGACCAAGGCGACAGGTTTTGTTTTCTTGTCATCTCCATTTCTAAAAGGCTGCATATTTTAGAAATTCTTCACTATTGCAGGTCTTCAGGCAGAGCCTGTTATTCAGGATTTTCAGAGACAATTTCTGCTCTGGATTGGACACCTGGGTGAGAAGATCACTGGGAGATGCTTTGGAGTAAAGCCCAGTTGAATTCCAAGTCCAGCCTCACCACTTACTAGCTGTGTAACCTCGAGCAGATTACTTAACCACTCTGTGCCTCAAGCTCTTCCTCTGTACAATGTGGATGATATGAGCACAGATCATAGAGGGTTGTTTGAGGGTTTAGTTAAAAAACATATGGAATATTCAGCAAAGTGCCCCAATAAGTGATGGCTATTAGGTATTTTATAATTAATTTATAAATAGAATGTTCTCTTGACTCTTTAAGATTCTGTGATTTACTACAACAAAATGCTTGATGAATCTCATTTAAGGATTTCTGAGAAGGGGCAACACTAGGTAATTTTCATTTTTAGCATAGTATTCTTCATTCCCAAAAGGGGGAATGGTGGAATTTGGTGAGCCTGCGTTGGGTGGCAGAGGAAGGAAGGAATCTGAAAAGGGAATGTTAGATCTGGAAGGACATTTCAAGGCCAGATAGCTCTAGTTCAGCTCTTCCGTGCTACAGATGAAGAGATCTAAGCCCAGAGAGATATGTGACTTGCCCAAAGTCACACAGCAGGTTTGTTACAGAGGAAACGAAATGAAGCAGATGAGAAGCCAAAGGCTGCCTGCACTGGAAAATATGATGTCTTTTATTTTTTTTACTGCCTATTAGTTAGTTCAGGCTCTGGTGGGAGGAGAGAGGATCAGAGTGGGTTGAATTCACATTTGGACTCTGCCAATTTGTAGCTATTTGACCTTGCAGCTGTCTCTGAGCCTCAGTTCTTTCATTGGCAAACAGAATAATTCACCATTATTCATCACTATATCATAGCCTTGTAAGGTTGTCGGTGAGTTAAATGAGACGATACATGTAAGATGGCTTGGGACAGTGCCCAAGACATAGTGAGCACTCAATAAACATCAGCAATGATGATAGTGATGACATTGAGAGCATCTAGAAAGTTAGATCCGAGTGAGTCAAAAGGAAACCACAGGCAGTGGATCCAGGTGGAAGTTGCTATTATTAGCCCCTCTCCTGTTTCCCTCTTTGGCGTGGTGTCCATGGGGTATAGGTTTGGCAGAAAACGCTGTGCATGTCTTCTGTGTGGCTGGTTACTTCCTCTACAGCTGGGATGGAGGAAAGAGAGGAGGCTGGGAGACTGGGCTGGGTGGCTATACTTTTAACTTTGTAAAACTGCAGCCAGGATGAATGGATAAAGAAGTTATGGTATATAAATACAATGGAATGCTATTCAGCCATAAAAAGGAGAAAAAAATCCTGCCATTTGCGACAACATGGATAAACCTTGAGGGTATTATGCAAAGTGAAATAGGCCAGACAGATAAAGACAAATACTGTATGATTTTACTTATATGTGGAATCTAACAATACCCCCAAGCCCCCACAAACTCATAGAAAAAGAGATCAGATTTGTGGTTGCCAGAGGTAGGGAGTAGGGGGAGGGGAAATTGAATAAAGGTGATCAGAAGGAACAAACCCCCAGTTATGAGATAAATAGGAACAGGGGATGTAACATACAACATGATGACTATAGTTAACACTGCTGTATGATATCTGTAAAAGTTGTTAAGAGAGTGAATCCTAAGAGTTCTCATCACAAGGAAAAAAAGTACTGTTTTCTTTTTTGTATCTATATGAGATGATGGACGTTAACTAAACTTATTGTGGTAATTTATGGTATATGTAAGTCAAATTATTATGCTGCACACCTTAAACTTATACAGTGTTGTATGTCAATTCTATCTAAATAAAACTGGAAAAAATTGATAAATTAGCTAATGACCCCACCCCCCCAAACACACACCAAAAACCCCCCAAAAAACTGCAGCCTGGTAGGCTACAGTGGAGTAGAGTTCTGGTAGTAAGGGTTGGGATGTAGTGGGGAGAGGGTACGGGGTTAAAGAAGTATTAAAAAACCAGGGTTCTAATCCTTCTGACTTTCACTTGGGCTGGTTGCTTCTCCTCTTTGAGTTTCTGTTCCCTACTCTGTGAAAAGGATGTTCATGCAATTCATTTGGCAGCTGCTGACTGGGCTCTTGCCTCTGTGCTGGGCGCTGGCCGAGGAGTGGAGATACAGTGCACATCCTGGTTCTCCTTCCGTGTCCAGCAGAACCGTCTCTCCTGTGCTTACCGACCTGAGAAGACCAGATGCTCACAGAAATCAAAAGGATTAGCAGTTTAAATTATAATTACAAATATAATCACAATTTCAAATTGTGTTCTACAAGGAACAACAACAACAATAAAAAAGATAATCCTGGCATAAAATAGACACCTAACAAATACTTATTAGATAGATAGATGAGAGTATGTGAATAGACCAAGTGCTGAATGTGTAAAAAGTACTTAAGATCAACTCTAATTACCTTAGTTTTCTAGATGTATCAAGATGGCGCCCCCTTGGGGAGAGGAGCAGTGAAGTAGGAAGTAGGTTACAGACGATATTAGAGGAAGTGGCAAGATGCCCAAGATAAATTTTACTTTCTTCACCTGCGTGTTCAGGGCCGTGTCAGCCCCAGTGAGGTACATATTATTTTCCAATTTTACAACCCATCATTCTTCTTTTTTTCTTTTCTTGTCTGGCTTTCCATTCTTTGGTGTTCAGTAAAACCCTTCTGGCACTTGCTCTCACGGGAACATTGGCTGTTAGTCAAATCCTTCTTCCCTTCAGGGAAACAAAAGCAAATCAATATATGATATTAAACAACCTGGAAGACCCTAGTGATTTAACACTTCCCATAAATGTCAGCCAGCCCTGCAGCTGTGGATGGTCTCACTCTTCACATCTGTCATTTCTGCTCTCCTCTCTCAGCTGCGCCTTGACGTCTCCCTTGGAGTGGCTTAGAGAGGCAAGGAAAAAACAAGCTTGGAACCTCTTCCTAAGAGGAAGAGTGGTCTTCATCACTGAAGGCAATCAAAGACTGGCCCAAAGACCTCCCTGAGTGGGACAGTGTATCATTTAGGATTCTTTCAATTATAAGTGACAGAAAACTCATCTCAAGTAGCTAAAAAATAAAATTTAATGGTTCAGGGCACTTAAAGTCCAGGAATAGGGAGGGCTTCAGGGATGGTTTGAAACTGGGGTTCAAATGATGTCATTGGGAACCAATTTATTTCTCTCCATCTCTTGGCTCCACTTTCTGCTGCTTAAGCTTGCATTTCAGGTTCTAAGATGAGAGCAGAAACCCAAGACCTACCGTCTTCTCAGCTTTATATCCAGCAGGGAAGAGTATTTACTTCCACTCCAGCATTCCCAGCAAAAGGCAGTTTCTTTCATTGGCTCTTCTGGGACACATGTCTACTCCTGAACCAATTGCTACGTCAAGGGGGAATAAGGTGGTCTGAGTGGGTTAGGGTATGGGTTCTATGACACACACATGGAGTTGGGGGTGAAACTCTCTCCAAAGCCTATTGACTGAGAATGGTGGAGAATATGGTTTTGAGAAGGGAAATCAGGGCACACGTCCCACAAGAATGGGGAACCGATGGAGGACATCACAAGTCACAGATGGCTGTGACCCATTCTGCTGCTTTCTAGGGCCTATGTTCAGGCAGATTATCTAGTGATAATCAAGTTATGTTGTGTGTATGACTCAAGGTTGTAAACCCTCATTGGTGATATTTGTCATTGATAAAAGCTAGGACACTTTTATCCTAGAACCTGGTGATCAAGTGGATCAACCTGGCCCAGAGAGGGGAAAGCTTGTCCAAGCTCAGCCAGCTTGTAAACGGTATAGCTGGAGTGAGAATGGTGCCTTCTGTGCTCTTCTCTCTTCCTCATGCCTGTGTTTCCCCATCTCCCCAGCCTACTTCTGGAAGAGCTGTTTGCCTGGCTGAGTCCTGCTGCAACTGGGATAGCTGCCTACTTTGTCAAGTGGGTGATTAATGGCAATACTGGGTCCACAGAAAGGGTGTGACAAGCATTGGAATCAATTGCATCCTTTTAGCACCTGCTGCTTGAAAGCCAGGGGAGGTGGTGAAATGAAGAACATGGAGAGAAGTGGTATTAGTTTGAGGAAAGGAGCGCAGGTGATTCTTTTTTCCTTCTTCTTTGTTTACTCCATCTGTCTACCTTGCTCAGAAACAGCCTTATGGAGTGTAGAAAGAGACAGTATAGAGGAGAGAAATGAGCACTGGCTTGGAGTCTAGAGATCTGAGTCCTTATCCCTAATCTGCTCTGTGACCCTAGGTAGCTCCAGCCTCCTCTCTGGGCCTCTGTTTCCCCATTTGGTAAAATGAGGCAGTTGGATGATAGAGATCATCCATGGCTGAATATTCTCTCATACCATTTGGAATGGTCAGCTATATGAACAGGGCTTGGCCCTTTTATGCCTTGTCACTGTTGAATCCCACAGAGCCTAGGGCCCAGAGCCTGCAGACGACAACTGCAGAGGTGCCATCTTCCCTTGGAGGTGTGCAAAGTGGCAGCCTCTGAGTCCCTGGCAGGTAGCAGGTACTTAGTAAATATTTGTAGAATGACTGAATATGATTTCAGCAGATGCCCAGCAGGACCCAACAAGAATCATCCCACCATTATAATGTTACTTCTTTAAGTCTTGAAAGCCCTTCCCACTTGGGTCTTCTTTTGAAATGCAAACTGTGTCAGGATTGTTTGCATTTTAAGCTCTAAGTAAATAGCATCTTTTGATTGAAAGAAAGCAGGGGACCCAGATTAGGAACGTGAGGGTAGGGTCTGGGGAGAAATGGCTGAGAAGAGGATTCTCAAGGCCAGAAGGCTGGGTATAGTGTGGAAGTTGGGTCTCCTAGCAATTAAAAAATTAGGAAATCTTTCAAGCATCCAAAATAAACGGACACTATAATGACCACCCATGTATTTACCAGCTAGTTTGGGAAACAAAATATTACAAATAAAATATAAGCCTCTTATGTGGCCTTTCCCCATTCTCTTCCATACCCAGAGCTAACCATGATGATGACTGAAGTGTTTATTTCCATAATGCCTCTATATTCCCTATGTTTACATGTATGCATAAACAAAACATAAAAGTTTGCATATTGTATAACTTTATAGAAATGGAATCATGCTGTATGTATCATTCTGCAATTTGCCTTTTCCCTTTAATATTGTTCTGATGTTTATCCATATTGATAGATGTAGTTGTAGTTGATTCATTTTAAACGCTGTATAGTAATCCCTTGTATGACAATAATATACAGTCTACTTTTCCATGCTCCTGTTGATGGATGTTTAGGTTGCTTCTATGTTTTTGCTATAACCAACAGTCTGTGATAAACTTCCATGTAAGTACCTCCTTGTTACACGTGCATAGGTTTTTCTGGGGCACATGCCTAGGAATACGGTATAGTCATATCTTCAATGTTATTAAATGTTGAGACAAGTCTCCAAAGGGTTGGTAGCAATTTGGACGCTCCACTCTGCCCCCCAAGCAGTGTGTGAGAGCTCATTCCCAAGTGATGTTGACCAGTCCCGTGAAATACCTAGTCCTACTTCACGCTGTGACAAAAACCTGTACATGTATTCAAACACCAAAGTCCTCCTGATACAGATTGTCTAAAAGGAAGGGAGGTGAAAGGAACAATCTTTGGGGATATTTAATTTGATTTAGACTCAAATATAGATTTTTTGGGAGACAGTATTATGCAGACTTTGGAATCTGATGGATTTGAACCCTAGCCCTGCCATTAACTAGTTGTATGGCTTTACACAATGTAGTTTGTCCCTCTTGCCTCAGTTTTTTCTCTGTCAAATGGGGATGGTAATGGTACTCACCTCATGGGGTGAAGGATCAGATGAGCTAATACTTGTAACACATGCAGTACAGGGTGTAGCCTAGTTCTCAGTAGGTGGTCAACATGTGATAGCTATTGGCATTAGTACAGGTCACATCGCCCAGTCATTACCATTGTTTTCATCCTTGAGAATTCCTTTCTTAGCCAGGAAGCTCACGTTTTGAAATATTTTTTTCATACTGAACAAACTGCATAAATTAAGCAGCATTTAATTCTTTATTTTATTTTTAACAATCAAGGCCATATGTGACTGCTAACCAGCTTCTGACTAGCAGAAGGGAACAATGTTGACACACTGATTGTATAATTCTAGCCAAAAACAAGGAAACTTAGATTTTAGTTAGCCAGTGTGTCTTCATCACATGTAAATATGCAACTTCCATCAGGTTTTCAGAAATATTGTCTCTAACTAGTGACTACCTGTGATGACCTCTAGGTTATGACCCCTGATCTAGCCCTACCTCTGTGTTTTAGAGATGGGAAAACAGAGGCCCGAAGAAGAGCAAGAAACTTCTAATTGTTCATGGAGACACCGTCACTTACTTAACGGCCAAGTCTCATCTTGGTTCACATATATGACTAATTGGAAGAGGAGTGTCTGGTTATCTATTGCTGCATAACAAGCTTCCCCAAAGTTCAGTGGCTTAAAACCACAATTTATCATCTGTCACATTTCTGTGGGTTGAATGGGCTCAGCTGGGTGGTTCTCACTTGGGGTTGCTTATATGGTTGCAGTCAGATGGTGGCTGGGGCTGCAGGCATCTAAAGGCTCGAGTGGACCGGATATCCAAGATGGCCCTCTCACGTGGTTGGCAGTTGAGGTTGGCTGTCAACCAGAGTGCCTGCACGTGGTCTCTCCATGTGGCTTGGATATCTCACAGCATGGTGGCTGGGTTCTGAAAGGCAGCATCTCAAGGGTGAGTGTTCCAAAAGGAAGAAAACAGAAGCTGCCAGACCAGTTAGGGGCTGAGCCCACTTCACTTCACTTCTGCCATATTCTACTGGTCCATGCAGTCCCAGGCCCACTAAGATTCAAGGAGATCAAGTAGATTCCACTTCTTGGGGGATGGGGGGGGTCAAAGTCGCATTGCAGAAGAGCATGTGAGATGGGAGATATTGAAGTTATCTTTGGAAAGGGGTAAAAACTTCTGTCATGGTGTGTTTTTTTTTCCTTCCTCTCAAGGATCTGTGAACATCTGTGGTCACCTGCTGAGGAAAGTAAATGAAATTGCTGTCTTTCCAGTTGAAAGAATTCCAGTTGAAAGAATCATAGAAAGGGTGAAAAACTCCCCACTCCCTGGCAGAGCAAGGATATTAAATATTTTTAAAAAAATACCTTACTGGAGCAACCACGTGCATACTAACAAGAATGAAATTATTTTTTTAACTCGTTTTTGGAAAATGTTCATAATAAAACATCCTGTTCTTGAATTATTAAAAACAATGTTGAGTAAAGAATTGCTTAATTTAGTAAATAATTTTAAAACAAGCCATTATTTTCTCCAAACTTAAGTTTGCTGAAAGCACTCCAAGAATTTTATTACCAGCATGACTGCATAATGTAATTGTGTAATTAGTAATACATCTGACACTGTTGGAGAGATTTAGTTTTAGTTAGGGCAAGAACAAAATGTAGTACTGTATTATTATTTAGACTGCATGAGGGACACTGCCCTCTTTTGCTGGTTGATTTTTTTTTTTTTCCTGCAACAATATTGTATGGCTGAAGTCACAGAGTAAGAACCAACATTTATCGATATTGGGTCTGTAGATAGAACATGTGGTTTGAAACTGGAGCGACCTAGGTTTGAATCCTGGTGCTGCCTCTTGCTACTTATGTTTTCCTTGGGCAAGTTACATAATCAAAATCTCAAATTCTTTATCTATAAAATTGGAATAAGAATGTCTATTTCATAAGATTGCTTTGACTTTTTTTTTTTTTTTTTTTTTGGTGAGGAAGATCAGCCCTGAGCTAACATCCATGCTAATCCTCTTTTTTTTTTTTTCTGAGGAGGACCAGCTCTGAGCTAACATCTTTTGCCAATCCTCCTCCTCTTTTTTCCCCAAAGCCCCAGTAGATAGTTGTATATCATAGTTGCACATTCTTCTGGTTGCTGTATGTGGGACACGGCCTCAACATAGCTGGACAAGTGGTGCATCAGTGCACACCCGGGATCCGAACCTGGGCCGCCAGTAGCGGAGTGTGTGCACTTAACTGCTACGCCATGGGGCCAGCCCCTGCTTTGACTCTTAAGTGGGATAATGTACATAGAAGGTCCGGGATGCGGCATTGGGTTAGGTTCCTTTGCCTTCCTTCCTGATTCTGTTTGAGTGCTTGATTTTGGGAGTGGTGGGCTTGGACGGTAAGTTTAAGATCCATCTTAGGAGTGTTTTCTGGGTGGAGGCCAGGGTTGATGAGTGAGCTAGATTGTCAATTTTTCACATAGATACATCAAGGAATGTTCAAGGAATCTACAACCTACATGCTTAGAGTGGCTGGAATTAACAGTTATAAGCCACATTTTAAATTGATGAACTTTTCTTATATTATTTGGTTTTGAGGGACCAATGTGGATTTAGGGAGAGGAGCTGGGAAGCCATTGCTGTAATCTGAAGGAGTGGTGACTTGAGATGATGGATGAGGTGGTGTTTTGTCAGAATCTCGGATTATAGTCCCGTGTGGTAGGCAGAATTCTAAAATGACCCTCACTCTTGTATAATCTCTTTCCTGTGAGTGTGGGCAAAACCTGTGAATATGATGGCCTATCACTCTCATGATTATGTTATGTTATATGGAAAAAGGGATTTTGCAGATGTAATTAAGGTTACTAATGAGTTGACTTTGAGTTAATCAAAAGGATGGGCCTCATCTAACCATATGAGTCCTTTGAGGTCAGAGATGGAGCAAGTAGGATAGTAAAAGCATGAGGAAGATTCAGTGTGAGGAAGATTCTCCATTGTTGGCTTCAGAGATGGAGAGGGCCACATGGCCAGGACAGGAGACAGCCTCTAGGAGCTGAGAGTAACCTCTCGTCAACAGATAGCAAGAAATGAGGACCTCAGTCCTACAACCTCAAGGAACTGAGTTCTGCCTACAACCATGTGAGCTTGAAAGGGGACCCCGCGGCTATAGAAAGGATGGCAGCCCAGCCAACACCTTAATCTCAGTCTGATGAAACCATGAGCAGAGAGCTCAGCCTTGATGTGCCCAGACTTTTTACCTACAGAAACTGTGAGATGATACATTTGTGTTGTTTTAAGCCACTAAGTTTGTGGTAATTTGTTATGCAGCACCATAAAACTAATATGCCCAGTAATTCTCATTGTGAGATTGAAGTTGTATTCTTTCCTTACCGTAGTTGTCAGTTTCCTTGCCTTTAAGTAAGAGCATTTTCTAGTTAGAACACCGGTGCTCATATTAATTGTGCACCAAAACGACTTAGATTATGAGGGGCAGCTTAAAATGTAGATTAGACCTTTCTCCTGATCTCCTGAATCAGATGATCTGGGAGTGAGGGGAGGGGCTGCATTGTTAACAGGCTTTCCCAGGGGTTTCTGATGTTTGTGCTGGATCGCTCTGGGCAGGAAATCGGCCTTTAGCCTGGAATGGTAACTTCTCCGGTCTCTTCTGGCACTGACAGGTAAAGGTGACAGAAGTCCTCTTTTCTTTGTTATAGTCACGGTCATAGCCATGTAGACGCAGGGATCACTAGGTGTAAGGCGCCGCGTGCGGGCTCTATTTACGTTCTCTCATTTAAGCCTTGTGATGAGTTATAAGGTAGGCCCAATTATTAGCCAAACTTCTCTGCAGCTTGAGGAGGCAGAGCCTAGGTTACACAGTATAGAAGAGAACTGGAATTTGAACGCTTATCTCTGTCATTCCCAGTTGGGGTCTTGTCGACTAAGCATATCGTCTGCCATGAAACAAAGTGTCTATTCACTTCTGCGTCTGTAGCACCAAACGCACCGTCTGGCACATGGTAGATGAATAAGAAACATATTTTGGTGATTAAATTGTTCTCTGAGTCCCCCAGCCCCCCAGCCAGTGCAGGCAGTTTCTGTGACAAAGGAGGAGGAGGAAGCTAGCGAGGGCCTTTTCCGTGGCAGGGCTTCTTGGCTACCCCCATTCCTCTTTGCTGCTTTTTGCCTCATTCTCTTCCTATTGAAAGGCCAAAACTGCTAAGGCTCACCCCTCAAGAAGGCTCTGCTTTGGCTCAGAGAGTATTGCTGAATAGGTCTCAGCTGAGTACGGCACGCAGCATCCAGGTGAGCAGCGGTAGGCATTCAGAGCTGGGGCCCAAGCCCGGAACTGAGTAGATACGTGGGTTCTGCCTGGCTCGCCACAGCTGCCCCGTCACATGGGATGAGCTAACAGCAGTCACTCCCATGCCACGGGACCCTGCTCCCCTGGCTGTAGCTGATTAATCCAGGGCAAGACACTGAGCATTGGAAGCTTGGAATGGAAAGACTCTGATCTGGAGGTCCCTGGAGCCGAGTTCCCATGATGTCAGCGCTCTGGTAAGAAGGCGCACACCCCCGCGCCTGCTGCCCAGGCGTCTGGAGCCAACCTGCCTCCTGCCTTTCTTGATATTCCAATATCTTTCCACTAAATTCCCTTTGTGATCGAAGGCAGACAAAGTCAGATTCTGCTGCTGGTAAACAAAAGAACCTCTGTTAATGGAGGAGCAGAGACTTTCAGAGCTGGAAGGGGCCTGAAACATCCCCTGCCTCCCTGTGCAGTCTGGCTGAGCGTGGCAGAGCCCTTTTGCCCTATGGGGTCCTTCGTGCCCCTCAGAGTGTCCCATTTGTCTAGATTCACTCAGGCCCTTCCTGCCATCTGTGGTAACAACTCCCTTCCCCTACCCCCCAACTTTGGAGATGCCATACAAGCCCTATCTTCTCTGTGTGAAAGGCTTGAAAAGTTGTGCCATAAATATTTAAAATATCTTTCCTCTCCTACTCCACCCCTCGACAAGGGTGTTCTTTGGGTAAGATAAATCTATTTTCTGTATGAGTTCTTGCAAATTCCAACATCATGGCCTCATAATAATAGCTAACATTTTTGTGCTAACACTTAGAAGCCAGGCTTACCAATATGTGTTAAGTGCTTCATGAAGTTTGACTTGTTTAACTTAATCCTCTTGAAAAACTCATTGAGGTGTAGTAATTATTACTCCATGATTCACAAGTGAAGAAACTGAAGGTTCGAAATGCTCTAGATGAATGAGATTAAATTTGAGAGCTGTGTCCAAATAGTGACAGCAGGATCAAATTGTGAAGCATCTCTGTTTCCCCCTTCTACCACTATCTCTGTGCCAGTTATTTTGCATATTTAAACAAAAATGAATGACAGTGCTGGGAGATTCAGGGTAATGTGAGTGCCACCAGAAAGTTGGACACAAAGGGAGGGAATTTATCTGGTTGTGGTGAAGAGTTAGGGAACACTCTCTTGAGAAGTGGCACCTGGGAAGTGTGGTAGATTGTGTTTTCCAAAGCAGACTGCAATAATTTTCCCATCCTACACGTTTTTTCTAGAATCCTAACATTCCCCATCAAGAGGTACAGTTCATGTCCCCTCGCCTGAACTTGGGTGGGTCTTTGTGACTGCCTGGACAAACGGAGAACAGAGGAAGTGATGCTATGTAACTTCTGAGGCTAAGTCATAAAAATGCCATGCAACCATATGCTCTTAAGATGCTCACTCTTGCAACCCAGTCACCATGCTTCAAGGAAGCCCAATCCACTCATGGGGAGGAACTGAGTCCCACAGCCCTGGCTGAGCTCCCAGCCAATGGCCAGCACCAATTTTGTAGCAATGTGAATGAGCCATCTTGAAAATAGATCCTCTAGTCCCCTCTCGAGCTACTCCAGCTGATGTCACATGAAGTAGAGCTGAGCCATCTCCCCAGGTCTTGTCTAAATTATAAATTCATGGGCAAAATAAATGACTATTGTTGTTTTAGACTAAGTTTTGGAGTGATTTGTTAAACAGCAATAGATTAATGATACAAAAGAGGCTTTGAAAGATGAACATCTTTCCAAACAAGGTTATGAAGGCCCTATGCTGATTATTGACAGCTGGTGGTGGTGGTAGTAGTAATAAATATAATAATAATAATAATAATGACATCACTATTAGTAATGGTAGCAGTAGCTAAGTTCAACTAAGTTTTTTTCTGTTATGCTCATGCTAAGTGGTTTACACTTCATCTCATTTAACTCTAATGATGATTCAATGAGGAAGGTACTATCACCCTCATTTTACAGATGAGGAATCTGGGGATTAGAGAATTTGAGTTTTCTTTAAGGTCACATGTCTTCTAAGAGGTGCTACTGGAAGATTCATTCCCTTATCCAGGCAGGGCTCATCTAGCCCTTTCAAGGAAAACAATGTTTTTAATCAGATTCACACTAAAGTGAGAATGTCTGGTAGCTACAACACGCATTCTTTCACCAATCTGTTTATGTTGTCAAAGTGGATGCCCATTAATCAAAGTGAAGCGCTCCTCTGTAGAGCATTTCTGTGGGGCTATCTGGAGGCAGAGGACCTCTTCCTAGCACTTGTCAAGTGACTGTGTGTCTTAGATGGAAGGGCAAACATCCAGCTGATGTGGTTCTGACAGCTCACAATTGTGTCCCCTTTTGGCAGTTTGGAAAGCAGGCTGATGTATGTCCTCACCTCTGAGCTCTGCCCCATCCCGGGCGGCAAGGCGGTTGTGATATCACTCCTGTTTTACCCATAAGGAACCACAACTTGGAGAAGCTCAAAGCTTGCCCAGGATCACACAGAAGAACCAAGACTCAAATGTGGATCTTCTCACTTCAAAAGGGTCCAGTCTGCACGATGACTCTTGCTGTATCCCCTCCACTGCATGAACAATTCAGGGAGGTGGATGATACAAGACAGCAGCTGGCAGAAGGAAAGCAGGGATCTGAACACTGAGGAGAATCCTAAACAGTGGAGAGAAGGAAGCGAACATTAAAAAACTCATGGATAGAAAAAGAAAAAAGAGGGAAAGGAAATAAAGCTACTTGGAAGTGCTCATTGAGTTGATGTAGTGGATAATTTAATAAGCCGTCTGTTCTGAGCTGTCTTGCTTCCCTGCTCTCAGCAGGGGCCGTATTGCAGCTCCTACACGGTAATTATAAAGAATGATCTCCCCCTGTCTTGGATCTTATAGTGTGCTTTTTGGGAGCTCAGTTGCTAAGCTGTTTTTCTTGGGAGGCAGAGTTTGGAGTGTGTGTGAGTGTGTAAGTGTAACTGAGAGCTTGTGTATTTATGTGTTTTGCAGGGGTAAGGGACAGCCTGGGATTGGTCCTTAGAATCTCTTTGCCCTTGTAGCAACGTTTCTTTCTGCTGCTTCTTGGGACTTGGAAGCCAGAGTAACTTTCCTGCCTTCAACCTTATCGAATCTTACCCAGTCTGTGGCCTCAGGACTCGGATCCCTGCTAAGTGTTAATAAATTCATCAGACAAACGAATCCTTCCTTAGCTAATATGGTTCCCACTCAGTTAAGAACATTCACTCCTTCAACAAAAAATTACTGAAAACCTGTAAGCGCCAGGCTCTGTTCTGAGACCATCAAAGCTCTCATGGAACCTGTGTTTTAGTAAAGAAGATGGGTAGGAATCAAAAAGCAAATAAATACAAATTTCAGAGACTGATGAGAATAATACGATGGCATGTGTTTTGTTTGGGTGATCCGGGGATCAGCTCAGAGGAGATGACATTTGAGCTGAGACCTGAATGATGAGAAGGAGCCAGCTGTGGGAAGGCTGGGGGAGGCATGCTCCAGGAAGGGAGAACTGGGAATGCAGAGGCTCTGAGGTGAGGAACTGGCTTGGTGCATTGAAGGGACAGGAAAAGTTTGCAGAGGACAGTGGTCAGGATGAGGCTGAGAGCAGCAGAAGTCAAATAATTCAGGACTTTGAAGGCCAGGGCAACCAACTGGACGACGTGATCTGATTCATATTTTTTTCTGATACCCAGTCTCTGAATATTAGAGTTGGAGGGTGCTTTAGAATTCAGAGGTGATTTTCCCAAGGGTCCAGGGCTGGCTAGTGACAAAGCCAGGACAAGCAATTCTCTGGTTTAAACAGTCTCCATTGTACTTCTTGTAATTTTCAGGGCTTCTGCAGGCACTTTTGAAATTGAATGTATGGGGAAGATTGGGGAGGTGTTGAGTCAAGTGTTCTTTTTTTTGTTTGTTTTTATTGAGGTATAATTGACACATAACATTGTGTAAGTTTAAGGTGCATTTATATATTGCAATATGATTACCACTGTAGCTTTAGCTAGCACCTCTATCACATCACGTAATTATTTCTTTTTTGTGGTGAGAACATTTAAGATCTAGTTTCCTAGCAACTTTGAGGTATATAATACAGTATTGTTGACTGTAGTCACTAGGGTGTACCTTGGATCCCCAGAACTTATTCATCTTCTAATTGGAAGTTTGTACCCTTTGACCAACATCTCCTCAACTCTCCCACCCCCCAGTCCCTGGTAACCACCATGCAACTCTGTTTCTACGAGTTCAGCTCTTTTAGATTCCACGTGTAAATAATATGGTATAGTATTTGTCTTTCTTTGTCTGACTGACTGCATTTAGCATAATGCCCTCAAGCTCCATCCACGTTGGTACAAGTAGTAGCACGATTTCCTTCTTTCTCATGGCTGAATAATATTTCATCGGATATTGAAATTGGAATAATATTTCATGTGATATATATATCACATCTTTATCAATTCATTTGTTGACAGTCACTTAGGTTGTTTCCATATCTTGGCTATTGCGAATAATGCTGCAACAAACATGGGAGTGCAGGTATCTTTTCAACATCCTGTTTTAATTTCTTTTGGGTATATACCTAGAAGAGAGATTGCTGAATTATTGCTAGCGCTATTTATAATTTTTTGAGGAACATCCATAGTGTTTTGCATAGTGGCTACAACATTTTACATTTCACCAACAGTGTACAAGGGTTCAACTTCTCCACATCCTCACCAACATTTTTTATTTTTATTTTTTTGATGATAGCCATCCTAACAGGTGAGATGAGATATCTCCTGGTGGTTTTGATTTGCATTTCCCTGATGATTAGTGATGTTGAGGCTTTATTCTACTTATATAGTATGTTACATTGATTGACTTTCAGATGCTAGACCAAGCTTACATTCCTGGATAAATCCCACTTGGTTATAGTGAATAATACTTTTTATATGTTCCTAGATTCAGTTTACTAGTATTTTGTTGAGGATCTTCATGTCTTTATTCATAAGGGAAATTGGTCTGTGGTTTTCTTGTGAAGTTTTTGCCTGGTTTGACTTCAGGGGCCTCATAGAATGAGTTGGGAACTGTTCTCTTCTATTTTTGGAAGAGACTGTGTAGAATTGATATTCTTTAAATATTTTTTTAGAATTCTTCCCTGCAGGCAGCTGATGGCAGCATTTTCCTTCAGGGAGTGGGCCTGCCAGAGGCAGAGAGAGTGTGATGTGATGTGTGTGTGTGGATGCCTATGCACACATAATAGGTATGTGAAGAGAGAGCAGCTGTATGTAGAAAGTCTCTGAGGTGGGAACTGCCTTGGGGTATTTGAGGAACAGAGAAAGGTCACTCTGGATGGGGCAGACTGGACTGAGATGAAGTAGGCAGGGGAGGTGGGGGAGAGGCGCTGCTCCCATGGGCTCCAGGGCCAGGGGGTGCTGGACAGAGCCTGTCTGTCTGTCAGCATGAGAACAGTTGCCTCTGTTGCCCTTGCCTTCTTGGGTCCCTCCCACCTCCGGGGCTCTGAAACGCTCTGCAGTGACTGAGTAAGTCTTGGATAACAGATGCGGACGTCAGACCTGGAAAGCCAATCAGGCACATCCTTTCATTTTACAGAAGAAGATTGAGGCCTAGAGAGGTTGAGTGAGTTGCTCAAAATCACATAGGAAGTTGGTGATGGAGTCTTGCCTCTTAGACCACAGCTCTTTCCACCAGTGGAAATTTTATTTTTCATTTCTTTCTCTTTTCTTTCCTTAGAAAATATACTTTCTACAGAGTGGGTACTGCAGTAAACACTTGCCACTCATTACATCCAGTATCTCTATGAAAGAGGCAGGTACTGCAATTATCCGTACTTGGCAGATAAGAAGTTGAGACCCAGAGAGCCAAGATAGCTTTCCCAAAGTTACAGGGTCAGCGCGTGGCAATGTCAGGATTCTAACCCAGGTCTGTTTGCCTCCAATCCTGCATCAGACCCCTAGTCCCTCATTCTCCTTCGCTGGCTGATAGAGCAGCTAGACTGGTGGAGGCTGCTGAGATCTGGGGAGGGGCAGGGAGGTGGAGTGAGTTAGGCTGACCCCAGATGCTCTACTGGTCCTTCCCCAACCCCAGAGGAAGTGAACCACTTGTCATGTGGAGACCATTCGGGCCTCATCGGCAGCGTCTGGGACCCAGGATCTGGGTGAATTAACTTCTCCAGCGCGTGTCTCTGCCAGAGTTCCTGGGCCTCAGAACCCACCGAGGGGTCGGCTGTTCTGCTGCAGGCAAGCCCCTGGGGCTGCTGACTGGCAGTTGCAAATTTCCCCTTCATCATCCTTCCCCAGGCCCTTGGCCCTCCTCACTCAGCCCCTCGCTCAGCCCCTCGCTCAGCCCCTCGCTCAGCCCCTCGCTCAGCCCCTCGCTCAGCCCCTCGCTCAGCCCCTCGCTCAGCCCCTCGCTCAGCCCCTCGCTCAGCCCCTCGCTCAGCTCGGGCGGCATTGTCAGTAGCCACCACCCGTATCAGCGGCCCCACTTGATAATTTTCAAAGTGCTTTTCTCATGAAACATTTCACATTCTCCTCTGTGGAATTCATAGTACTGTTATCCCCATTTTTCCAATGGGAAAAACTGTACTCTGGTGTTGAAGATACATTCAAACACCCATGGCCACAACCCAGCTTGCAGTGGAGTTGGGGCTCAAGCCACGCTCTTTATCTCCCCCAGACTTGCCAGATTTGTATAGTAGCTACCATTTTGATAGTAGACTGTCTCCTGTTCCTTAATCAATCCTCTATTTTTGCAGCTGAGGAAAATGAGGTTCGGAGGGGTTAGCACTTGTTCCGGGTCTCATAGGCAGCAGGTGAGAGAACTGGCAGGCAAACTCAGATGTGTGTGATCCAAGCTGTTGTGGATTGAATGGTGTCCCCCCAAATTCATATGTTGGAGTCCTAGCCCACAGTACCTCGGAATGTGACCTTATTTGGGACTAGGGTGGTTGCAGATGTAATTAGTTAAATTAAAATCAGGTCATTCTGGATAGGGAGGCATATACTGTAATCCTGTAAGACTGATGTCCTTATAAAAGGGAAATCTGAACACAGACAGGCATACAAGGAGAACGCCATGTGGAAATAAAGGCAGAGATTGAGATGCTGCTTCTACAAGTCAAGAAATGTCACAGATCGCCAGCAGACCACCAGAAGCGAGGGGAGAGGCATGGAACAGACTCTCCCTCAGAGCCATAAGAGAGAACCAATCCTGCTGACACCTTGATTTCAGACTTGTAGCCTGCAGAACCGTGGGACTGTGTATTTCCGTTGTATAAGCCACCTGGTTTGTAGTACTTGGCTATGGCAGCCCTAGGAAACTGACACACAAGCCCATGTTCTTAATGACTTCACGGCACTGCCTCCTGTTTCCCAGAATCTTAGGTTTCACAGCTGAGAGGATTTTACTACTAAGTTCCAGACAAAGGGAATAATAATAAACCCCTGTGAATCCCATTGTGACAGCCAAGAGGGGAGAGAGGCAAGCATTAGTTCAGCCAGGAGTGCTGCTGGCTGGGGGGGCAGGAGGAGGGCGCTTCGGCAATAGACATGGCCTTACAGCCTCAGCCAGTGCTATGCCTGCCGCGATGCGGGCAGACAGCTCGTCATTCCCTCTCTCCAGAGCGGCTGTTTTGAAATGTTGGTTAGACGAGAGCATTCTGATGCTTGAGGGGCCCAGGGGGACCAAGGAGATGAGGAAGTACTGGACTGAGAACTAGAGAACAACTCTGCCATTCACCCTGCTGTGTGACCTTTGGAGAGCCTCCTGCCCTCTCTGGCCTCAGTGCAAAAAGTTTGACTAGATGATGTCGAAGGGCCCTGAAAATATGTCTCTAATCTGATCTAAGGGAAGAAGAAACAAAGGGAACCTTGTCATTTGCAGAAATCAAAGAACTCACTTAATAGAGCTCCTTTCCAATTTGGTTTCATGTGTATTGACGAGGTAGGCTGCCCCGTTACTCAGCATGCCAACCACCAACTGTTTCTTCCCTTGACTTCCAAAGATCTCATTTCATGATAATGATGGTGATGATGACTATTAATAAACACAATGTACCTATGGGGAAGAAAGAACTTAAAACATATATTTGGGGCTTGCTCTCAAGAGCTTGCTTTGGTCCTTTTGAATGGGGCTGCTCTAACTAGCTGTGAGATCTTGGGCAAGTCCCCTACTCTTTCTGGTTTCCCCGTCTGTAATGTGAGGGTGTTGGACTAGGTCTGTGGTCCTTAAACTGTAGTCCCTAGACCAGCAGCTTCAGCATCACCTGCAACTTGCTAGACTTGCAAATTCTCAGACCCCACTCCAGACCCACTGAGTCAGCAACTCGAGGATGGGGCCTGGCAAGCTGGGTTTTAACAAGCCCTCCAAGCGAGTCTAATGCACCTTGAAGTCCAAAAACCGCAGGACTCGACGGTCTCCAAGGACAGAACTGCCTGTGTTTGTTTATAAGCCTTGTCGGATGACACTGGCCTGGTGTGGGATTCTCGGAGAGAGGGGTGAGAAGTGGGGGAGAGGGCCTTTCCTGCTGTCTTCCCTCCCTTTTGAAAGTTTTAATGGCTCCTTTTTATCCCTCCTTTCTCTCAGTGTCCTCTGATGACAGGAGCTTATTAACATGGGGGATTTTCCACAGGCCTGTTTCAGAGGTCCTGGGGAGGAGTTTTAATTGCCAGGCTACACACCGAGGGTGTTAACATTTATTAAAGTCAGCTCCTCTGATTGCCTTTTAACAAGGCGGTGACTGTGCATAGGAGATAACACCGAGCACAGCCTGGTGGGGCCTCAGAGGCGGCTTAAAATAATCAGGCCCAGGGAAAGAGGAAGGCAGCCTGGTGCAGTGGGCGTGGTGCCACAGCATCCGCTCTCTGCCCCGGAGGGCGGGCTGACGGAGGGGCCTGGGCAGTTGCAGGGCCTGGTTTCCCTTACAGGGTGGGCATGATGGCGGGGTAGTGGTGGGGGTGGAAGGGAAAGGCCGGTGATGTTCTGTACGGGAACAGAATCGTTATAGCGCTGGGGTGCAGCGAGCCAAAGCTCTGAATGTGGGCTCCAGCCTCTTTTGTAGTGTAGATCTGTAGGGAGATGGGCCCTTCCTAATTTTGTGGGGGGAGGGCTAGCAGCAGATAGACAACATACTATCTGCTAGTGGAAAGGCCCTGGATCTAATGTGCACTCGCTGTGTCTGCCGTGGGCCTTTGCCCCAGGCCTGTCCTCTCTGGCCTCGTGGCACAGCTGTGAGTTTCAAACTGCACCTCTCGGTCTTAGGCGCCCAGCCTCCCTGTCATTGGTCAAAGACGTGTAGAGCTGAAGGGTTCTCCCTTCTCTGGGGACAGTGAGGGGCTGAACAGTCTCTGTTCCTGACTCCTTCCACATGCAGTGGCTCTGATTTCATCTGGTTTATGCCATGGAGGTTTGAAAGGACATTCTCATGGAGTGAAAAGAACAACACTGTTAAAACTCCTGTGCTCCGTGGCTGCTATTGCCTTGAACTGCACTCATGGACCCCCTCCCTGCCCTGCCTGCGTCTTCTCTGGATCCCCTCTTGGAGAAAGGCAGGCCCAGCAGGTGACCCAGCATCCTGCCTGTCATTACGTGTTGCTGACTCTCCTCCCCAGCAGCTCTCGTATCACTCTCCTTCTTTCCCCCACTTCATTATTGTTGTAGCTTAGGTTTGGACTCATAATGGAGGCTCTGAACTTGTCATTCTGTTTCCAGTCCTGCCCTCTCAAAGCCTTCTTCCTCCCACCAGGGTGATCTTACCATGTGTCCCTCTGAGCTGGTTATTCCCTTCCCAATATCTCCTTTCTGCCCATCAAGTTCAAGCTCCTTGGTTCAAGGCTCTGGGGCATCCATGAGCTGTGCCCGTCTTTCCAGCCTTACTATTAGCCTCTTGCCTTCTCTGTTCAAACAAACCAAACTCCTGGTTTCCTCAATACCTTTCAAGCGTCAGCTCAGGGGTCCCTTCCTCTCTGGAGCCTTCCCTGACTCCCTAGGCCAAGTAAATAATTCCCTCATCTGCCTGTGCCTCCAGTTAAGCTTATAATCCCCAAGGTTATAATAGTTTGCATAACTGTCTTCCCTACAAGCCTATGAGTTCCTCAAGGCTACAGACAGCACAGACAATCCAGCTTTGTCCCCGTGATATGAAGCAGGTACTTTTGAATTGAATTCTGCAGGGATGTGCAAAGAACCCCTTTCTTCCCCTCCCCGCTCCTGTTTTCAAAGTGCACGGGCATTTGCCTGGAAGTTAATGGTCAAAGTATGACTGAGGCTGCCATGCTGATGAAATGTCATGAGCAACCGGATGGGCACTGAAAGGCCAAGTTATCATGTGACTCTTCTCCCAATTGCTGTGTCACCTTGGGCTGGTCACTTGATTTCTCTGGACTTTAGTTTCTCTGCTGGTACATTCGTCAATTTGACAGCAGTGAGAACTTTCTGTGTCTCTGGCACACAAGGATTGAGACCCAGTGGCAAGTTTACCTTTATGTATCCCACTAATAATAATTATTTATCAAATTATTGAGCATGTGCCAGGCACTGTGCAAAGGCTAAGCTTTTACCCATCTTGTCTTATCTAATTCTGCCACTAACTCAGGGAGATAGGTACTATTACCCTCCACTTCCTCGTGGATCAGAAACATGTAAGATACTTATGTGAGGTCACACTCGAAGAGCCAGGATTCAAACTCAGATGTGGAAGTTTCCAAATGACTAACCACCAGGCTGTTCGGCCCTGCCATCCAGGATGGAGAGTGCCCATGGTCCAGGGAAGGTGAGATCTTTGCTCACAGTCTCTGTAAGTGCTCTGTGGTCAGAGCAGCGGTGGTGACTGGGTAGGAGGGTTCTGGGGTGGAACACGGTTATGGTTAAGAACTTCATAATTAACTCAGCATGGCTTTGTGTAGCAGACAAATCCCAGGACCACGTGTTCCCCCCTGGGCTTCAGAAGACTTCATCATAGGAATGATGAAGAAGATGATGATGATCATGTAACTACAGGGAAATATGTTCAAGGGAGAGTTGGTCATCCACACTTATCACCATGAGCCCACAGGCACCAGCTCGCCTCTGACCTCCCTTCATGCCACTCTCCTCTTCCATTGTGCTCTGGCCACACGCACCTTCTTGGTGTTCCTTGCACACGCCAAGCTTACCGTTGCCTCAGGGACTTTGCAGTTGCTGTTTCCTCCAAATGGATACTCTTTCGTCTACACTTATGGCCTCATCCCACGTGGCCCAGCTCAAATGTCACCTCCTCAGAAAAGACTTTCCTGATTCTCTCTCCAAAATATTTCCCTCTCTCCCCATGCTACACCCTGTCTCATCATTCTGTTAGTTTCTTTCATAGCGCTCGGCACACTTTGTAGCTATTTTCTTCACTTTTTAATGTCCTGGATTCCCCTCCTCCTCCAAGTGTGGGAACCCGGAGAGCAGGGCTTTATATGTATTCTGCATGGCAGGGTCCTCAGCCGGTGTCTGCTGCCTGACGATGATAAAAAAATACTTGTCCAGTGAACAGCCAAATGACCGAAGGATGGCCAACCCACATGTGACTCGCTCTGTTCCTGACTGGGCGATACTCAAAGTCATCGAATAACCTTGGCCAGTTTCCTGAACTTCTCTGGGCCTCAGTTTTCCCATCTCTAGAATGAGGGCTTTGGAAGAGAACAGGGGTCAGCAAATACTTTTAAAGGGCCAGAGAGTCAATATTTTAGGCTTTGTGGGCCACATGGTCTCTGTCGCAACTACTCAACTCTGCCGTTCTAGCAGGAAAGCAGCCATAGACTACCTGTAAACCAAAGGGCGTCGTTGTGTTCTAATAAAACTTTATTTACAAAACCAGGAGGCCAGCCCATGGGCCATAGTTTACTGACCCCTGGACTAGAAGACCACTAGAGACCTTCATAGCCTGGACATTTTAAATCCCTTACTGGTCGTCTTCTAAGGAGCATTGTTTGGCTTGGTTTCTTGGCTTTACTGATGAAAATCCTGTTTCTGGTAGCATGTGTGTTTGGGACCCTCAAAGAGACAAACTAACGTGGAAAGGAGTAATAGACCCATGAAGGCTGCACGGCATGCTGACCGTTTGAAGGCTTTCCTGAGAGGGTTATAAACACACCTCTAAAAATACAGAAGGTTGTGGAATTTGGGGACCACCTTTGGAAAGCATCCAGTGGTCTCATTTCTCAAGCTCCCCTCCCTTCCTTGAAGACGTGTCTAATCTCTTCAGCCCTTACTGAACCCCTGGACATTCAGTCTGTGCATGACACCCCATCTCCTCTCAGCCCCAAGGTCTTTCCTACCCACAATGTGTGTCTTTTTTCCTCACTGCGTTATAATCTCCTTGACACAGAGAATTTTATTTCTTCCTTTTCCCCACATGGCATCTAATATTGTTCTGGGCATATAGACGTGCTGAATAAACATTCAATTTACAACCTAAGATCCCCTGCCCTCCCTTCCCAGTACACATCGTTCAAGAGGCTTATGCCACCGTGAGGATGGATCTCCTTGGCTTTTCCTTTTGTTGGATCCTATTTCCTGCGTTGTCTGGGATCTGGGTAACCAGATACACATCAATGTCATTTACAGTCAGGTCATGTGGCCGTGATGGCCAAATGGACATCATCTGATACTGTGGGGGTCAGAGAGGCAAGGCAATGGTGGGCGAGGGGATTTGAGCCTTGAACATGGAACAAAACCATCCTGGATTTAAGACACTGCTCTGCCGCTGACTTGCTGAGGGACTTGAAGCAAGCCACTTAAAGTGCCACTTAAGCAAGCCAAAGCCTCAGTTTCTTGATCCAAATGGGGATGATAAACCTACTCTTAGGGCTTGTGTGAAGATTAAGTGAAATAATTTACGTGAAGGCGTTGGT
Organism: Ceratotherium simum simum; assembly: GCF_057802395.1. NCBI lineage: Eukaryota > Metazoa > Chordata > Mammalia > Perissodactyla > Rhinocerotidae > Ceratotherium > Ceratotherium simum. Next base: position 23,868,089 of record NC_141903.1, read on the forward strand.
AAAGAGTGAAGGCCCATACTGACATCATAATTCTTCATAACAAGCCACCATCATCCCTCACCTCCTAACTGGCCCTCTTGCTTCCACCTGTGCCCACTGAGCCTGATGTCTTAGTGGCAGCCAGAGTTAACTTGTAAATGTGAGTTGGATCTTAGATCTTGTCATCCCTCTGCTAAACCCCCAGTGCTCCCTTCTCACTCAAAGCCCAAGTTCTAATAATGGCTGACGAAGCCCCCAACCCCTGGTCCTGTCCTCTGACCTCATCTCCTACCACTCTCCACCCCAGCCACAGTCTCTTCCTCATTGTTCCCAACTCTGGGCCTTTGCACTGGCTCGTTTCGATACCCGGAATGTTCGTTCCCTAGACGCCTACATGGCTCACTGCATCTCTTGATTCAGGATTTTACCCAAAGGTCACCTTCTTTCAGTGAGGCCCTCCCTGGCCATTCTCTGAAAACTGCATCCCATTCCCTTTGCCTGCTTTGATTTTCTCTGCAGTGCTTACTACCAGCTAACATAATATTTATATTATTTTGTTTCATTTTTGTCTGTTCCTGCACTGAATGGATGTTTCATGGGGACAGGGATTTTTATTTATTTATTCACTGCTATATTCCCAGTGTGAAGCACAGTGCTCGATACGTAGTGGGTGCTTAATAAATATTTGTCAAGTGAAGATCAGAAGTTACAATTTCATTAGCCCAGTAAAGCTGCCTGCTGGGGCACACAGGAACTGGGCAGCATTCGTTGGTTAGTATGGATTCACTAATTTCCTACAGCATGGTGCAATTAATACTTAATTTTTCCCTCTGGGTATCTACGGAGGCAGCATATTAAAGTGATTAAGGGGTTGGGCTTGGCAATCAGATGAATGCCAAGTCTGATGTTTACTTCTTACTAGCTGTGTGAGCTTCACTGAATAATCTACCTCTCTGAACCTGAGTTTCTCAACCGTGAAATGATTATTTCTACTTTGTAAGGTTGTTGTGAGGATTAAATGGGGATTGTCATTCACGTAAAGTGGTTAGACAAATCCTTAGCCCATGATAAATTGTTGGCTGTTGGTAGCTATTTTTATGTCAATAATAGTATAAATCATCAGCATCTTCTAAGAGTGCATAGAAACAAGCATAATTTTAACAGCCACTCTTTTTGTGTGAATTTGCTCAGAGTTGTTCCAAGCATGTCTTTTTTTTTTTTTATTTTATTTTATTTTTTCCCCCCAAAGCCCCAGTGTATAGTTGTATGTCGTAGCTGCACATCCTTCTAGTTGCTGTATGCGGGACTCGGCCTCAGGATGAACGGAGAAGTGGTGCCTCGATGCGCACCCGGGATCCGAACCCGGGCCACCAGCATCGCAGCGCGCGCACTTAACCACCAAGCCACAGGGCCGGCCCTCAAGCATGTCTTTTGCTTTTAAACTTTGTATCATTTTTCTGCTGTTACGACAGCCATGTTTTTCTTTTTCCCACTTCCTTCCATTCTCCCCATCTTTCTTCTACTCCAGGAAACATGGATTTTTATCCCATCTGTCCACTTACTTCCTGTGTGTCTTGACTCCAGTCACTTTGCCACTGTAGGCCTCAGTTTCCTCATCTGTGCAGTGGGGCCGAGAATCCCTGTCCTCCTGCCTTGCACAGATATGGAGAGGACAAGGTGAGAAGATAGATGCGAACAGTAAACCACAGCAAGTGCTACCAACATCAGGCCCGCTCCTCAATCTTATTACTGCTCCCCAGCAAGGGTTGTTTCTGAACGCCCAGCCACGCCTCCCTGCTCTCACCCATCCTGGGGAATTAGGTGCAGCGTGCACACAATGGGAACCACTTGTTTTTCTGTCTCTGATTCTGTGGGTTTATGATAGGTGCCTCCCAGAAGCCAAGACTGAGTTTATCTTTGGAGAACCCTTTTAAAAAATGTTATATTGGTGATGACTTTCAGTTCAGCACAATAATTTAAATTATTGATGTGACTTGAACCTGGCATTTGGGATCTGTTTAGGCCTCTTGAAAGCTTGAAGATTTTTCAATATTGGGAGGCCCCTAATTTACTATCTAGCCACAGGTTTTCTGTGTCAAGTAAACATACTGTAATTCCATTATTACAGTTCTCTGGAGAAATCAGCTGTATCCTTGGTGCTGAACTGGAAAATTCATCAGCCATGAGAGAGTGGTGGTGAATGCAGGCCCAGAGACGGCGATTAGGGGCAGGGAGTCAGACTGGCTCCCTTTCTCTTTGTCTCCTTTGTCTGTAGGGCCCTGCGGAGTTGAGGACTTCAGCCCTCCGTCTGCTAGAATTAGAGTATTAGAATGGGAAAAAAATAACTCTCTTGGAAATAAGCTAGTTCAGGGATGGCAAATGGGTTTCTTTTCATATGCCTAAAGCAAGTTAAGGATTTTGAGTCCATATCCTTCTATTTAGCAATTTATTTTGTATTTACCATGTACCAGGCATTTTCCCAAGCCCCTCTGTTTGTGTTAACTCACTTAACTCTAGCAACAACGTGACGAGGCAGGTACCATGGATAATCCCTTCTCTACAGATGAGAAAACTGCACTAACTTGCCCCAAATCATACAACTTGTCAGAGGGGGAGCTGAGATTCAAACCCAGGCAGCTGGATTGCATGAAGCTCTGGTAGTATAGTGAAGTGCTTGTCTCAGGGTCTGACATTGGCGAAAACTTGATGAACCTGGCTTGGGCAGATGCTGCAGTTAATAGCACTTGTGGTTGCCATAGACAACCGTGCATCTCCCAGCACGAGATGTTTAAGTAGAACACGCCCCTGTTGCCTGGCTACACTCTACTCATCTGTTAGTCCCACCTTAAAGCTCTTCCAAGAGAGGTTTTACCTGATTTATCCCAGTCATTCTCCTGGTCCAAAATGGGTGCTCCTGTTATGATCTCCCATCACATCCTTTCTTCTGCCTTGTTCACATTTGCCTCAATTTGTAGTATTAAATGTGTATTTGTGTGATCATTTATTTAACACCTGTCCTCTCCACCTGTCTGTGAGTTTGATGCTGTGTTTCTAGAGCTTGGGAGGTGGTGAGCACTCAACTGATAGACGAAGAGGCTGGTTGGCTACTTAACCAATATACCCTAAAGCAGTGTTTTTTGAACTGTGGCACATGACCCCCTAGTGAGTCTTAATCACTTTTGTGGCTTTTGATAGCATTTAAAAACATGGAAAAGAAGAACAAGTGGTGGAGTACTTGACACACGGAAATGACATGTACTATTGTGTGAGGCTTTTTACTACGGTGTGTGTATACTGGGTTGAGTGTAAATGTATTTCTGTGCATCACAGCCAAAGATTTTGAGAGCCCTGGTCTAAAGTGGATTCCCACATAGGATGGGGAGTGGGGCCAGGTGACCTCTGAAGCCTCTCCTCGCTGATGCTGGGGGATCTATAGGCCAGGTGAGGGCATTTGGAGCCCAGGGCTAATTCCTCTCCATCTGATGCATTATATTTTTCAAGGCTATTTGATTATTACCATTGCTTTGGAGGTGATCTCTCTCTTGTTCCATTAAGCTCATGCTTGCTTTTCAGGCTGTTAAATGAAAACTTTGATCACAATTGAGAATTCATTGTTTCCATTGGTATTACAGTTCTAAATTTGCCCATTTCCAACAGCCGCTGATTCTAATTGAAATGGAAGGGCTGTGGGAGTCTTTTCTTCGGGGTTTAATTGTGTTTTTCTCCTTATGTATTGCCAACTGCTGGTCTCTTTTTAAGAGGAAAGGGCGTAGGATTGGAGAACAACGTGACAGACCTTTTTGGGGCTAAGGTGAGTGGCAGGTTACAGCGTTTAAGATCTAATGTCTCCAAGACAGAGGATTGAACTAGAAAATAAACCAGATTCTACTTTCTTTCTTTAAAATCTGTGTGCCTTCGTGGTAGATGAAGAAAATTCCTGGGAACAGTCAGGTGTCATCTTTGCTTTTTGTGCCTACAATCTTGCTACTCAAAGTGTGGTTCACGGACCAGCACATCAGCATTACCTTAGAGTGTGGTGGAAATACAGAATTGCAGGCCCTGCCCCAGACCTGCTACATTTGAATCTACACTTTTACAAGTTCCGTGGGTGAGTCCTGAGCATATTTCAGTCTGAGAAGTATGGTCCTGCAGGACCCGACATATGGCTGGCATGAGTGAATAAGTGATTGATCTTGCTGAGAACTTGTTGGATGAAACATGGGAATTCTGCTGTAATCAGAAAATTATGTTGGTGTGTTTGTCAGGGGTCTCCAGAGAAACAGAATCAACAAGATATATATGTATATACACACATATGTATATGTATATATGTATATATACAAAGAGCCAGTGGTGCAGATCGTCTTAGTCAGTTCAGGCTTCTATAACAGAATACCATAGACTGGGTGGCTTCTAAACAATGGAAATTTATTTCTCACAATTCTGGATGCTGAAAGTCCAAGATCAGAGTGCCAGCATGGTCAAGTTTGGTTGAAGGCCCTCTTCTGGTTGCAGATTGCTGACTTCTCATTGTATCCTCCCATGGCAGAGAGTAGAGAGAGGAAGCTAGCTCTCTCCTGACTCTGATAAGGCACTAACGCCATTCATGAAGGCTCCACCCTCTTGATCTCATCTAATCCTAATTACCTTCCAAAGGCCCAATCTTCTAATACCATCACATTGAGGGGTAGGGCTTCAAGATATGAATTTTGGGGGGATACATTCAGTCCATAATGCAGATGAAGTCCTAAGGCAGTCTGCTGGAAGAATTTCCTCTTGCTCATGAGAGGTCAGACTTTTGTTCTATTCAGGCCTTCAACTGATTGGATGAGGCCCACCCACATTATGGAAGGCAATCTGCTTTGCTAAAAATTCACCAATTTAAATGTAAATCTCATCCACAAACACCCTCACTGAAACATCCAGAATAATGTTTGAATAAATATTTGCACCATGGCCCAGCCAAATTGACACATAAAATTAACCATCACAGTTGGGAAGAAATTAAGGGGAAAGACAGATCATAAAGGGTCACCAGGAGACATCATTTCTAAAAATTTATCTTTTCTATCAAAGAACCATGCCTATATTCTGAACATTGTATTTTTTTCAAAAAGCCTGATTCTGGCTTAGAGAGAAGAGCCAGGCCCTGGGGGATGCCTCCCAGTTAGCTTCAGGGCTCAGAGCACCAGCTCTGGGTGACGACTGGGGGCTCACCCTCCTCTGTCACTTACTAGCTTTGTGATCCTGGGCAATCCTCCTAACTGTAGGGCCTCAGTTTCCTAAGCTGTAAAATGGGATCATAATGTTCATGTTCAAGGAATTGTCATGAGTATGAAAAGAGATAATGCTCACAGAGCAGTCAGCACAGAGCCTGGCAAGGGGTGTTTCATAAATAATAGCTGCCGCTTTGAATTCTGGTACGTGCTTCTCTTACCTTGCCTAGGTCTTAAAATCACCACCCACAGTTTACATACCAAATGGATGCCTCTCTTATTTTTTTATTTTTTGGTGAGGAAGATTGGCCCTGGGCTAACATCTGTGCCAATCCTCCTCTATTTTGTATGTGGGTCGCCGCCACAGCATGACTTGATGAGCGGTGTGGAGGTCTGCGCCCGGGATCCGAACCTACAAACCTTGGGCCGCCGAAGCGGAGTGCGTGAACTTAACCACTATGCCACTGGGCTGGCCCCAAGGATGCCTCTTTTAGAAGCAAGATTGTTGGGACAAAATCTGGTATCCTTACAAGCAGGTGGAGAGGCACTATTTTTTAATTGCTGTTGTCCTGGAATGAATCAGGTGAAGGGGAAAAAAGTTACCCCTAACCTGAGTGGACTCATTTTCTGGTAAAATTCATTCTCCAGAGACCAGAAGTTCCAGCCTCTCCGAAATAGTGGCTGAAATGAAACGTATCCCTTACCCCCCCACCCCAGCCTGTCTGTGCTTCTGCTCTGCTATGTCTCCCGTCTCCCCTGGCCCAGTTAGGCTCCCACCCCACGTACGACATCTCAGTAGCCTAGTTTAGTCCAATCCTCTCAAACAGATAGAGGAAAGTGTTTCCAATTAGCAAGATCTCATTGCTGAGGGTGCTAAGAGACAGTTCTTCTGGAGCAGAGAAACTAATTGAATGTATGTTGCATATTTACTGGAGGACGAAGCACCTCACTGGGGTTTTAGTGCTCCCATGCTCGCTGGCCTGGGGCCACTCCAGCCACGAGCTCATCGTTTAAAGACAGCTAGACCAGTCTCCCTTAGGAGGCATACATCCCCACTGCAGTAGCCCTGGCAGTGGCCGTGCAGCTCCTTTTGCACACGCTAAGGGAGTGACTCACCACCAAAGCAGCCCATTTCTTGGTTGGACACCTCTGGCTATTAGAAATTTAGAACTTCCTTTTTTTTGTTGAGTCCGGCTTTGAGGGCTGGCCACTCCTCCTTGTCATATTTTCCTAAACTCTCACCATCATGGTCAACTCTCTTTAATGTCCTTCTGTTTCTACATTTCTGCCCTTCCCTCCCTTGCCCTCCATATAAGTACTAAAAGACATGGAAATGGGAGTGGCAGTGATGAGTTCATTCATTCCTTCACTTCTTCACTATTCATTCAACAAACATTTGCTAAATATCTACTATTTGCCAGATATTCTTCGAAGCACTGGGAATAGAGCAAAAGACCAGGTTCCTACACTTGTGGAACTTTTTCTAGTAGAGCAGACAGATGACAAAAACCAACAAGATAATTACAAGGTGACAAGGGGTTTGATAGAAATAAACAAAGAGAAGTGATCACAAGAATTCCGTGGATGCGTGTGTGTACGTACGTACATGTGAGGGAGAGAGAGAGAGATTGGAGTCGATTGATGTTTCTTTAGATGGAGTCACAGGCGGTCACAGAAGCCTTCTTGGGGAGGTGATGTTTGAGCCCAAACCCAAAAAAGTAGGAAGTATGCCGTGCAAATGATTGGGGGAAGAACATTCTCAATAGGCGGAATGGGAAGTACAAAGACATTAGGGTGAGAAGAACCAGGTGTGTTGGATGGACAGAAAGAGCCCATGGAGGCAGAAGCCTAGGGAGCAAGGGAGAGAAATAAGAAAGTTGCTGATGGACAGGGAGGCAGGGACAGCTCCAAAAGGCCTTGCAAACCAAGGAAAGGAGTTTGGATTTTATTTTAGCTGCAAAAAAGTCACTGGGGGACTCTAATGGGGTTTGGTGGTATGACTTAAGTTTTAAAAAGAGCACTCTGGTAATGTGTGGAGAACGGATTGCAGAGTGGACAGGGGATAGTGGGAGGACAAGGGAGGAGCTATCACAGTACTTAGGTTATAGCTGAGAGGATGGATTTCAGCTAGGTGTTTAGAGGTAGAAACACCAGTACTTGGTGATGAATCAGATATTGTCGGTGAAGGAAAGGGTGTCCTCTCTTTATCCCTGGGGCTCTGAAAAATATCAGAGGGATATCTGTGTGTGGATGCCATAGACTGAATGTTTGTGTCCCCTCAAAATTCGTATGTTGAAATCCTAACCTTCAATGTGCTGGTATTAGCAGCACATTGGGGGCCTTTGGGAAATGATTAGGTCATGCAGGTGGAGCCCTCATGAATGAGGTTAGTGCCCTCATAAAAGAGACCCTGGAGAGCTCCCTTGCCCCTTCCATCATGTGAGGACATAGAGAGAAGATAAACCAGGAAGCAGACCTTCGCCAGACACTGAATCTGCTGGCATCTTGATCTTGGACTTCCCAGTCTCCAGAACTGTGAGGAATAAATGTTCATTGTTTAAGCCACCCTTCTGTGGTATTTTTGTTATAACAGCCTGAATGGACTAAAACAGCAGGAAAGGAGAGAAGGAATCAGCTACACTTGACAACCCATGAGAGTGGGGCATTCTTTTCCTGGAAGAGATTTCATTTTTCACCTGGAAGTGCTTAAAGACATGGCAGCTGTATGGATGAATACATAGAAGGTGCCATAAGAGGTCTTAGAGACTTGGAACTACCTTTTTTTATGAACAGATGAGTCCATAGGGAATAGACAAATCTAAAGTTACAAAGCAAATTAGTGGCAGAGCCAAAACTAGAATCAAGAGCTGACATCTAGGCTCATGCTCTTTCCACTAGCCTACTCTAAATGAGGGTTCTTGGACCGGGGTATTAAAGGTCTTGAAAACGAGGCAACCAAGAGCATCTAGGTGCTCCGGACATTTGGTTGGAAAGGAATTGGAGGACAGTAGAATGACGTTCATCTATTTTTTTCCTCTTTCTTAAACCCTCTCTGGCTTCCTACTGCATATTATACTCTAAGCTTTACAAGGGTGGGGATGACCTCTGTGTACTCACCACCTGTCTCAGTCCCAGCATGTATCAGGTACTCAGTAAATGCTCGCTGAATGAATGAATACATGTTTCAGAAGGGCTCATTCACAGATATTTTCTAAGGAAGTCCCTTATGCTGATTAAATGCATATCTCATTTTGGGTTGGAATCATATCAACAAGCTAGTCAACCCAGGGATCAGATAGTCCTGCTCCATTCTACACTGGTTGAGTGACACTTGGAGACAAATATTCCTTAGGTCACACAAAAACTAAAGAATGTCAAAAATTGGATGGTCAGAGAACTTGGAACAATAAAATTGTTAAAGGAACTGAAGTAGAGCAGAGACAGTTGGATATTCAAGAGAACATGTCTTGTTAAAACTTTCTGACTTATTTTTTGGAGATCCCAAATAGTAGAATGATACCAATGGCTCCAATTTTCAGGAAGAAGGAAAGATTCTTGTTCAGGGTAACAGTAAACAAAAAAATATAGCCATTTGAAAGTGAGACAGATTTCCTAGAGTAAGGTTGATAGTGAATTAGTTGACACGAGATGGATTCTTGCCAAGAATGTTGTTAAAGGAGACCTCTGATTTTATGAAGCCTGGAGTAAATGTTTTCTTGGGTCGTGTTTTCCATCCTGAGATTCAAAGGCATTTCTAGAAAGTTAATATTCATTCACACATTCATTCATGCATTACCTCTCTGTGTCAGGCTCAGTGGTGAGTATACATGTATACTGAGGGGGAATATACACCCAGACTCGCTTCTGAGTTTTCAATCCAGTAGAGTAGATGAGAATGTCCATATGTTCCCCGTCAGTTCTAGAGGCCTCTGCATCACAAAACTTCCTAAATGGCACAAAATGTCTTCAAACATTACTGGTCATTAGAGCCAAATCCAGTGCCAGATGGAAACCCAGAAAACCTCAGCTAGAATTGTGATGGCAGAAAACACAGGAGGCTGTAACTTTTGTTTTCCCAAGTGAGCTTAGTTGTTTAAAAGCCAGCTGGCTCCCAGGGTCCTGCTGCCACCTTCTTATTTCCCTACAAATGAAGTTCTCCACCCTGTTCCTTCTCTGCGTGTTTCAGCCAAGAGCAAGCGCTGTTGACAAGTAGCTTTCAGTGACAATTATAGAGGATGTTGTTCCAAGCACCGTCTTTGCTAGAGCCAGGGGACCTGGTAGTGCTCTGAGTCATCTGGATTGCCTTTGAGAATAGCGACAGTGGGAATATGAAGGCTTCTCTTGCAGGGCTTTCCTCCCTGGCACTGTCCTCTAGGCTGGGAGTGTGTTTGAAGAAGGCAGCCAAATCTCATTAGAAGTAAAGAGATGCGGTCCAGGATGCACTAGTTTCTTCTGAGCTTGGTGTGGTCACCAGAATGCTTCACTCTGTTTTTTTTTTTTTTTGTAGTTGGTTTGCCATTCATCTTGACTATATTCAAATTCTGTCTCCTTGGAAAGGAGCTGCCCAGGAGCAATTGCATCGGGGCAGAGAAAGAGGCTCTGATGTGTCTGTCTCCTTCATTCATCCTCACTGTTTCTTAAGCTGCTTTCCTGAAAAGGCAGACATTCTTTTTTTCCAGCTTATCTTGATCTGGTTCAATTTACTCCTTAAGTCATACTCATAAATAAACAGGTCTTGAGTTGTAGGCTGAGATTCATTAAGTCCCTTCTAGGAATTCTTATAATGTGCATTAAGGGAGATAGGTGATCCCTTATTGGGGCTCACTAACTCTGAACCCTGAAAACATGTTTATCTCACTTACCATCCATCCAGAGCTCCAAGCCCTAGATTTTCTCTCTTCTGTTCTCTGAGAGGCTCTGACTTCCCTTTCATCAGGGATACCCATTCAATGATGGCATTTATCTCTGACCAACAGTGCTTAGACTTCATGGATGTCAAAGGGTAAGAAAGTATTTATAGCACTCTATATATTACCTTATGTTTAAATTTTAAAGCATTTATTTTGACAGCAGCACACATAAAACCAAGTAATGTGTACAATGGCATTTATTATTTCACAAACATTTGTTGGCCGCCATGATAGCATACTGGTAGGCAGGCAGGTTCTGGAGTCAGAATAGTTCAAATTTTAACTTCGTCATTTCCCACCTATGTAAATTTGAATAAGATACCAGTCACTCTGAGTGTCAGCAACTTAATCTGTATAATAAGGCTAATCATAGTCTGTACTTCAAAAAGGATTAAATGAGATAATATATATTCAGTGTTTGGCATATAGTAAGCATGTAGTACACGTTAGGTGTTAAGAAGCCATGTATACCAGGGATAAAGTACTTTCTTGTCATGAATCCTGTAGCAACCGAGTTGGAGCAAGGGTTAAAGGAAATGAAACCCCTGGTATAAATTGAGCATAGTGTTACTAATTATAAAGTGTCTTTTCTCTAAATATTTGCTTGTTTATCTTCCATCTTTGTACTGCCCTAGGTCTTTTCATAGCTATTGAGCCCCATCTGTTCTCATTTATATTCAGCTGCTATGTAGACTATAAGTGTTAATTATCTCCTTAACACCTCTGGCTACTAATTCTGAGCACTCTGTGTTTGTGGTTCCTTTGGTTTATACCATCTGCCCAGGGTCCCATACCACTTATCTTCATTATCTTTTCTGTTGTTTCGGTGGTTCTTGATTCTCTTTTAAAAAGAAAGTGTTTAGAATAACCTCCTCTAAGTATTATTTTTTACAAACATTTCTCTGATTATAAAAGTAATTCTTGTGATAAAAATTTTGAAAAATGCAGGGAAAATAGCCTCTTCCATAACCCTTCCACCAAGACAAAGCAAGGATTTATGTGTTAAATATATTTTCCCCTAGTCTTTTTTTTTCCCCTATGAGCTTATATATGGGTTTTAAACTTAGGATTATACCATGTATCAGATGGGAGTTTTTAGCTATAAGTAACAAAATAATCAACTCAAACTGGTTTGTTAAAGGAGGAACTAGGTTAGCTCACATAACTGTAAATCCAGAGGAGAGCAGAAATTAGCATTGTCTTGATCCAGTGGCTCTTCTTCCATTCTGTGTGATTTGCTCAGCTCCGTCATCTCTGCTTCATCATCTTCTGCTTCAATTAATAAAGCAACATGGCTTTAGCAATCCCAGGCATCACATCGGGACTCAAAAAGTCCAGGGGAAGAGCAGCTGTCTCTTCCTGCAGACTCTTTTAAGTGTGGAAGCCCTTTTCCAGAAGCTCCCAGCAAACTTTCCTTCACATCTTATTGGCCCCAATTGAGCAACGTGTCCATTCTTGAATCAAGACTGTAAAGGGAGATCAGTTTACCATGATTGGCCTAGATCAGTAGTTCTTAAATTTGAGTGTACATTCAAATCCCCTTGAGAGCTTGTTAAAACTCAAATTTTGGGCTTCACCCACAGTGTTTCTAACTCCGTAGATCAAGATGATGCCTATGAATTTGCATTTCTGACAAGCTTCCAGGTGATGCTAATGTTGTTGGTCCAGAGACCACACATTGAGCACCAGTGACTTAGACAAATTAGAGCCCTTTTTTTGCAGATGGGTTCAATTTCCCCAAATATTTTGTGACCATGCAAAATAGGAGAGATGAACTAGATAGTGGAGAGAAAATCAAGGTGTCTGCAACATTCTTGACGATTTCTCCCATATCATAAAAAATTCTTTAAATGTGTTGATCTCATTGTTAAAATAAACCATGGTACTTCTATATAATGAAATATTATTTAACCAGTCTTCATTGTTGGGCATTGGTGGTTTTAACATTTTGCTGTTATAAATTACACAGTAAGGGGGACCGCCCCGTGGCTTAGTGGTTAAGTGCGCGTGCTCCGCAACTGGCGGCCCGGGTTCGGTCCTGGGCGCGCACCGACGCACCTCTTGTCTGGCCATGCTGAGGTGGTGTCCCACATACAGCAACTAGAAGGATGTGCTACTATGACATACAACTATCTACTGGGGCTTTGGGGAGAAAAAGGGGAAAAAAAAAGAGGAGGATTGGCATGGATGTTAGTTCAGGGCTGATCTTCCTCACAAAAAAACAAAAAAATTACACAGTAAGGAAAGTCAATGCACAAAATCATTTGTGTGCTTCTCTGATTATTACCCAAGGATGCATTCCTAGAGGTAGAATTACTCTTCTAGCTATTCTTATCTCACTGACTCACGGCTCTTTTTTCAAGAGAATAAGTATTCCATTTTCCCCCAGCTTTCTTAAAGGGCCAGATGTTTATATCCTGTGTTCATTGTGTACATGAACGAAATCCTTTCACAGAACAGAACCAGCTGGGGTCAGGATGGGAAGTAGGGCAGGGTGACTCAGCAATTTGAAAGAGCCGGGGAACGGGTCCAGACACTTTAGAGTACAGGGCCTGCTCAGGGAGTGGGAAGTCGTGTGAGGGACGTGGAGTATTGGAAGATGAAGTGGGAAAGGAGACTTGGGACAGTTTGAGTTTGAATTTTTTTCTTGTGGCTTGGGTTTTCTAAACTTCAGTCATTTGCTATACCAGTTTTACAATTTTTTTCATATCTGTGTTCCACCTGCGTTATTATAATAGTTTTTTAGTCAACTCAAATCAATTCATTCATTTTTTGTAGAAACTGTATATTACCAGGGTTAATAGAAAACCATTATAAGTTACCATAAATAGAAAGTAACCATATTTATAATAGCAAAGTTATTAAATTCTAACTCAATATTCTTGCCTGCTACCAGCTCTGAAGCTCTCTCTTTGTTACGGGAGAAATGAGCATATAGTAAGGGGTGCTAAAGACGTACCAGCTTCAAATAGGGACTCTTTTCTTGATAGCAGCAGAAAGACTAAAAGAGAAATTGCAAAAACAATAACTTTCTCATGGTGTGAGTGAACGTTATTTAATGTCAAGTTGTATACTGACTAAAAAAGTCCCGTTCTTGAGGCACCAATGTACTAAGCTAATATGCCTCAAACCTCAGAACTACTTAGAATTAAACAGACCCGTGGAATCAGAATCTCTGGGGCTGGTGGTAGGAGCTGGGCCCAGGAATCTTCATTTTACCAAGACTTCAGGTGATTCTCATGCTCACATAAGCTTGAAGAAGCTCAGCTAGGTTGTAGAGAACCAGTAAGTTTTTTTCCTCTCATTTTTATAAAGGATTTTATTTGGAAATAATTTTGACCTTATAGAAAACATGCAAATACAGTACAAAGACTTTCTGCTATATTCGTGATCTGATTTATTAATTACTAACATTTACTTATTTATTTTATTCTTCCCTTTCTCTCTCTGTGTGGCCTGTCACCTCTCTCTGTGTCTCTATGTCTCTGTCTTTCTCTCTCTCTATTTTTTCCCCCAACTATTAGAGAATAAGTTAGATACACTATGCACCTTTATCTCTAAATACTTCATTGTGTTCCTTAGCCTTTCTTTATCTTTTACATTATTGACTTTTTGAAGACTAGAGCCCCTCCCCCTCTGTAATGGCGTGCTCATTATTTTGGGTTTGTCTGATGTTTCCTCAGGTAGAGCCTCATAAAAGCAGGCTGTGCATTCCCAGCTGGAATATTCTGGAAGAGATATTGTGTATCCCAGGATACTATATCCAGAGCCACACAATATCCATCTGCCATCCACTGTGCTGTTAATTTTGATCATTTAGTCAAGGTATTGTCTGAATTCTCCACTATATAGTTAGTACTTTCCCCTTGCAACTAACAGGCAATCTGTGGGGGACATGCGTTAAGAACAAGCAAACATTCATTTTTCACCATTAAGCATGGATGTGCTAGGATCAGCAATGTGGATAGTGGATTGATTTGAAGAAAAAAGGAGACAATAAGCCAGCTAAGAGCCTGTTGCCATAAACCAGAGGAGAGAGAGACATCTGAAGACACCGAGGTCTGGGGGCATCTGAGCATGGGAACTGTTGAAACCATGTTAGTGTGTGTGTTTGCCCTGACAATCTTGGGCCTCAGAGGCATCATTTCCATAGTTTACCAGATTCATTTTGGTATATACTCTACATGCACTTGAAAAGAATGTGTATTTTTGCAGTTATTGGACATAGTGTTCTACGTGTTAATTATGACTGTCATGTTGACTTCCGTATCCTTATTGATTTTTTCAGCTTATTTTATCAGTTACTTGAGAAAGATATACTAAAATTTCCAACTATGATTGTGAATTTTTATCTTTTCTTTTAGTTTGTCAGCTTTTCCTTTATCTCTTTTGAAGATATATATTATGCACACTCTGCAATAAACCTTTTGTGTCCTTATGTGTAAAGAGTGTATCTTGCAAACAGTATATAATTAGATTTTGCTTTTTTATCCAGTCTGACAATGTCTTTTAATTGGAGTAGTCAATTTACATTTAATTACTGAGATAGTTGGGTTTAATTGTATGATATTGCTATTTGTTTTCTATTTGATTTATCTTTTCTCTGTTCCTTTTTTAGGATTAATCAATTATTTTCATTATTATGTATTTTTTCTTTTCTGTTAGCTTTTTAATTAGACATTGTTCTATTAATTCCTGTAGTGGTTTCCCTAGAAATTACATTACTTTACCTAGATGTGTTATAGACTCTCTTAGATTAGTGTTTTTACCACTGCCCAAATGATACAAGGACCTTACAACAGTTTAACTCCATTTACCCCTCTCATCTTTTGTGCTATTATTGTTATATATTTTAAGTCTACATATATTTTATTTTATTTTTTTTAGAAGTCAGAAAGTCTACATATATTTTTTAAACTCACAAAAGAACCCACTAATTCTCTGTTCTTTCTTTTCTAATATTCTATTAAACCTATGTTTCACATTCTTAATATCAATTACAGTATTTTTGAGTTATAAAATTTTCACTTGATTTTTAAAATAGATTTCAGGTCTTTGGTGAGTATCTGTAGTTTTATTTATTATTTTGAATGTATTTATCATGGTTACTTTAAAGTTCTTGCTTGATACATTTACTATGTGAATCATCTGTGGGTCTGTTTCTATTGACCCTTTTCTCTTGATTTTTAGTCATTTGGTGCTCTTTTTTTTTTTTAGCATGTTTTGTCATATTTTGGGGGGTGGGGGAGGATGATGGATGTTGTGGAAAAAAGTTGTAGAAGTTCTGGTTGAAGTTATCTTTCTCGAAGGATGTTGAATTTTCTCCTGGCAAGCAGATAGAGCATCAGTGAATCAACTAGATCTTGTCATAAGCTTTATGATTGGCCTATGTCAGTTTTACACTTACTCCTAGGGTACAGCTCTTATTCCTAGGGTATGACCATTATGGTACCTTAGGATCTTGACAAAGATGTGTCCACCTTGATGGGACTTGAATTCCAAACTCCATCTTTTCAGTACTATATAATGGCTCAAATATTTGCTCAGATTTTTAGGCTTTCAGTTGCTTTTTTTTCCTACTGGGTGTCTTGGAGTCTTTCTCTGCATAATACAGCTTAGGAAGTAATCAATAATTTGAGAGGAATTTGTGCTCAGTGCCCAGGTTCTATTTTCTCTGGGATTTTGCCCTCAAGTTCTAGCTGCTTTGTCAGCCCTGAATGCTGACTTTTGTCTTTTTAGCCCAGTAAGGCTGCCATTTTCTTCTTGGTCTCTCTTCACTTGCACTACAATTTAAGAAATTCTCTCAGAGACAAACATTCAGAATGAATAGCCCCTTTCTGGAGTCTTGCCCAAATCATAGCCCTTCGTGTTCTGCCTACATCGATTTGAAGCTGCCTTGAATCTGCCTAGATTTTTTACGTCTTTCGTATGGCCTTTATAGTTGTTTTTGGCAGAAGAGTTAATCAAATAGCTGCCAATCTATCATGATAGGGCTTGGGAGTCTTTTATCTCGGTTTTAAGTGAAGAAATTGAAGTTTGAGAAGTTATATAAATTGTCCAAGGTCACATAGCTTGTAAATGGCAGAGCTGAGATTTAAACCTAGGTCCTTCTGACACTCAAGCTTACGTTCTTGTCCACTATACTTACTACATCCTTATCTTGATAGCAACTAGGTATTGAATGTCTGTTAGGTGCTGGGCAGAGTTAGTTGCTTTCCAAATAATAACTCTTTTCTTTATAAAAATCTTATCAAAGAGGAGATGTTATCTCTATCTTACAGATGTGAAAACTGAACTCAGAGTTCAAGTCTCTTTTTCAAGAGTATTGAGAACATAAATGGCCTTGTATGGATTTTAATCCAACTCTTTCTGCCTCCAAATCTTTGTACTATCCATCACCTTCATACCAGAAATTAATTATTAGATGCATGAACTTGGCCAATCACTTCCTTGAACCCTGGCATTCTAATTTATAAAATATGAATACCAATTATTGTTTGGAGTATGTAATAATGCTGTTTGACTTGCAAAGGAGATCATGGGTGTGAAGACTTAATGTAAAGCCATATGGCGTTTCATAGACATGAGTGTTAACTGGTTGACAGTTTTTCAACTCATGCTACAATGTTACTGATCCAGAAGTGGATTTATATTATCCCTTGTACACTATAATTTTCCTAATTTTGATTTTATTTGACTCAATTTCAACAAATATGCATTCAGCAGCTACTATTTACCAAGCACTCCAGGGCAGACAAACAAATGTTGGTGGCTCAGCCTCTGCCTTCTATGAGTCTAATAATCTCATTAGAGAAACAAAGATCACAGGCCTGATATTATTATAGTATAATAGAAAAGAATATATCAAGTGCTTTATTAAACATAAACAAGCAGTAAAACATGTGGAACAGACACTTTTGTTTTTGAGCATTCAGGAAACATATGAAGAACTTTCAGAGGTCATACGCCACAGTTGGCCTGCCTGAATAGAAGCCCAGCTCTATTGCTTACTGACTTTATAAACTTTGACAAATTACTTACCTTTCTAAGCTTTGTTCCTCATTTATAAAATAGAGATAATAATAGTACCTAATTAATAGGATTATTGTGAGGAATTTATCCATATGAATGTTTAACACGGTGCCTTCCTGAATACAGACTTTCTATAATTCTATAATTTAAAAACTATTATTAACTGTTACTACTGAGTATCTTTGGACGGTGACAGGATTTGGTTTGAAGAGGTGCAGAGAGGCATTCTTGTAGGTGAAATAGTCTGTAGAAAGACAAGAGCCCATTCTCCAGAGTGCTAATCAGCAATGCACAGGAGAAGGAACAACTAGACATGTTTGTGCCCATAATTTGGAAAACAGTCTTTGGCCCCTTCCTTGGACCTGCCATCAGTCTCCTATCTCTTTGCTAAGCTCAGCTTTATCATCTAAGGATATGAGAGTTAGGAAGAAGCAAGTAAAGTAGGTAATGTTATTTTTCCCTAAGATTTTCACCATTCCTAGTTTCTAGCTCTTATAGAAACTTTCAGAATTCTAAGTTCTTCCTTTGCCTTCTCTCTGGTATTCCCATGGAGTTGAGGGTTGCCTGTTCTGGGGAGTTAGGTTCCCTTGTCTGTAGCATAAAGTCTTATTATTTATAATGAGTCTACCTCCATTTTATTCATCCATCTAAGTCTATAGCTCATAGGGTAGCCATATAAAAAATGCTCATCCTCACATTCCTACTATGCTTAAAACTTGCTAGGTGACATTGGGCAACTTCAACTTCCCCAAATGTTAAAGTTCTGCTCTTTTCCCCCACCCCATTACTTTGGGGCTAGCTGTGCTGCCACCACATCTGCAGTGGCTCAGACCTCTGGTCCAGGCGTCCCCAGGGTAAGTCAGGGCACAGCAGAAGTCCTGTGCTTGCGAACAGCTGATAAAAATCAGTGGGGACTCATTATTAGGGCAACTGCTTCTCCATCTCCCCCTCTCATCCTAGGACTGGTGAATTATAATTTAAGGAGTGTTTCCACCTAATACTGTTACTCACCATGGGGTGGGGCGTGAGGTGAAAGTTAAAGCCTGTTCATGAGCAGTAGTTTTGTGGAGTATGGAGAATTGGCAGTGGTGATCTGGTGCCAAGGGCTCTTCACCTCCTCCTCCCATCCCAAGCTTCATTGGGCGGATGCAGACAGGGATCAGGCTTTATCCTGTGCTCAGAACCTGGCAGAGTAGCTGATAACCCCAGGGTCAGGCCAACTTAACAAGACTTTTGAGAAACATGACTATTAAAAAAAACTAACAAAAATAGACTGAATTGGCTATTCTGTCAGAAGCAGAAATATTAGAAAAACAAACTAAATGACCAAGAATCTCAAATTAACCTAAAAAGATATCAGGAAAGATATTAAAAGTAGGAAACAAAAACAACCAATCACAAAAGTAACCGAGCAAATCTTCTGTTTGTAAAACATTATGATTGGGGGAAACTGAGCAAAGTGCACAGGCATCTTTCTGTATCATTTCTTAACCACTGTATGTGCATCTACAGTTATCTCAAAATTTTCAATTAAAAAAAGAGGAAAGATCTCATATCGAAAGGGTGTACGGAATGTCAAAGAAGAAATAAGAAAAATCCTGAAGGTAAGAATATTATAGTGATGCTTAAGAATATCAAAGACAAATTCTAAACGTTTCCAGAGAAGAAGAGATTACATACCAAGGAGATAGCATAACATTTTTCAACAGAATCCTGGATACAGGAAGACCATCGAATATTTTCAAATACTTTTTTAAAATAGATAAAGAGAATGAGGGAATAAGAATATGTCCTTAGTAGCTTAGAATTAAATTCTAGGTAACATCAATATGAGAAGTATATGGAGGCAAAATCAAATAGTGTGAGAATTTGCTAAATTCCTTATTTTATATTAAAATTCAAAATAAAATGTAAGATAGACTTGAAAAGAAATTTAGGAAAAGAGGAGAAAAGAAATAATAAATTAAGATGGTAGAAATAGCTCCAAATGTGTGATAACCACAATTAGTATAAATGGACTAAACTCGCCAGCTTAAAGATAAAGATGGACAGATTGGATTTAAAAAATCCACAAGATCTACACCTAAAGCACAATTGCACACACAGGTTGAAAATAATAGAAGAAATTTTTAAAAAAGACATGTCAAAGACTAATCAAAGAACGCTGGTATAGTTATATTAATATCAGGCTTTAAACAATAACATTTTATTATATAATATGCTATAAAATAAAAATAAAAGTGGAGAAATTTATTGGGGATGGAGAAAGTCACTTTGTAATGATGAGTCAATTCACTGAAAGATGTAATAATTTAAATATAATGCAAAGAATTTGATGTAAAAATTGATCAAACTTCAAGGAGAAATTGATAAATACATCATCATCATGTGTGATTTTAATCTTCCTCTCTCTTAATAAAGACACAAAAATACCATTAAGGGGATAGAAGATCTGAACTACCCAATTGATAAGCTCAACATGATGGATGTGTATAGTATATGAAATAAATGAATTATGGTGATATAAACAATGAGGATGAGTCTTAGAATATAATATTATGTAAAGAATGTTCTAAATAACCACATACAGCATGATACTCTTTTTATGATATTAAAACAGTCAAAATAAAAATAACTTTTAGGAGTACGTATAGATGCAATAAAACAGTGAAAAAGGAAATCAAGGGAAGGTTGAGCATGAAATGCAGGATGTTTACCTTCAGGTGGGAGGAGAGGCGAGAGATGGAGTCCCTGTGGATAGGGGCAGAGTTGTGTCAAAATCCTGGCATTTATTGGGAGCTGGGGGTTCTTGAGTGCTACTTACGTGATTAAGAAGAACTAATTAAAGAATTAGCCATATGAATAAAAGCTGGCCATATATTTGCAATATATTTCATTTAAATTATTTTGAGGGAAAATGCTGCTGGGAGCACACAGATAAACAGCAATTGCCCAGAGAAGTCAAGAAGGGGTTCCCAAAGGTGCTTACATTTGAGCTGCTGCCTCAAGATTCCACAGAAATTCATCTTGTATGGAAAGGAGGAAGGTCATTCCATGCAGAGGAAGCAGCATAATCAAAGCATTAGAGCAGAGAGAATTAGGTATCCGTTGGTGGATATTCCGGTAGTCCATGCCGTTGTTAATGAGAGCCTGACAGAATGGATGAAGTGGGAATAGAAAACACGAAATGAATCCAATGAATCATTTGGAAATAGAATTATTTCAATGCCAAATTAAGGAGAATAATACACAGCACTCTGTCACCTAGTAAGCATGCAGTAAAGGGAACCTGTTGTTTCTATTGCTATTCATGATGCAAGAGGGTGATGCCCAGGCTTCTAACTTGGTAATGGTAGACATTGATAGCATTTTCTGAGATGACATGGGAAAAGGAGGAGGTTTGTGGGACGATTACAAGTTGAGGTTGTTTCAGCTATCTTAAGTCTCAAGTACCATCAGTTCTGTTGTAATGTGACATCTGTGTTCCTAAATATCACTGTGCTATTCAAAATTGTGCAATGCAAAGAACAGAGCTTAAGAGAAGAATGGAGTTATGGGTATAAAAACTTAAAAATTCGTCAGTGACATGTTAAAAAGATAGGAATCTCACAAAAATGGTAGCATAGTTTTACATATGTTAAATGGTTAAGAAATACATAAAAACCGCAGTAAATATGGCACTTTACCTTACAAAACACGTGAAGTTTTGCTTGTGGAAGTGAGCATTGGAAAGATTGCTCTGTGAGTTTTTGTGAAGCAGAGGGAGGGTTGTCTGAAATCGGAGGAAAGTTATAACGCTGGATGTGGATGGATGGAGCTCATAATGCACTTGGTGAGCTGAGGCAGCTGCTAGATGTTTGAGGTGATTTCATTTATGCATTTTGTTTCCTGCAGAGGAAATTATGCATAAGCAAATGTGAAATTTGCATTATGCTCAAATATGTATCATATACCCTCATATATTAATCATATTGCAAAAAATTAGCCTTTCAAAACAAGTGTTATAGCAGAACCGACTGTACCTGTGGGACAATGAGAGGAAATTAAGGGAGAGATAAGGTATGCCAAAGCCTTTAAACAAGGCACTTCTCTTAACCCAACAATGTCACCTTTAGGCATTTATCCTAAGGAAATATTCGGAGATGCCGCCCATGAATAAATAAAAAATATTTTAGAACAGTGAAAAATTCAAAACAGGGTTAAGGTCAACAATTTGAGATTGGTTAAATAAATTTTGCTCATCCATTAACAGAAAACTATGTAGTTTTTAATAATCAATTTGTAAGAGGACATATATTGATGAGAAAATATTAATGATAAGATTACCAAAATTTGAAATGATCATGTTTCACAAGGCTCTTTATAGAATATCAGTTCTGTAAAACCTGTATAAATATATATGTGTATAGAAAAAATACTGAAAAGACATATTCTAACATTATCTTTGGACAGTAGTTTATGGATGTTTTATCTTTGTGCTTTTCTGTTTTTTTCTAATATTTCGGCAGTGAATTTGTATTTTTTAAATTTTTATTTTATTTATTTTATTATTTTTTTGCTGAGGAAGATTTGCCCTGAGCTAACAGCTGTGCCAGTCTTCCTCTATTTTGTATGTGGGTGGCTGCCACAGCATGGCTGCTGGCAAGTGGTGTACGTCCACACCCAGTAACTGAACGGAGGCCACCGAAGTGGAGCACACTGAACTTAACTACTGGCCATGAGGCCGGCCCTGTATTTTTTTTAAAAAGAGAATTTATTGGCTTATTTAAACTAAAAGAGCACAGCTTGATTTGATTCAGATGCATCTGGTGTCTCCAGGACCCATTTTTCAGCTCAGCTTTCTCAAAGTGCCTTCGTGGTCAGGGTGCCCCTCCCCACCTTTGTGGGAGTTGGAAGAAGGCTGCTGGCTCATGTCTAGAAGAAAAGAGCCTGTGTATATTTTTATGATTAAATGAAAATGTACTCAATTTTTAAAAAGAGTGAATAAGGATGTTTTTGATGGAGCAAGCTCTCAGAAGTCAGACAGGAGTAGGTCCAGGCCACCTGGAAAGGAGCTACCCCAGGATAGCAGGACACACACACACACACACATTTTCCTCTACAGCAAGGAGACTTCTGTGTGTGGATAGATGCTGAATTCCCTCCCAGCTCTAATAGTCTCTGATCCTCCAGAGATGGGATATGCCTCCATATCCCGTCCCAGCCTGATTACCATTCCAGTCAGGGATGTGTTTAGTATGTTTAACCTAAATCACCCTTTCTGGAAAATGTAATGCATCTTTTTGTGTGTTCTACCTTTTGGGGAAATCACCTGGAAGTTATCTTTCAGCCACCAGAGTGCTGTTACATTACATCTACCCTTGGCCACTCCAGCAGGGTGGTCTGTCTCTTTCCACATTACCTGCAGGGTTGCTATGATGATCTGCAGGAGAGAATGAACCATGCCTAGATCACGAGGAAGGAAGGAGGAATGCCATGTGTGGGAAGAGGTGCATAGAGCCTGAAATTCTCTATCCACTTGGTGTGACATTCGAGAGTCCTGCATTTGGTGAGAATTCAGAAGCCTATCAACATCATGCTTAGTATCCACTGACATCAACTTATGTTTCTTGTACGCTTTTCATGTGCTGGCTGATTCAAAGGAAAGAATACAGTCCTGTTGGAGACACAATATAGGCCTGGATGGAATGAGATTTAATTGAGTAAACGTTTATTAGTTTTAGAGCACAAAATCACCACAGGCAAGTCACTGCAGTGACTCTTACATGGCTTGTGGAGCACCTGTATCCACTCTGACTCATCAGGGTGTTAAGATGGTGATTCCTGGGCTCCAAGATCTGCTGAGTCATAATCTCTGAGGAGTGGCTCAGCATTTTAAAGATGTTCTCTCCTCCCTCCTCTCCTTATGTATACTGAGGCATGAGAGCTGTTGGCAGAAGTTCTCCAGGGGAGGCTTCATGAAAGAGGCAGGAGCTGAGCGTGGCATTGAAAGATGGAGAGGAGCAGGAAGGGCTTTCCAGGTAGAGGGAAGCCAGGCACCAAGGCAGAGAGGTGTGGAGCAAGGCCTATTCTGCGGGGAGTGAGAAAAGCAATTTGGATAGAACAAATGGTGCCAAATGGGGAATGTGGACTGTGAGACTGAAAAGGGTCTTTGAGACATGAGAGAGAAAAACCCCAACAGTTCTTTACTTTTTCTTGTTTCATAAGATATATATGAAATTGATATTTATATGCACAACACTCTGTCATAAGATTTTGATACCACCTTCCAACTCTCCCCCTACACAACAGACACAAAACTCACATTTTGAGCAGAGTAAAGCAAGTAATACCATACTCTTTTTTGTTCCGGTATTCATAAAAGACTTCAACAAGCATGCAACAACAAAATGAACCTCTTAAATTTCTTAAAACATTGCCATTTATAAGGAAAATAAATAAACTGACTAATTAAATATTTTCACAATTAAATTTTATCTTAGAAGATGAATTTTGAGTTTTTTCCTTAGATATCCACTCTACTTCCATAAAAGCAAGCATGTTCTATGAACGAATAGGCATGAATAAATCACGTTTTATTATATCGTTAAATAATAAAACCTAGAGAATTGACCAGTTTTGACTGTTATCAATATGGTAATGATATTTGACACATCAGTAATGTGTATACGTTATTGCAAATTTTGCTTCCATCATCACTTTGCACTTGATGTAGTAATGGCTCTATTGATGCTATGGATGTTTCTTATAATATTCTTATCCATGGGCAATGAGGAGAGAGATAAACTGCTTATTCTTCTTTTATAGATCTCTGCTGTTTTCCGTATTAAAAATTAGCTGACCTCCTCAGTGTTGTTCAGGAGATTTGTTAGTCATTGGAAAATCCATAAATGCCCTTGCTAAGCCTGCTATGTAGAGTTACCAGCATGAGAAGCAGCTCGATTGTGTCTATACCTGTGTTATGCTCTTGTGACTTTTGATTTGATGCTCATGTTCAAACCAATAGTGAATTTTCTCTGTTACTGGCAGCTTAATGGGGATGACATGTCCTCCTGATCATTTGGTGAGCTGGTCTTGGCAAATTAATCTTTTATCTAAATTGGTTTTTGACTCCTCTTATTTCCTATATTTTAAGGCATACTATCACAAACATTTAAATTAGGTGAAATTTCATCAGGCTGTTATTATGAGGTAAAACAGAAATCTAATAATATCTGTGAATAATAATAATAATCTATATAATAATAATAATATACAATAATATCTAATAATCTGTGAATAAAACTCTAAAAAATGGAAGTCACTGTAAAATCTAGTCCATAGCACTTCAGTAATTCATATTGTCAAAATGAAGAGGACAGGTAGGAGGCCATGAGTCATATGAAATCCCCACTTTGCTGGCGAAAAAATCCACCTGTTTTTATTTAACTTGAGAAAAGATATCAGGATGAGTCAATGACAGTGACTTTATTATTAAAGGATACCCTTGAATTTAGTCTAATATAGAAAATTAATGTATTGTTTGCAGTCTTCAGTAGCTTAAGTGTTTTTCGTGTTATGATACTCAGTGCTGAACCTGGCAGTTGATGGAAACTACCCACAGAGCTGTGGTGGTTGGCAATGGGGGAGACCCTCGCAGCTGTGTGACTTGATGGAACTGGTATATAATCTTAGGATATGCGAGATGAGCTGGAGTGAGGACGGAGCAGGGAGATCAATGAGAAAATTATTTCAATAACCCAGGGGAAAAATGATATGGCCACCTTGGCTCTTGGTAGTGGCACTTGGAAAGAGGGAACAGCTGAGAGAGAGAAAGTGGCAAGAAGTCTGTGGAAGAGGCCAGTGGGAGGACACATATGGCATCTGTAAGAGAAGAATGTTTTCCAGTGGCATCCTGTCTCCTGAGGAATGTAAAAAGAACAAATTGGGGCAGTAATACGCTCTGTGTGGCAGCAAATATTCAGGTCACCCTGGGGAGAGACATGAAAAACCTCTGTTTGCGGGGACTTCAAGTCATTTCCATCTCCCTGGGCTGAGTGAAAGCTCCAGCTGTGTGATTTCTTAGCCAATTATGGAAACTTGCACAGCAAATGCAGTGCATTTAATTCAAGACCACAAATCTGGGGCAACTTTATGCTATGAAGATTTTCTTATTTCATCTGCGATTTCCTTTTTACGGTTCTCACTTATAGGAATGTGTGGAGGCGTCAAGGCAGACTCTAAGGCATCTTCCTCTCGCACTTCTGCCTCCATCCTGCTTCCTGAGAGGCAAGTGCCAGGTAACTTGGGTTCCGTCCAGGGCCCTGTAGCCAGGGCACGGAGCCGGACCCAGAATAGGTGGGGCTGGGTAAGGCAGTGTGGATGCCCTGTACTGGCCTTCTTAGTCGGCCACTTGTCCCACCAGGGAAAGAGCCTGGCCTGAGATTTGGGGTCTCTTGATGCAAAGAGGTTAATGGGAAAATCTGGACACATCATAAGAAGCCACTGAAATTTTCTAAAAAGTTAGTTCCAAGGGCCTTCACCATTGTTTAGTTTCTGTTTTTTTTTTTTTTTTTTTTTTTTGTGAGGAAGACCAGCCCTGAGCTAACATCCGATGCCAATCCTCCTCTTTTTGCTGAGGAAGACTGGCCCTGGGCTAACGTCCATGCCCATCTTCCTCTACTTTATACGAGAGGCCGCCACAGCATGGCTTGACAAGCAGTGCGTCCGTGCGTGCCTGGGATCCGAACCTGCAAACCCCGGGCCGCCAAAGCAGAGCGCGTGCACTTAACTGCTACGCCACCAGGCTGGCCCCTCATTTCTGGTTTTGCCCAGTGACTATTTGGGCCTCTTACCTTGAACTATGAGGACAGTGGCTTGTGCCTCTCCTGCCATGCTCTGCTCATAGACTTTATTTTAATAGTAATTTACCCAGATTATCTGACCTCCTGACTCTCGGTGTCTGACTTCTAATAACCTCAGGCAGCATGAAATAGTTTGCCCCTCCAACAGCAGGGAGGAGGAGGCCCCTTTTCATTCTCTTCTCTTACTTTCTCCTCTTCCATAATAATGATCATGATAATAATAATAATAATAATAATAATGGTTAAAAGAATTAAAGTAACTTTCCAAAACTACATTCACAGAGAATAATAGGAAGAATCTGTTTTCATACACAGGTAATGGTAGGGATGGGGTGTTACTGTCTACGTCAGCTCTCCTGGGTGAGCATCTCTGAATATAATTGTGGTGGGCTGAAAAATGACCCGCAAAAGATACGTTCACATCTTAATTCCTGGGACCTGTAAATGTTACTTTATGTGGAAACAGAAATTCATTGCAGAGGGAATCATCGTGGTATATTTGGGTGGCCCTAAATCCACTCACAAATGTCCTTGTAAGAATGAGGCAGAGGGAGATATCATATACATGGAAGAATAGGAGGCAATGGGACCATGGAGAAAGAGATTGCAGTGATGCGACCCCAAGACAAGGAATGCTGACGGGCACTGGGAGCTGGAAGAGGCAAGGAAGAGATTCTCCCCTAGAGCCTCTGGAGGGAAAGTGGCTCTGCTAACCCTTGATTTTGGCTCAGGGAAAACGAATTTTGGATTTTTGGCCTCTAGAACTATGAGAGAATAATTTTTTTCTTGTTTTACGCCATGAAGTTTGTGGTAATTTGTTATATAGGAGCCACAGGAGACAAATACAGTTACAAAGCCATTTCTCCTGCACATGGCTGTATTAAAGGTCCTAGTCTCTAATTATGGGAAGTGGCATATAGAAATTCTAGGAAGAGCGGAAGGTGCAGGAAGCATCTTCCCAATGCCCCGGTTTTCATGGAATCTGAAAGTTAGGTGTGGAAGCAACAACTTTAGGTCACCTAGTGTCCATCCTTTTTTCTACCCGCCCTCCAACAATTGAGTACCTACTATGAATCAAGCACTCTGCCAGGCATTGGCTCTTGGATTTTCCCTTTTCCAAAACACCATTTTCCGTATAAGTCCAACCTTTCTCACCTGGTCATGACCTTGAATTTCTACCATGTGGATGAGCCTCTTGGATAAGGAAGTATAAAAAACAAAAGGCTGATAAGGATCACCGAGTTGGTAAGAAGACTGCCAGGCCTTTCCTTTCTTCCCCCATCAGCCATAAATGGCTGACTTTCCATGGCTCTAGAATGGGATAAAATCAAAAAACATTGACTGATTAAGACTTGAGCTGGAATCAATATCTTGGTAATGGAAGAGCAGGAAGACAGCCTGCCTTGGGTAATAGGAAAATTCCAGATCAAAACAGAGTCACCTTGGGGCAATGGCTAGTGCCTTTCTTTTTTTTAAGGAAATATTTTAATTGAAAGCATATAACCACATTTGTACAATCTAATCCAGGCCACCAAGGAACTGTGAACATTCAGAGTGAAGGCAGAAGGAAGAGGGAGAGGAGAGGCAGGAAGGAGACTGGGGGCTCTGCAGTACATGGGGGGAAAATGGGATCTCAAAGAACATCTTCTGCCTAACAGCAGGGGCCAGCCAAAGATTTCACCAGCGTTTGCTTACCAGGCTTAGGGGCTCATTCAGAAGCAGGAGGTATGTCAGCAAGGGAGATGCATCTGCAAACACACTAAATCTACTAAAATTCTTTTTCACAGTCAGAAAGTCCAAGGCAATAGTTTGGAATGGGTCTCATTTGTACTAGCTAGTGCTGAGTCTTAATTTTCCCATCTGCACAGTGAAAGATTTGGATTAGAGAACTTTAAATCTATAGCACTAGAGAATTTAAAATGTCAGATCTAAAAGGGGCATTATAGATCATCTTGTTATTCTAGCTGTTTTACAGAGTGGAAGGGTGAGCCCTCAATTGTAGAAATGACTTGTCCAAAGCCACATGGCACAGCGTTGGTGAAGCTAGGATTAGAATCTAGACTGGGGCTTCTGGTCCAGGTTCTCTCCATTAGTCTATGGATTTTTAATTGAGGGGGTTGACTCATGGATGGATTTCAGGGTTTTTGTAATCCCTCTGAGTTTATATGCCAAAGTTTTGTGAATGTCTATACATTTTTTTAAAAAGAAAGAAAATCCTTAATGTGATCTCCAGAAGTGGCTAAGGACTTTTCAAAAAGCCACCTGTCATTTAATTCAACAAAGATTTACTGTGCCTCTGCTGCACGTCAGGCCCTCTTTCAGGCACTTAGAATGGAGCAGTAGACAGAGCGGGCACAAGTCCCTTCTCTCAAGGAGTTTATATTTTACAGGTGGGGGTTAGACAATTAATGAGTAAAATGTATGTCAGGTAGTGATAGGTGTATGGAGAAAAATAAAACAGGGACAGAGAGTGCAGGGGACCACTTCTGCTTTACCTGAATTGAAATCAAATTTTCCCCACAAGTGCCGAGACTCCTGGCCCTGAAGATCAGAAGCACACCACCATGAAGAGACACAGCGTGTTGGGCTATGGCCATTTTACAAGGCGGCAGCTAGAGGTGGAGGCGGTTCCTTAGAAAGCCCCTGTTCCTGCTTCCTTGGTCATTTTCAGGGATTCCTGTGCCAGGAAAGTGAGCAATTCATTCTCCTGAGCCACCTGAAGCTGTTTGCTGGGCCATCATCACTCAGAGTGCACCACACGCTGTCCATTGCCTGAGATAGCGGTGGTTCCTGTGTCAGCATTATTTATGACTTGTTGCATCACGGCATCCTGGGGAGGGCGGGAAGAAGGGCCGGCAGGGAGGCAGCCACAACAGTTGATGGAGGTTCTGTGTTTGGGGATGAATAAAGGATAACCTTTCGGTAGTCTGTGTGGCTGCTTTTTTGAAGCACTTGAGCTTGATTTGATCTTCAAGTGGGTCTTAGAGACATGGCAGGTGCGGTTAATCCCACTTTTAAAGATTTATCATCCAACACACGGAAGGGTGTGGGGTCATGTGGCAGGTTAGCAGAGGGCCACAGATTAAAACCCACATCCTCTTGTCTCCTTGTAAGAGCCCTTCCTCCTCCATTCACATCCTTGATTTCATCCCTGTCTCCTTTCTTTCCCTTATATTTCACATTCAATCCAGCAGCAAATCCTTCTCCTTGGAAATATATCTAGAACCCGATCTCTTCTCTCCCTCCCACGCTGGCTGCCCTAGACCAGCCCACCACGCTCTCTTGCATGGACTGTTGCAATGAACTGCTCACTGGCCTCCCTGCTACGACCATTCCCCCCAGCCCCAGCTCCCAGTCCACCCTCCCCTCAACAGCCCAGTAGCCAAGAGTGACTCGGAAGTATAAGTCAAATCAAGTTATTCTCTGCATACCTCTCCTCCCCTAATCACTTTCCATTTTTCAGAATTAGAGCCAAAGTTCCTCCTGCTGCCCCTCACCTCTTGCTACCATTTTCATCTGATTTCCCCCTCTTGTCCCTTTTGCTCCCTCTGCTTCGGCCGCAGTGGCCTGTGCTATTCCTTGAATTTGACAAATGCATTGCCATTGTGGAGCCTTGAGCTTGTTCTTCCCTCCACCTGGGACTTCTTTCCCCAGATATTTTCATGACGCCTCCTTTACTTCATGCGAGTCTCTGCTCAGGGACTTGTCCAAGGCTTTTCTCTACCATTCAGCATAAAACGGCAGCTCCTGTCACTCCCTATCTACTCAGGTTGCTTTATTTTTCTTCACAGCATTTATCAGTAGCTGATGTTATATGGTAATTGTTCGTTTAGTTATTGCCTCTCCCACTAGAATGTATCCTCCATGAGGGTGGTGACTTTGCCTTATTCACTTTTCAATAGTAGAGTGTCAGGCACATAGTAGGTACATTCGTTTGTTCAACAACTGAATGAAAGAATGAAAACATTCTTCTAACCAAAAACATTTATTGAAGGTGTTCAGTGATGATGATAATGATGATATCAGAGGCCATATTAGTTAGCTCAGGTTGCCATAACAGAATATCACGGCCTAGGTGGTTTAAACAGCAGAAATTTATTTTCTCACAGTTCTGGAAGTAGATGTCCAAAATCAAGGTGCTAGCGTGGTCAGGTTCTGGTGAGGCCTCTCTTCTTGGCTGGCAGATGGCACTTTCTTGCTGTGTCCTCACATGGTCTTTACTCTGTGAGCACATATGGAGGGAGAGAGAAAGATCTCTGGTGTCTCTTCCTCTTCCTATGAGAACATCAGTCCAATCAGATTAGAGCCCCACCCTAATGACCTCATTCAACCTTTATTATCTAATTGAAGGCCCTATCTCCAAATACAGTCACATTGGGAGTTAGGGTTTCCACATATAAATTTTTTTAGGGGAGGACACAATTCAGTCCATAACAGAGGCTAACATTTACTAATCATCCACTATGTGCCAAGCACTGTGCAAAATACTTAACACATTTTCTCATCTAACAATTAGCCCTATTTTACAGGTAAAGAAACTGAGGTTAGCAGAAAGGTTACCTTATTTGCCCAGGACACAAAGCTACCAATTGGAGAAGCTGCAACTTGAACCCAGATTTAATTCTGAAGCCTGGTCTTTTATTCATTTATAGTCTACAGCCTTCTATTTCACATGGTAGATGTGATGGGAATAGGTTCCTTGAAATCATTTTTTAGCGTTTCCATTAGATTTTTCCATTTTCCTTGCCCCAAGCCAAACATTTTATTTTTTTCAGAAACATAATATGGGTTTGATTATTTTCATTCAACATCTGTTCACGGAGAACTATTGTTTCAGGGAAGTATGTGAGGTGCTATGTGGGATATAAAGAAAAAGAGTATATTATTTAGGGGGCTGGCCCGCTGGTGCAAGCTGTTAAGTGCCCTGGCTCCGCTGCAGTGGCCTGGGATTCGCCAGTTCAGATCCTGGGCACGCACTGACGCACCACTTGTTAAGCCATGCTGTGGCAGCGTCCCATATAAAAAGTAGAGGAAGATGGTCGTGGATGTTAGCCCAGGGCCAGTCTTCCTCGTCAAAAAAGAGGAGGATTAGCATTGGATGTTAGCTCAGGGCTGATCTTCCTCACAAAAAAAAAAAAAAAAGAGTATATTGTTTATGATAAACTAGGCTATGCTGAAGTAATGATTACAAAATATCATTGGCTTAACATACAATTTATTTCACTTATGCTACATGTCCAACATGGGTTAGTGGCAAATTCTGTTCTACACAGTCACTCAGGGCCCCAGACTATGGAGACTCTGCCATCTTGTACCTTCTGGAACACATGGTCGCTGTGGTAATTATGGCAGAAGACACAAGAGAGAGACGAATGTATTTACTGCTAAATGTATACACCATCAAGAGAAAGAACTTTTCCATAACTTCAGAAATTTCCATGAGGCACTTTTCTATTCAATTCCCCACTCCTGCACCCTCTCTCCCTCCAACAGAGACAACCATTTTCTGATTTCTATCACTATGGTTTAATTTTGGCTATTCTGGATTCTTCTTGGAAAATTTACAGTATGTACCTTTCTGTCTGGCTTCTTTTGCTCAACATAATGGTTTTGAGATTCATCATTGTGTGTATACTTGTAGTTTGTTTCTTTTAATTGCTCAAGTATAGCATGAATTATTCTTAGCTGGATTGACCACATGCTTATCTCTAGAGTTGCCTGGAGTATGATATTAACCCTTGGCCAAAGAGAGAGAATGTAATAACTGGAGATAAATGATATTTTACAACCATGGGTATGTGAGTGTTTTGGGGGCAGAATGTACAGCCCCCAAATATAATAATCCAATAATAATTGGATTTATGGCATGCACATGGTTTTGGTGGAGCCTGGGGAGGATTGACAGTAGATGCTGGACGTGTAGCTGTAATGTGTCTACCTGACAAGCTCACTATAAGAGACCCCTATTCCAAGCAGACCTTTGGTTTCTTGGTTCCAAGATTCTTTGCGTGCATACCAGTGGTGATTTGAGAACTGGAGACAACACAGGTCCTGGGCAACCCAACACAGTTGTAGAAGGATAAAAAAGTCTGTACCTGTTCTTGCTGTATTGAATCCTTTGCCTGTATCAAGTTTGTTTCCTGAGGATAAACTGTTTGAGTCTTGTGCATCTTTTTAACAACCAGACCACCTAATGTAATTAACATGTTATTAACATAGCTGAGGAGAATTCCATTGCATGAATATACTGTAATTTGTTTACCCATTCACCTATTTCAACATTCCAGTTTTAGACTATTATGGCTAATATATGTGCTATGGAAATTCTTGTGTAAGTCATTTTGTGGGCATGTTTTTATTTTTCTTGGGAAAATACCTATTAGTTTATGTTCATTATCTATTTTTTTTTTTTTAAATATTTATTTATTTATTTTCCCCCCAAAGCCCCAGTAGATAGTTGTATGTCATAGCTGCACATCCTTCTAGTTGCTGTATGTGGGACGCGGCCTCAGCATGGCCGGAGAAGCGGTGCATCAGTGCATCTGTGCCCGCCCGGGATCTGAACCCAGGCCGCCAGCAGCGGAGCGCGTGCACTTAACCGCTAAGCCAAGGGGCCGGCCCTCATTATCTATTGTTACATAACAAATCACCACAAATTTAATGGTTTAAAACAATACACATTTATTATCTTATAGTGGATCAGAAACCTGGGTACTACTTAACTGGGTCCTCAGCTTTAGAGTCTCTCACAAAGCTGCAAACAAGGTATCAACTAGGGCTGAAGTCTCATCTGAAGGCTCAGCTGAGGGTTGACCACATGGTTGTTGGCAGGATTCAGTTCCTTGTGGGCTATTGAACTGAGGGCTTCAGTTCCTAGTGGGCTGTTGGCTGGAGGCCATCCTCTGTTCCTTGCCATGTGGGCCTCTCTGAGATGTCAGATTTATTTATCAAATTATGCAAGATGAGAAGGCAATGGAGTGTGTTAGCAAGATGGAAATGACAACCTTTTGTAATCTAATCATGGAAGTGACATCCCCTCAATGTTGCTGTATTCTATTGATCAGAAGCAAGTTACTGGGGATTGCTGGGAAGATGGCAGCATAGGAGGACTCTGAACTCACTTCCTCCCATGGACACAACAAATTTAGCACTACCCTTGGAACAATTACCCTTGAGAGAGAACTGGAAACTGGATAAAAAGAACCTCCACAACATGGGACAGTGCTGACTGAAGTGGAAGAGGCAGAAATATCTTTCTGGAGAGGAAAAAGCCACAGTCTAGCCATGGTGATTTACAGCCAGGAGCAACCTTAAGGTATGAAGTTTTTCCTGGAGGACTAGGGGATCTGAGAGGGAGAGCTATGCCACAATAAGCAGCTATTGAACTCAGCACAACTGAGATGAGTGTCGTAATATCTGGCTTTGCTAGCTATTAAATACAATGGGGAATACCTCCAGGAAAGCTGTTGAATGTAAGAGAAAGAAAAGCCTGCTCTTAAAGGGCCCATGCACAAATTCACCTTTTCGGAAAGCATCACAAAATCATTAGAAAGAAAGGTGTGCAGCCCTTTGGTGAAAAGAGACTCACTTGGTAGGCTCTGGGTGCATCTCAGGGAAGCAAAAGATGGCTGGGCCCACCTCCCCAAGGACTGAGACATTGGCGGCAGCCATTATTGTGACCTAGTACAGGCGTGCTGACGCAGACACAGGAAGATGCCTTTGCAGTTCTCCCCTGGCCTGTTACAGCAGAGCTTTGCCCCATCTACTAGAGAACCAATTTAATCCAGCTCAGCCAGGGCAGGCAGCCCACCCTCGGGACTGGCCCCACCCAACAGCAAGCCCTTGGGAAACTTGTGGGCCAGCATAGGTGGGGTGTGTGGGACCTCTGTAGTGGGGCAAGTGGATCTGCCTCTGCAGGACAGGGCATGTGTGAGGGACAGGCCTGAATTGGTGCAGTATGTGGGGCCTCTGCAGTGAGATGAGTGGGTCCACTTCAGTAGGGTGGGGCATGCACACAGGGCAGGACTGTGTTGATGGGTTGTATGGGCCTGCAGGTGGTAGGGCTTGTCAGCTGCAGCAGACTTGTGCTTCTCGAACAGCCATGTAGGGGATCTGCCCCACCTTCTAATGCCAGAAACAATTGTGTGCTGCCACACCTGGGGCCCACCCCACCCAGTGCACTACTGAGAGAGCTGATGACAGCTTTGCAGGCTGGAGGCCTACAGCAATTGTGAACCTCTGAACCTAGCAACCAGCTGTGCTGGGGGCCTACTCATTTAACAGTAAAACTGCAGCAGGAATGTGCTGTTAGACCTTGCAGCCAACTGTGCTGGGGCTTCCCCTGACCAATAAAGTGATGAAAGGGACCGTAGCAGCTGCACACAGCTAAGCCTTACAACCAACTGGCCAGGGCGACAGCCTAGCCTCCCCATGCACCTGCAGAAAGAGCAACCCACCATAACAGAAGGACACATGTAACCCACACAGGGATTACTCCTGGAACATTTGGAATTGGTGACAAGAAGAAAGCACATTGCTGGGCTTCATAAGGCATCTCTTACATAAGGCCACTTCTCCAAGATCAGGAGATGTCGCTGATCTACCTAATACATAGAGATAAGCACAGAGAAAGAGGAAAAATGAGGAGACAAAGGAATATGTTCCAAATAAGGGAACAGGACAAAACCCCAGAAAAAGAACTAAACGAAATAGAAATAAACAATCTACCTGATGAAAAGTACAAACTAATAGTCATAAGGATGCTCACTGATCTTGGGAGAAGAATAAATAAATACAGTGAGAATTTTAACAAAGAATTGGAAAATATAAGAAAGAACCAATCAGAACTGAAGAATATAATAATGGAAATGAAAAATTCACTAGAGG
Organism: Ceratotherium simum simum; assembly: GCF_057802395.1. Taxonomy (NCBI): domain Eukaryota; kingdom Metazoa; phylum Chordata; class Mammalia; order Perissodactyla; family Rhinocerotidae; genus Ceratotherium; species Ceratotherium simum. The sequence continues at coordinate 23,902,955 of NC_141903.1, forward strand.
GAATCAATAGTGAGCTGGGCAAAAGACTAGAAGAAATTACCCAAGATGAACAGAAAAAAGAAAAAGAATCCAAAAGAATGAGGACAGTCTAAGGGAAATCTGGGACAACATCTAGCACACTAACATCCATATTATAGGTGTCCCAGAAGGAGAAGAGAGAGACAAAGGGGCAGAGAATCTATTCCAAGAAATAATAGCTGAAAACTTTCCTAACCTAGAGAAGAAAACAAGCATCCAGGTACAGGAAGCACAGAGGGTACCAAACAAGATGAACCCAAAGAGGTCCACACCAAGACACATTATAATTAAAATGTCAAGAATTAAAGACAAAGAGAGAATCCTAAAAGCTGCAAGAGAAAGGCAACAAGTTACATACAAAGGAAACTCCATAAGGCTATCAGCTGACTTCTCAGAAGAAACTTTATAGGCTAGAAGAGAGTAGCATAATATATTCAAAGTGCTGAAAGGGAAAAACCCTACAGCCAAGAATACTCAACCCAGCAAGGTTATCATTCAGAATAGGAGAGAGAAAAGGTTTTCCAGACAAGCAAAAACTAAAGAAGTTTATCACCAATACCTTACAAGAAATATTAAAGGGAGTTATTTAAGTGGAAAAAAAAAGACCATAAATAGGAATAAGAAAATTATCAAAAAAAAAAAATCACTGGTAAAGGCAAATATACAGTAAAGGTAGCAGATCAACCACCTATGAAGCTAATATGAGGTCAAAAGACAAAAGAACAAAAATTATCTATTTCTATCATAAGAGGTTAACAGATACACACAAACACACAAGAGGTTAAATATAATATCAAAAACATAAAAGGTGAGAGGAGGGGAGTAAAAGAGTAGAGCTTTTAGTATGAGGTCAAACTTAAGAGACCATCAACTTAATATAGATGGCTATTTATGTAGGTTATTATAAATAAACCTCATGGTAATCACAAACCAGAAACCTATAATAAATACACAAAAAATTAAGAGAAAGGAACCTGAACATAATACTAAATAAAGCCATCAAACCACAAGGGAAGAGAGCAAGAGAAGAAGAAAGGAACAGAGAAGAACTACTAAAACACCCATAAAAAAAGTAGCAACATGGCAATAAGTACATACTTATCAATAGCTACTTTAAGTGTTAATAGACTAAATGTTCCACTCAGAAGACATAGGGTGGCTGATTGGATAAAAAGACAAGACTCATATGTATGCCGCATTCAAGAGACACACTTCAGACCTAAAGATGCTCACAAAGTGAAAGTGAAAGGATCAAAAAAGATATTCCATGCAAATGGCAATGAAAAGAAAGCTGGGGTAGCAATACTTATATCAGACAAAATAGACTTTAAAACAAAAACTCGAACAAGAGACAAAGAATTGCACTACATAATGATAAAGAGAACAATCCAACAAAAGGGTATAACACTTGTAAATATCTATGCACCCAACATAGGAGCATCTAAACATATATAGCAATTATTAACAGACATAAAAGCAGAAATAGTAACACAACAACAGTAGGGGACTATAACACTCCACTTACACCAATGGGTAGATCATCCAAACAGAAGATCCATACAGAAACATTGGCTTTAAATGACACATTAGACCAGATGGACTTAGTAGATATATACAGAACATTCCATCCAAAATCCACAGTATACACATTCTTTTCAAATGCACATGGAACATTCTCCAGGACAGATCATATATCAGGCCACAAAACAAGTCTCAATAAATTTAAGAAGAATGAAATAATACCAAGCATCTTTTCTGACCACAACAGTATGAAACTAGAAGGCATCTATAGGAAGAAAATTGGAAAAGCCAAAAATATGTGGAGATGAAACAAAATGCTCCTGCACAACAATTGGTTCGGTGAAGAAATAAAAGAAATAAAAAAATACCTGGAGACAAATGAAAATGAAAATATGACATGCCAAAATTTATGGGATACAGCAAAAGTGGTTCTGAGAGGGAAGTTTATAGCAATACAGGTCTACCTCAACAAACAAGAAAAATCTCAGATAAACAATCTAACAGTGCACCTAAGGGAACTAGAAAAAGAAGAATAAACATAGCCCCAAATCAGTAGAAGGAAGGATATAATAAAAATCAGAGAGAGAGCCAGCTGTGATGGCCTAGTGGTTAAAGTTCTGCGTTCTCACTGCTTCGGTGGCCCAGGTTCGTTCCTGGTCACAGAATCACACCACCCATCTGTCAGTTGCCATGCTGTGGTGGTGGCTCACACAGAAGAAGTAGAAGGACTTACAACTAGGATATACAACCATGCACTGGGTCTTTGGGGAGGAAAAAAAAGAGGAAGATTGGAAACAGATGTCAGCTCAAGGCTACTCTTTCCCTGCAGAACAAAAGAAAAAAGATTGTGAAGCCAGGCAGAAGATGGTTGCCAAATGGCAGAGGGGCCAGTAGAGCTTTAAAAAAAAAATCAGAGCAGAAATAAATGAAATAGAAACTAACAAAACAATAGAAAAAGAGCAATGAAACTAAGAGCTGGTTCTTTGAAAAGATGAACCAAATTGATAAACCTTTAGCTAGACTCACCAAGAAAAAAAGCGAGAGGGTGCAAATAAAAAAAATCAGAAATGAAAGAGGAGAAATTACACTGGACACCTCAGAAATATAAAAGATTATAAAAGAATACCATAAAAAGCTATACGCCAACAAATTGGATAATCTAGAAGAAATGGATAAATTCTTAGAGATACAACCTTCCAAAACTGAATCATGAAGAAATAGAGAATTTGAATAGACTAATAACCAGTAAGGAGGTTGAAACAGTAATCAAAAACCTCCCCCCAAAATAAAAGTCCAGGACCAGACAGCTTCCCTGATACCAAAAGCCAACGTTACCCTGATACCAAAACCAGGCAAGGACAACACAAAAAAAGAAAATTATAGGCCAATACCACTGACGAACATTGATGCAAAAATCCTCAACAAAATACTAGCAAATCAAATACAACAATACATTAGAAAGATCACACACCATGATCAAGTGGGATTTATTCCAGGGATGCAAGGATGGTTCAATATCTGCAAATCAATCAATATGATACACCACATTAACAAAATGAAAAATAAAAATCACATGATCATCTCAATAGATGTAGAGAAAGCATTTGACAAGATACAGCATCCATTTATGATATAAACTCTGAATAAAATGGGAATAGAAGGAAAGTATCTCAACATAATAAAGGCCATATATGACAAACCCACAGCTAATATTATACTCAATGGAGAAAAACTGAAAGCTTTAAGAACAGGAACCAGACAAGGGTGCTCACTTTTGCCACTCATATTTGACATAGTATTGGAAGTCCTAGCCAGAGCAATTAGGCACGAAAAAGAAATAAAAGGGATCCAAATTGGAAAGGAAGAAGTGAAACTGTCACTATTTGCAGATGACCTGATTTTATATATAGAAAACCCTAAAGAATCCACCAAAAAACTTTTAGAGATAATAAATGAATACAGTAAAGTTGCAGGATACAAAATCAACATACAAAAACTAGTTGCATTTCTATACACTAACAATGAAATAGCAGAAAGAAATTAAGAATACAATCCCATTTACAATTGGAACTAAAAGAATAAAATACCTGGGAGTAAATTTAACCAAAGAAATGAAAGATCTATACACTGAAAACTATAAAACATTGCTGAAAGAAATTGAAGAAGTCACAAAGAAATGGAAAGATATTCTGTGCTCTTGGATTGGAAGAATTAACATAGTTAAAATATCCATACTTCCTAAAGCAATCTACAGATTCGATGCAATCCATATCAAAGTTTCAACGACATTTTTTACAGAAATAGAACAAAGAATCCTAAAATTTATATGGAACAACAAAAGATCCTGAATAGCCAAAGGCATCCTGAGAAAAAGAACAAAACTGGAGGTATCACAGTCCATGATTTCAGAATATACTACAAAGCTATAGTAATCAAAACAACATGGTACTGGCACAAAAACAGACACACAGATCAATGGATTAGAATTGAAAGCCCAGAAATAAACCCACACATCTATGGACAACTAACTATTGACAAGAGAGCTAAGAACATACAATGGAGAAAGGAAATTCTCTTCAAGAAATGGTGTTGGGAAAACTGGACAGCCACATGCAAAAGAATGAAAGTAGACCACTATCTTACACCATACACAAAAATTAACTCAAAATATATTAAAGACTTGAATGTATCACCTGAAACCGTAAAAATTCTAGAAGAAAATCTAGGTATTATGCTCTTTGACATTGGTCTTAGCAGCATATTTTCAAATACCTTATCTGACCAGGCAAGAGAAACAAAAGAAAAAAATAAACAAATGGGACTACATCAAAACAAAAACCTTCTGCGCAGCAAAGGAGACCATCAACAAAATGAAAATACAACCTAACAATTGGGAGAAGATATTTGCAAACCATATATCTGATAAGGGGTTAATCTCCAAAGTATATAAAGAACTCATACATCTCAACAACAAAACAAACTAAAAACCCAATTAAAAAATGGGCAAAGGCACATGAAAAGATGTTCAACATCACTTATTATTAGGGAAATGCAAATCAAAGCTACAATGAGATATCACATCACACCCGTCAGAAAGGCTGTACTTAACAAGACAAGAAATACGTGTTGGAGAGGAGGTGGAGAAAAGGGAACTCTGATACACTGCTAGTGGGAATGCAAACTGGTGCAGCCACTGTGGAAAACAGTATGGAGATTCTTCAAAAAAGTAAGAATAGAACTACCATATGATCCAGCTATTCCACTTCTGCATATTTATCCAAAGAACATGAAAACACAAATGCATAAATATATATGCACCCCTGTGTTCATTGTGGCATTATTCACATAGTGAAGACTCGGAAGCATCCTAAGTGCCCATCAAGGGATGAATGGATAAAGATGTGGTATATATACACAATGGAATACTACTCAGCTATAAAAACGATGAAGTCTTGCCATTTGTGACAACATGGATGGACCTTAAGGGTATCACGCTAAGTGAAATAAGTCAGACGGAGGAAGTAGAATACTGTATGATCTCACTCATAGATAGAAGGTAACAACAACAGCAAGAACAAAAAAACATTTAGATACGGAGATTAGATTGGTGGTTACCAGAGGGGAAGTGGGGAGAGAGGAGGGCAAAAGAGGTGACGGCACATGTGTATGGCGATGGATGGCAATTAGTCTTTGGGTGGTGAACGAGGTGTAGTCTACTCAGAAATCAAAATATAATGGTGTACACCTGAAATTCATATAATGTTACAAACCAATGTTACCTCAATAAAAGAAGAAACAAACAAAAAACAAAAAATAAAATATAACGACAAACATAAAATAAAATAACGATTATATAACTATCAAAATAAAAAGACGCAAGTTACTCAAGGAGAGCAGTTATATAGGCTATGAATAGCAGGAAATAGGAATTATTGGGGACCATCTTAAAGGCTGCCTACAGAGCTGAATTTCTGGCTCACAGAATAGGTATATAAGTAAATAACTGTGTACAAAACTGCTAAGCTATTTTCTAAAGTAGTTGCATCACTTTACATTCCCACCAGGAATGTATGAGAATTCTGGTTGTTTGGCATCCTTTTCAACACTTGGTGTTATCAGGCATTTTCCTTTTAGTCTATTCGGTGGGTGTGAAATTGTATCCACTTAGAGATGTAATTTGCATTTTTCGTATGGCTAATGATATTGAGCATCTTTTAACTTGCTTCTTGGCCATTTGTGTATCTACTTTTGTGGAGTGTCCAAGTTTGCCTTTTTTGGGGTGTGGCTTTCTTTATATTAGTGATTTGTACAAGTTCTTTCTATATTCTGGGTATAAGTCCTTTGTCAAATAAGTGTATTGCAAACGTTGTCTCCCAGTCTGTAGCCTGCATTTTTATTTTCCTAATGGTGTCTTTTGAGTTTTTTATGTTGATAGGTCATATCAACATATAAACATAGTTTGTATGCTATAAAGTTTTTAATGCTGATTAATTCAGTTGACCAATATTTTTATGGTTAGTGCTATTTGTCTTCAGCTACCTCAAGGTCATGAAAATTTTCTCCTATGTTTTCTTATAGAAAGTTTACAGTTTTATGTTTTCATGTTGAGTTGATTTTTAAGTATAGTATAAAGAAGGCGTAGAGGTTCATTTTTATTTTCTATATGGATATCCAGTTGTTTCAGCGTCACTTGTTGAAAAGACTATCTTCTCCCCATTGAATTACTTTGGCAACTTTGTCAAAAGTAAACTGGCCATATATGTTTATATCTATTCTTAGATTGTTTCTTCTGTTCCACTGATCTACTTTTTTATCCTTGTATCAATACCACTGTGTCTTGATTCCTTTAACTTTTATAGCAAGTCTTCAAAGGAGAAAGTCTAAGTCCTACAATATTTTTATTTTTATTTTCCAGATTATTTTGGCTAATCTAGGTCCTTCATATTTCCATATAAAATTTTAGAATCAGCTTGTCAATTTTTTAAAGCCTATTGAGATTGTAATGAATCTATGCAGATAATTTGAGGGAAAATTGACATCTTAACAATACTGTCTTCCAAACCATGAACATGGTATAACTTAGCTCTTCTCTATTTTTATTCACCAATGTTTTGTAGTTTTCAGTGTACAGAAATTCATTCTTTCAATTGAATTTATTGCTATGTATTTTAGTCTTTTGATGCTATTGTAAATGATATTAATTTATTTTGTTATTCAGTTTTTTGATATTAATGTATAAAAATACAATTGATTTTTTTTTGCATATCATCTTTTCCTTCTTGGACTTCGCTAAATTCACTTATTAGTTCTAATAGGATTTTGTAGATTCTTTGAGATTCTCTATTTAAAAAATCATATTGTTTGTGAGTGAAGACAGATTTACTTCCTCATCCAAATTTTATGCCTTTTAAAGTACAATGTTGCTCCAGCACAATGTTGAATAGGAGTGGTGAGAACAGACATCTTTCCTTTTGATCAATCTTATGTTGAAAGTTCTCATATTTCACCATTAAATATGATGTTAACTGTAGTTTTTTTGTAGATGCCCTCAATCAGGTTGAGGAAATACTCTCCAATTCCTAGTTGGTGAAGAGTTTTTATCCTTTATGGCTGTTAAATGCTTTTTCTGCATGCATTGAGATGATACATATTTTTTCTTTTATTTTTTAATGTGATAAATTATGCTGGTTAATTTTTGAATGTTAAATTGACTTTGTATTCCTGGGATAAATCTCACTTGGTCATGATATATTACCCTTTATATATATGTTTCTGGATTCAATTTGCTAATATTTTGTTGAGGATTTTTGTTTCTGTATTCATGAGAGATGCTGATTTGTAATTTTCTCATAGTATCCTTGCCAGGTTTTGGAGGCAAGGTTACTGTGACCTTATAAAAGTAGTTGGAAAAGATTCCATTCTTTATTTTATTAAATAAAATTTTTGTAAGATTTATATTATTCCTTCTTTGTGTGTTTGATAGAATTTACCAGGGAATCTATCTGGACCCCGGTTTTCTCTGAGGAGTGGTGTTTAACCACAAATTCAACTACTTGAATGGATGTAGAACTATTTAGCTTTTCTGTTTCTTCTTGTATTACAGTCATGTGCCACATAACAACTTCAGTCAATGATGGATCACATATACGACGATGGTCTCATAAGATTAGTACCATATAGCTTAGGTGTGTGGTAGGCTATACCATCTAGGTTTCTGTAAGTACACTCTATGATGTTCACACAAGGACGAAATCACCTAAGGATGCATTTCTCAGAACATATCCTTGTCATTAAGTGACGCATGACTGCAGTTTTGATAAGTTTTGTTTTTCAAGGAATTTTTCATTTCATCTAAGTGGTTAAGTTTATTGGCATAAAGTTGTCCGTAACAGTCTCTTTTTATCCTTTTAATGTCTATAGGATCTGTGGTGACAAGACTTTTTTCCTATCCATTATACTCAATTTGTGTTCTCTTTTTTTCCCATAGTTATTCTGGTTAGGTGTTTGTAAATTTTGACTACCTTTTCAGAAAGACAGATTTTGGCTTTGTCAATTTTCTCTATTCTCTAACTTTTTAAATATTATGTTGATTTCTGTCCTTATCTGTATTATTTCAATCCATCTACTTTGAATTTATTTAACTGCTGTTTCCCACAGCTTTTTAAGATGGAATTTATAGTCATTGACTTTAGATTTTTCTTCTTTTCTAATATAAACATTTAAAGCTGCAAGTCTATCTTTAAATACTGCTTTAATTATATCCACACATTTTGATATTTTGTATTTCTATTTTCTTTCATTTCAGAATATTTAAAAATTATTTCTGTGATTTCTTTTTTGATCCATGAATAATTTAGAAAGGTGTTTAATATGTAAATATTTGGGAATTCTCTAGATATCACATAGTTAATGGCTTATAAATTAATTCTATTGTAGTCAGAGAACATTGTATAATTTTAATTCTCTGAAATTTACTTGTGATATCACCCTGAATATAGTCTATCTTGGTGATTGTTCCACTTGCACTTGGAAAGTGTGTGTTCTGGAGTTTTGGGTGTAGTGTTCTGTAAGTTTCAATTCGTTTAAATTGATTGACTGCGCTCTTCAAATATGCTATATCCTTACTGATATTTTAGCCTATGTGTTCTATCAGTTACTGACAGTGGGGTGTTAAAATCTTCTACTATGATTGTGGATTTGTCTAATTACTTTTATTGCTTTCAATTTTTGTTTTAAAGCTGTTGAAAGTTTGTTATTAGGTGGATATACGTTTATGATTTTATCCCTTCTTGATGAATAGATCCTTTTATCTCTCTGAAATGTATGTGTTTATCTCTGTTAATACTTCCTCTTGTGAAGTCTGTTTGATATTGATACAACCCACGTCAACTTCCTTGTGCTTACCCTTTGCGTAGTGCTTTTTCCTTCTTTTTACTTTCAACTTCTTTGTGTCTTTTATTTAGCATGAATGTAAATGGTTCTTGTTTTTTATCTAGTCTGACAGTTTCTGTCATTTAATTGGAGTATTCAATCTGCACACATCTGATGTAATTATTGGTATGGATGGATTTTAATCTTTCATCTTGCTATTTCTTTTCTGCTTACCCTTTGTTCATTGTTTCTTCTTTTCCATCTTTTGTGTTGAGTATTTTATTTAAGCTCTTACATTCTATCTCCTCTATATTTTTAAAGATCTAGCTCTTTGTATTATATTGTTAGTGTTGCTAAAGGGATCACAATATTTCCTTAATTTATCACAGTGTAATTTGAATCAATAATATATCACTTTGCATTCAATGTAAGAACTTTACAAGAGGATGCTTCCATTTACATTCCCTCCCACCTTTTGTTCTACTTTTGTCACGTATTTACTCATACATATGTTATAAACTCCATGATATATTGTCATTATTCATGATTTAAAGAGTCAAAGACTTTTAAAATATTTAAGAAAAGAAATAAAAATAATCATTTAAAATTACATATATATTTATCTTTTCCAATCCTTTTTATTCTTTCCTGTAGATCAATATTTTCATCTTGTATTGGTGTCATTTCCCTGCAGTCTGACGAACTTCCTTCTGTATTTCTTTTAGTGTGAGTGTGCTGGCTTCAGATTCTCTCAATTTTCGTTTATCAGAAAATGTCTTTATTTTGCTTTCATTTTTGAAAAGTATTTTTTATGCGATATAGAATTCTGGGTTGATAGTTTTCTTTTCCAGGACTTTAAAGATGTCTTTCCAATATATTCTGGTCTCTATATTTCTGTGAGAAGTCGGCCATCATTTTTATCATTATTCCCTTGAGTGTTATGTGTCTCTTTTCTCTAGCTGTCTTCAAGATTATTTCTTTATCTTTGGTTTTCAGATGTTTGTTTATGATGTACCTAGAGTGAAAAAAAAATACCAGCTTGGGTTTAGCTGAGCCTCCTGGATATGTGGCATGCTGTTTAGATTAATTTGGGGAAAATTTCAGCTATTATTTAAGCAGATTGTTTTCTGCTCTAGTCTCTCTCTCCTCTGCTTAGATTCTGATTACACCATTTGATATTGTCCCCCAGATCATCAAATAACATCCAATTTTCTTTCAAAATATTTTCTCTCTGTGCTTCAGTTTGATGACTTCTACTGACCTTATTTCAAATTTACTGATCTGTTCGACTGTATTGTTTAATCTGCTATTAATCTCATCCAAATAAATTTTTATTTCTGATATTATGTTTACAGTTGTGAGATTTCCGTTTAGCTCTTTTTTAGATTTTACATATCTTTCCTGAAGTTCTCCAGCTCTCCATTCATTAATCCATTTTATCCTGTTGATACTTAAAACATATTTCTCATAGTTACTTTAAAAAAACTTCCTATCTGCTGATTTCATTGTATGGATCTATGATGGTTAATTTTATATGTCAACTTGACTGGGTCACAGGGTGCCTAGATATTTGGTCAAACATTATTCTGGGTGTTTCTGTGAGGATGTTTTTGGATGAGATTAGCATTTAAATTGCTAGACTGAATAAAGCAGATTGCCCTCTCTAACGCGGGTGAGCCTCATGTGATCAGTTGAAGGCCTGAATAGAACAAAAAGGCTGACCCTCCTCCAAATTAGAGAGAATTCTTCCTGCTTGATGGCCTTCCGACTGAGACATCAGCTTTTCTTTTGCCTTTAGATTCAAACTGAGTTATTGGCTCTTCCTCGTTCTCAAGCCTCCTGCCTTTTGATTTGAACTAAACTACACCATTGGCTCTCCTGGTTCTCAGGCCTTCAGACTCAGGTTGGAACCAAACCATTGACTCCCTTGGGTCTCAATTTTGCCAACTCATCCTGCAGATCTTGGGACTTGCGGGCTTCCCTAATTGCATGAGCCAAGTCCTTGTAATAAATCTCTTTATTAATATAATGTAGCATATAATAAGTATAATAAGTCTCCTCTCTCTCTGGAGAACTCTGACTAATACAGGATAATTTATGGATTTCTTTCTATTGAATAATTTTTCTCTTAACCACGTGTCACTTTTTCCAATTTCTTCTTATGTTTAAAAATTTTCTTATTTATCCTAGATATTTGGACAATATGTTTTAGAGACTCTGTACTCTGTTTTCTTCCTCTGAAGAGAATTGGCTTTTATTTTAGCAGGGAGTTAAAATACTGGTGCAGCACTTTGACCTTTTCAAGGCTTAAATTTATGCTCTGTTTGGGCAGGTCTATTTTGGGCTTACCCTTAGTCCTGGGGTGAATCCCTTAGTCTTGGGATATAGTCTTTCCTCCTAAGGCATGATCCTTCTGGAGTTCAATGAGAAGTCTGAGATGTTTACCAAGGACCTATATCTTGGTGGAATTTGAATTCCACACTCTGTCTCTTCTGTGGTGGGCTGCTGCTGCTATTTCTGTTCAGCTCTTTCAACCTTCCAGCTATTGTTTCCCCCTTAGCTCCTTAGAGTCTCATCTATGAATACATGGTTCAGGGATCAGCCAAGAATTTGAAGATCGTTTATGTACAAATTTTGGGAGCTCCCTCCTCTCTGACTCCTTCTTTTCTAGATTTCCCTCCTCAATTTCTAGATACTCTGTGAACTTGAAACTTCGTCCTTCAACTCCTCAGGCCAATAAAACTGGAGCTTCCTGCTTGAATTCTGTCCACTCTAACCTTCTGGGCTGGAGAATTCCCTCAGGGTAAAGTACAAATGTGGATCTTACCATGGAGAGTTACTTCTTTCAAGATTTGAACCTCCTCTAGTTTCTGCTTGCTTTTACTTGCTCTCCAGAGTCTTCAAACAGTTGTTTTAAAATATTTTTCCAGAGTTTATAATTGTTATAGCTGGAGGTTAGTTTCATAAAACCTACTCTGCCATTATTGGAAGCCAGAAGCCTTTGGACATTATTTTTATCTTTACAAAGTGTATGGATACAATCACATTCTAGAAAGCATCATAATCTGGGAAGTGCTAACAAAAACATGTATACTTTTGTGTGACAGCACAAAGTGAAGGAAGGATTAGCTCATCCCTGGGATAAATTAGAAGGATTTTCAGAGAAGATGATATTTGAACTAGGTCTTGAAGAATGTATAGCTGTTTACCTATATATTCAGGAAGTCAAAGCAAGGATATGTAGAGAAAAGCATAAGTCAGTGGCATGAAAAATGTTTGATGAGTAGGCCCTTGTGGCACAGAATGGAGGTTTGTCCAGGACGTTTAAAAGACCCCAGTCTAACCTCTCTTTACAAATGAGGAAGTTGAGGTTTAAAGAATGGTTACCCAACGATTTAAGAAAAATAAGGACTCAAATCCCTGTCATCAGACTCCCAACCAAGCCTTCTTTTGGTCTCGTCTTGTTATAGTATGTGTTGGACTATATATAGTGGTTTCATTGGTCCTGGGTCTTGTATTCGTGGTCCTCTGCTATCTGGCCCCTTTCTACATAGCTAACATCATATCTATCCACAAAGCGTATCATCATCTTCACATTCTTGGTGCTCATATCTGCATGCTAACTTTTACTTCTGCTGTGTCTCCTACCTGGACAGTTTCCTTTTGTCTCTTCTTCCTGCCCTTAATTCCTTATAACACCTAAGGAGCTTCTACTTTGTGCCATGCCTTGTTCTAGGCAATGAGATTACAAATACGAAAATAATACAGTTCCTGTCCTGCAAAGATGTGATGAGAGAGGAAAAAGAGTGACCAAGTAACTACAGCCTGGTATGATAAGAACTTTGACTAGGAAAAGACGAAGGGCTGTGGGAGCACAGTAGAAGGGCACCCAATTTATCTGAGATAAGATGTGTGTTTCACAAAAGACTTGCTGCAGGAAGTGAGGTGCAGATTAAGGCCCAAAGGAGCCAGATGATAGGAGGGAGGGGGCAGTGTTCTAGGTAGATGAGAGAGAGAATGAATAGAATTTATTTGAGGAACAAAAAGAAGATTCAATATGGATTAAGCTTAGAGAGCTATGGTGGGTCTGGTAAAAGAAGACGTTGGAGAGGTGAGCAGGACCCGGTTCAGCACGGGCCACATAAGAATGTTAAGGTATTCACACCTTATCTTGAGAGTACTGGGAGGTATTGAAAGTTTTAAACAGAAGACTTACTCACATTTTTGGCTCATCACTCTGATGCTGTGCAGAGAGTGGATTGCAGGGGGCAACAGTAGGATCAGGAAGGCCTGGGAGGAGGCTGTTGAAGTGTTTAGGGAGGAGATGACGGTGTGGATTAGACAGTGACAGTGCAGATAAAGAGAAGTAACATAATTGAGATGTATTTTGGAGAAAAAATCTGAAAAATTTGCAAATGAATTGGACATAGGTGTTCAAGGAAAAAAGAGAATGGCTCCCAGGTTAATGACTTCAATAACTGAGTAGATGGCAGTACCACCTGATGAGGTAGGGAAGACTAGGGAGGATCTGGATGGTGATTTGGGCATGGGGCATGAGGCCTGCTTGGGACTGGTTATGTGTGAGGTGTCTATGAATAAGACATCAAAGTGGACCTATCAATTCGATATCAAATCGGGAGCTAGAGCCCAGAGCTGGAGGTAGAGTTTGAATGTTGTCGTCTTGTAGTGGCACTCTAAGTCATAGGATGGTTTGAGATCACTTAGGGAGAGATGACATAGATAGAAGAGGACTCATAACTAGTGCTGTCAACACTGATAGGATAGGCAGAGAAGGAGGGTCCTCACAGAGAAGAGGAAAAACAGTGAGGAAGGATACCCTCCTTGAGTATATAAATGCACATTAGCATTACAAAGGCTCTGAGAAGAAGCGTAGTGAAGAAACATTTTATTTATCTAACCTAGCTTTTTAAAGCTTATTTCTTCATGAAACTATCTTTAGCAAGAACTCCTAATCAATTCTCCCTGAAAATGCACCTATTGGCAACAATAATTCTTAGATCCTGCATAATAAAGACTGTGATGTTTTATCTATCTGCAACAGATGAGAAACCTCCCTCCAAGCCAGGCTGAGAAAGAGCTTCCAAAAAGAAAAAACACCAAACCCATCATGTACGTATTTGTGGAAGCCCGAAGAATGAATAGACAGAGGCTTATGGCTTATGGATTCTAGTTTCTTTAAGCGGAGGTCTCTGATCATCAGAATGTGATGTTTCAGTGTTTTTAGGATAGACTCTGGAGAATCTCAGGCTGCCTGGATATAAGTTTTTAAAATTTTATTTACATTAATTTTTATTGACTTTACTTTTAAAACTCTTCTAACAGAGTAATTGTTTATGCACTATTTTGTGCCAGGTGCTGTGTTTCAAGAGCAGATCAATCTTGGAATCAGGTTCTGTCATTATCCCCACTTCACAGATGAGCCATTTGATGCTTAAAATGGTTATATAACTTGCACAAGTGGAGGAATTTGGATTCAAACTCAGGTCATCTGGCTCCAAGCCCACGCTGGGAATCACTTTGCTGTACTGACCGGTGGGCACCAAATCATGCGGTTTTTTCTGTGTCGACCTGCCTTCCTTTCATCTCCTCTTTATTTGATTCTTGAGGTGAGGGTCTTGAAACTCCAGAGGGTACCAATCTGGTTTTCTTCATCAGAGGTTTCTAGGGGTCCTTGACATTCCCCCTCAGAGGTGGCTGCTTGAAAGGCATTTTCAAAAAGCATCTGATGCTTTGACTTTGTAATAGTACCTTGAGGTGGTTCAGACCCTGCCCCTGCTGGGCTATAGCATGGAAAATGTGTTCAGCTCTGCTGAACTTTTGGGATAGGGACCAGTTGCTGTGGAGGGCTGGGATGAAGTAGTCAGCCATCACACGGAGACAGCTGTGATCAAACCCTGAGTTCCGTAGCTAGTTCTGCTCGGCTGTGGGCTTCAGCATATACCACGCTTGCAGGCAATGCTTTTCTAGTCCCTGCAATGCTTTTTATGGTCTCTGAGCAATGTGACTGGCACTGGTAAGTTTTACTGTCTCTGCGCTGGGCCCTGGGGTCCTCTGTTCTCCGTTTCTCCTGTTCTCTGTGTGTGCCTGTTCAAATTGCCTCATATCCAGAAGCCTGCTTTGTATGTGTGTGTGTGTGTGTGTGTGTATGTGTATGTGTGTGTTTCTGAAGGTCCTTTTATTGTGGCTAGTTTAAACTTTTGTCCTCCAGATGTTTCTTTAACTCTCAGATTTACCATCTATAAAATGAGAAGGTTGGATTAGATGTCCTCAAAGACTTTTAAAAGTAATAATCATATGGCCCAAATTTCCTGAGGGTTTACTATGCGCTGGACTTTGTCCTTTTTATTCGTGAACTTGTTTAATCCTCCTGACAATCAGAAGGAGAAACTGAGGCAGAGAGATGTTCAAGTACCTTGCTGGAGAAGACACAGCTTGCAGGAGGCAAGAGCTGGAGTTCGAAACCAGTCTGACTGCAGAGCCTTCATAGTTGTGCTGTGCTGTCCACACCTGCAAATGTGGTACAGGTGTTCAGCAGGTTTGGAGAGCCCCATTTCACAGACAGGACATAGAGGACCTCTGAGGAGAAGGGGCAGAGATCATGTTCACAGTAGTAGGCAGTCAAAAGGGAACTTGAGAGCAGGGCTTCTTACCCTGGGGTTTATAGACACATGTGGGGACAGTAAGTGGGTTTCAGGAGGGTCTCATGATCTTGAAACTGAATTGTGAAGAGTGACTATGTGTGCATTTTTCCTGAGATGGGGGTTCATATGCTTTCATCAGATTCTCAAAGGGGTCTGTGACCCCAAAACACAAAAGGCATGGTCATTCTTCACACTTTTGGGACCCTATTGAGAATCTGATCAAGGTTATGGACACCCTTCCAGGAAAAAAAAATACCTTTGAGATGATAGGTATAATCATCTTATTCTATAAAAGAGGAAATACAGGCTCAGAGAAGAAAAATGATTTACTCACACAGGGGTAGTGATGGAATAATAATAGTATTGGTGATGGCGGTGATGATGGCAGCAACTACCATTTACTGTGTACATAATCCATTCAAGGCACCACTCTAAGCACTTCACATGGATTGTCTCATTTAATTCTCATAGCAATTACAATTAACTTTATTTTATTTTTTCAGCTTTATTGAGGTATAATTGACACACTTGTAAGATATTTAAAGTGTACACTGTGGTGACTTGATATACATACACATTGTGAAAGGATTCCCCCATCTAGTTCATGAACACATCCACCACTTCACATATTTATCTTTTTTTTTTTTTTTTTTTGGTGAGACCCTTTAAATTCTACTCTCTTAGCAACTTTCAGTTATACAATACAGTGCTATCAACTATAGTCACCATGTTTTACATTAGCTCCTCAGACCTTATTCATCTTATAACTAAGAGTTTGTATGCTTTAACTAAGCTCTCCCTATTCCCCCACCCTCCCAGCCTCTGGCAAGCACTTTTCTACTCTGTTTCTATGAGATTGACTTTTTTTTCTTTTTCTTTTTTTTTTTTAATTCCACCTATAAGTGATACCAAGCAGTATTTGTCTGTCTCTGTCTGGCTTATTTCACTTTGCGTAATGCCCTCTAGTTTCATCCATGTTGTCACAAGTGACAGGATCTCCTTCTTTTTTAAGACTGAATAACATTCCATTGCGTGTGTCTGTGTGTGTCTGTGTGTATACATATATATATATATATATATATCACTTTTTCTTTATCCATTCATCTGTTGGTGGAGGCTTAAAGTTGTTTCCATGTCTTGGCTATTGTGAATAATGCTGCAATGAACATGGGAATGCAGATATCTCTTTGAGATAATGGTTTCGTTTCCTTTGGATATATACTCAGAAGTGGGTCATATGGTATTTCTATTTTTAGTTTCTTGAGGAACCTCAATACTGTTTTCCACAGTGGTTGTACCAATTTACTTTCCCACCAACAGTACACTAGGATTCTCTTTTCCTCTCATCCTTGTGAACTTTTATTTTATAGATGAGGAAACCAAGGTATACAGAGATTAAATAACTTGCTCAAATATCACACAGCTAGGAAGTGACTGAGATGATAACAGAGCCCAAGTCTCTTGACTTCTATCCCGGGACTCTCATCATCCCACACAAAGGACAGAAGGAGGCCGGCCCCTGTTCCCTGGAATCCTGGAGCCTGCCCTCATTGATGGCTCACTTGTAGAAGTGGGCAGCATGGTTGTGTCAGTATCTCATGGCAGTATATATCACTGAAGGCCTCGTGGGTGGGGGAAACGCCCTTACCTGAGAGGTGGTTTCCCAGCCACTACTTATAGTGACAGTTATAGATGAGACACATTTTCTTAACAAATAAGAATCTAATGGATTAGGTCTTAGCTAATTATGCATTCTGCATTAAGCTATGCCTCTCCCTGCCTGATGCTGCTGGCATAATTAAACATAATGTACTTTTAATGATGTCTTCTTAACTCAAGCATTCACATGCGATTAGCATCAAATGGGGATGAGCTGTCGCAGGTCCAGGGGCTGTTCTCCATGATGTACCCCCTGCCCCCCAACCCACGTTAAGACGCAGGTTCAGACATAAATGAATCATGGACTTCAAGGTTCGCAAATGTTAGCTTGTGGGTAAAGATGGCTTGTAAGGCTAGTCACCCTAATTTGAGTCAACAAAATGGCATCCTTTTCTTTTGACTTAAATTCCAGGTCTCACGTCAGTGAAACCAATATGCATTGTAAATTTTGTTCTGTTTTGGGCTTGAGTTGTTGGCCGGCTAACGTGTAAAGAAAAGGTCAGGGAAACAGTGTGTGAGGCACAGAGCATTGTACTGGGAGTCAAGACACCTGGGTTCTAGCCAGTAATACTCCCTCTTTGAACCCTACTTTCTTTATCTGTAAAATGAGAGGGTTAACTAGATGGGATTTAGGATTCTTCTCATCTCTGAAGGTTATTATTTAAATATGGCCTCTCTGCTGCTGATGTCTCCCCCACCTCTAGTCCAGCTTCCTTATCACTCCACCTAGTAACTTCCAAAACATAATCTATGTCACTCACCTCATCAGAAATCTTCCCTAGCAGTAACGACTACCGGTATTTATTGAGTCTTTACTGTATGCTACACATTTATATATTTTTTATCTCACCTCATCTTCAACAGCCCTGTGAAGTTTGGTAATTTTGTCAGTTTTACTAATGAGTGAATTGTGACTCAGATGAAAAGATCTTCCCAGCTCAAACAGTTGGCAAGAGGTGGAAACCAGTCTGTGCTTATCTACAATGCCACGTCCCTCCTCAAATATTCGCTGTTGCCGACAGAAGAAAGTGGAGGTTGAGGCAGACTTTCATAGCCCTCTTGGTCTTGTTTCAGTTTAGCATTTCTAGCCTTCTCTCTCCTCTCATACTCCATTTTTCATCTCCACCAGCTGCCGCTCAATGCCAGGTCTTTCTCTGCCTCTCAAATGTACCCTGATATTCAGCCCCTGTATTTTCTCTCAGGCTTTTCCCTCTGCCTGTTTTACTCTCTTGCATTGTATCATCCCATCATAGCTTCCAGTACCACTTCAGGTCTCACCTCTGCCAAGATTCCTTTCCCAGTTCTTCATGTTTCTTTACCCCTGTTTTTTATTTTTTTTATTTTTTTGGTGAGGAAGATTGGCCCTGAGCTAACATCTGTTGCTAATCTTCCTCTTTTTGCTTGAGGAAGATTGTCTCTGAGCTAACATCTGTGCCCATCTTCCTCTATTTTGTATATGGGATGCCGCCACAGCATGGCTTGATGAGCAGTGTGTAGATCTGTGCCCGGGATCCAAACCTGTGAACCCTGGGCTGCTGAATCGGAGTGCACGAGCTCAACCCCTAAGCCACTTGGCCGGCCCCACCTTCCCCTTGTTTTTAAAGCACTTTATTTCTATCACTAATACAAGAAAGGCTTTGATGTGTCATAATTGAGTTATCCATTTATGTCTCTATTACCTAACTTGATTTTGACCTGCAGAGGATAAGGGATGTTTATTATGCCTCTCTTCTTCCTTCCCTGCATCTGATGTATAATTCTGTGCTTATCACATAGTTGGCTCTGATGCAAGGATGATATTAAAAATATTTAACAACTGCCATGGTGTGTGCACCGACCCATGAGAATGGACTCTGGCTGTGCTCGTGTGTATATGGGGAAGGTCAGCTCTCCTCTGATATGTGTATAGGGAATTGAGACAGCCAATGGAATTGGCTAAATGGATTCTAAATAGTGCTGAATGGATTTCTTGTTAATTCTGTTCCATTTTCCCATACTGCACCCGCTGTTCCAAGGTGGTCTTCCTTCCAGGTACTCTCCCTCTAATCTCATCTCCACTTTACCTACCATGCTCTAGACTTCTGTTCCTGTTGTCAGACCCTCCGACTCACTGCAGCCTCAGGAACTTGTTCTCCCTTTGCTCTCTGGCACACATGGCTCTTCTGCCGGCTCTTCCCATGGCTGTCTCCCTCACATTGGTCAGCTCTCTTCTCAAATATCATCTTGGAGGGGCTCCCCAACCATCCTACTAAAAATCCTCCCCATTTCCCTCCATCCAATCTCTCATACCACCCTGATTGTATCTTTCAGAGCATCTGATACAATTTTTTGTTTGCTTATTGGCTTACTTATTAATGTCCTATTCCTTATTAGAATGTATGTTCCACACCAGTATGGACCTTTGCTGTCTTATTCACAGCTGTATCTCCAGGTGGTACACAGTAGGTCCTCAACAAATTCAGTTATTTATTGAATGAGTAAATAAATAAATGAATGCCAAGGGAAACCTCTTTCACTTGAAAATCATCAGTATTGCTATACATGGGCTAGGCATTTTGCTAGGCACTGGGGCGTATAGGGATGAACCAGGAAGCTAACCTGGGGAGCTACTTTGGTGGCAAAGAAACCCTTCAAGTTGCCTCAATGCTGGGAGGGTTTTAACTCGGTGGAGGCACAGGGACTGTAGCTTAAAGTTGGAATCCTTAAGGATCTAAGACCAGGCCTCCTGAATCAGCTTGTGTTCTCGTGTTTACTCTGTGTATGGCTCTGCATCCTTCTGTGCATCTGCTTCATTCTTCTCTCTACCAAGTGTTCCTCATCCTCTCTGCTCTTCTAATTCCTCCATAAATTCAGCTTGCACATAACTTGGGCTTGTCACAGCCCTGACTCAACACCTTTCACGGTCTTGCTTTACTAGCAATTCTCTCATTCTCTTACATTCCGTCTTCCTCATTCCCGAGGGACAGACGTGGACTGGTCCAGTCCCTCTCTTGATGCCAGGCCACAGGAGGTTGCCAGCTAACCTGGGGATTGGTTGTACTTGGGTTAAGTTCAGCTTTTTGGGGAGCAGAGGTTGTGGGCAGGACAGATTCTCATTGACCAGAGTGGTAGTGGGGCAGAGAGTGATTTACATCTCTAGATCAGTGTTCATAATGAACATAAGATAGGCACAAAATAACTAGATTATGCGGTAAAACACAAGGATTCCATTAAAGTGATACAGCAGTATCAGAAAAGGGAAAGATGACTTCTGGCTTAGATGGGGTCATTAATTCATTTTCCCTCTTTAAGAACAATTTTTATGAATCATAAATAAGAACCTTCTTGGAAGTGTCAAGAAGAAGACAGGAAAAACAGGTTATCAGATACATGCATAGGGACAACATCTAAGTCCAAAGTTCTGTTTATCTTATATTAGAAGTTTATGTTTTGATGGATAAGCTGGGTCATTATTTAACTGCATTTGTCCTACATATATTTAAAAGGCAACTGTGATTATTGCACAGACTATTTAGCTTCTGGAACTTCTTTAAAAATGCTGTATTAATGACTGATTTTCTATCGTGTGTTCTAAAAGAAAACCAGATTTGAGTTTGTGGATTGTATTAATAGGGCATGCCCAATCATAGTAACAAATACATTCAAACACGTAATGGCTCAACAAAATAAAAGTTGAGGGCCAGCCCCGTGGCTTAGCGGTTAAGTGCGTGCGCTCCGCTACTGGAGGCCCGGGTTCGGATCCCGGGCATGCACCGATGCACTGCTTCTCCGGCCATGCTGAGGCCACGTCCCACATACAGCAACTAGAAGGACGTGCAGCTATGACATACAACTATCTACTGGGGCTTTGGGGGAAAAAATAAATAAACAAATAAAATTATAAAATAAATAAATAAATAAATAAAAGTTGATTTCTAGCTCACATACCAGTCCAGAGAAGTGCTAATACATGGGATGTTGTGAGGTAGCTACTCATGCAGCCATCTGATCATTAGCTGTATATGAGAAAAAGAGCATGGAGTACTATACATGGGGCTTTTTATGGGTCAGGCCAGGAAGTGGCACACATCTCTTCTGCTCGTCCTTCATTGGCTAAGCTCAGTTATATGGCCGCATCTAGGACACATGCAAGGGATGCTGGGAAATGTAGTCTAGATGTGTGCCTAGGAAGAAGAGAAAATGGATTTTGGTGAGCAG
Organism: Ceratotherium simum simum; assembly: GCF_057802395.1. Lineage (NCBI taxonomy): Eukaryota > Metazoa > Chordata > Mammalia > Perissodactyla > Rhinocerotidae > Ceratotherium > Ceratotherium simum. The sequence continues at coordinate 23,924,383 of NC_141903.1, forward strand.
CTATTGGTCTCTACCATTTTTTTGAAAAAAGAAATCTAGAAATTAAGAAGGCAGTATAAAAGATTTGTTGTTTTTTAAAACATGAGAAACACTATTCTAAAGTGCAACTGCTTATTTTCTATACCTTCATATAGCTCAATTCCTTTTTTTCTTTCTTGTTTAAATCTAAGAATTTCAGAGGTGGAAGGACCCTAAAATTCCATTGCCCTTGATTTTCAGATGAGCCCAGGTAAGTTTTCTCAGAATACTTCAATCTCTTGTTGGACTCGCTGTCATTTCACCCTCAATGCAAAAGGAACATCTAATTGGAGAAACACTGGGATCTGTATTTGGAAGTTAAAAAGACACAAATTCAATAACTCTTGAGAATCATAGGCTATTGGCATTGGGAGGGCATGCAAACTGACCTTCACTCCAAATCTCCCTCTGCAGCATCTTGAATAGTCATCTAAGTTCCATTCTTTGGGCTCACTCAAAACAAGTCCTCTCCCTCTTTTATCTGACAACCCCTAAGACAGAGTAGTCATTGTCAGGCAGTGTGCTATGGAGTTCTAGGGTCCCACAAAAGGGTCTCCAGGGTCATCACCTTGGGCTAGGAGGAGGGCTGAGTCAAGATTGTGTTATGACTTCCATGGGCTCCTTCCTCCACACAAAATATTAAAAATTATATTTTATGACTATTGGTATCAGATGAATTTATTATTATATATTAAAACATTTTATTTGACCTAAATGTTTTTTTTCTGATTTTTAAAGAAATTAAAAACATTTTTGTGGGCTCCTAAAAGGACAGTACGCCCTGGGCACTGCAACCACTGTGCCTAATAAGTAAATTGACCCTGGGCTGAACTTCCCCACCGCCCCTATCAGAGATGTGAAAAGTGAAAAATGCGTGTCTTAGAATTGATGACATATAGTATCTCCAAATCATAGATGAGAAAACTTAGGGTGTGCGAGTGACTTACAAGGACGTTTGGGCAGTAAGTGACAGCCTGGACCACCCTTTCCATATCCCATGCCTTTTCCACTCATCCATCCATTCAATTACTCACATATTCCATGTTTAGTGAGACCTATGCTGTGTCAGGCGCAGTCCACCACAGCATCCCGGACCCCACTTGGTCCTTAGGAATAGGGCAAGATTTGCTATGTTCAATTCACAGATGTGTCAGCTTGAACTCTGGCTGATCACGGGGCTTCTCCATAATCTTCTTGCTACAGAATAGGAATGTCAGGTCTGTTATGTCACTTCCTGGTCCCAGTATCCCCTTGAGCCTGATATAGTGAACAACTATATTTTAAAGATCTTAGATATTTATGATTCATGACCAGGTTCAATATCTGTCTCACTTGCTCAATAAAGGGTAACAGAGAAGGCATCCAGCACAGTCATTACCACCTGTTCACTTTACAAATAACTCCCATGTTTGGCTAATACATATGTATGAGGTACTATGTCACTAGTACTGTTGTTATCCCCTCTTTACAGATGGGGAAACTGAGGCTCGGTGAGGCTTCCAGGTTTGTCCAGCTCTTCCATTCTCAATTGGTAAACTCTGCCCCCTCCCTTTTTCTGGCCCCTCTGCACTACTTTCCTTTTGATAATTTTGACCCCTACAATCAAAGGTAGAGGAGGTTATTTAGCTGTTGAATCAACTCTACAAATCAGTCAGCACTTGGACACCAGGAAGGTTTAGAATTTCACTTACAGCCCAAATCAGCAGGTCCTGAGTAGTTGAAAAGAGCAAAATTTATTTGTTCCCTGGCTTCCGTGTGGTCGATCCCCCAGGGCCTTTTGAGCCAGCCAACTGCCCCGAGGGCTTCCCTCTATCACTGGGTAGCATAGAATGGAATCCCTTTCCTTGAATCCTCTGTGGTTGGTGGTATTTAAAAAAATGCATTTGGAGCCAGCCGTGGTGGCCTAGTGGTTAAGATTCAGTGCTCTCTGCCACAGCCTGGGTTTGTTTCCCGGTCGTAGAACCACACCACCCGTCCATCAGTTGTCATACTGTGGCGGCAGCTCATATAGAGAACTAAACTAACAACTGGGATACAGAGCTATGCATTGAAGCTTTAAAAAATAAATGCATTTGTAAAGAAGCCTTTTTATTTCTAAGTCTAAGCTAATTTTCAAGATAGCGAAGTGTTATGGTGAAGATATAGGATGTATAAATGTATAAATATGCACATATATTTATTTATAAGCGCACTCAAAGAGGCCTGGAAGGATTTGCCCCAAAGCAGAAACAGTGATCTCTTCTGGAGAATGGAGTGGGAATAGAGGAGCTCCAATCTTTATGAGACATGTTTTTATATAGTTTTCATTTTTTTTCAATGGACAATTGCTTGTTTAATTAAAGAGATTAAACACCAAGCAATATTGTATTATGAAGAAATGGATATGGTCTTGGGTAAAATCCCATGGCCTCTCTGGATTCTGGTTTTCTCATTTACCAAATGAGAAATTAAATGATCTCTGAGGGCCCTGTCAAAGCGCTAATATTCTCCAATTCTTTCTATTCTGTCTTATAAAGTGCAGCCTGTGTCAACCAGCAGATCGCCGGCAAGGGTAGGGGACCGCTGTAATTTGCTTTTTCAGAGTAAATAAAGTCACAGACTCGATTTCTTCTGCTCCCAGAAGTGATGCAGCATTGCATCCAGCTCATTCATTTCACAGATACTTACTGTGCACATACTGTGGCCCAGAGAGGATTCTAGTGCAGAGGGCAGAGCACCGAACTAGAGTGACAAGGCCCCTGCACTTGCCAGAAACAAGGCAGAAAACAAACAAGAAGATAAAAAACGTCGCAGGCATCACAGGTTTGGATAAGTGGCATGAAGGGACCAAAGGTGTATGGAGAGAGGGTGCTCAGGTAGCCTTTCTGAGGAGGAGACATTTGACCTGACACCTGATGGATGAGAATGAGCAGGTGTGCAAATAGCTGCAGGAATTCCTGGGAGAGAGGCCCATGCAAAGGTCTGGGGGTGGGACGGGCTTAGTGCAGTGGAGGCTGGCTATGCTGGAGCACAGTGAGTGAGGAGGGGAACGAGGTGGGTGAGGCCAGAGGGGCAGGCACAGGCCATGTCTTACAGAGTAACGACCCTGTGGATCCCAAACTTAGATTTTACTCTAAAAGCAGTGGATGCCAGTGAAAGACTTTTAGCAGGAGAGTAATGTGCTTTGATGAGGTTGTCATCAATAGGGATGGGGAGAAGAGGAAGGACTCCTGATATATTTCAAAGTAGAACTGACAGGTCTTAGTAATGGAGCAGATGAGGAGAGTGGGACAAAAAAGGGAGGAAGGAAGGATGTTCTAGAACTAAGTGCCGACTCTGACCAGAGCCCTGTCAGGAAGCCACAGTCAAGGGTGGGGGCTCAGATCAAAATGTTAATTTCATTTAAGCATAGAGTCCCTGCTCCATGTTTAGAGTTGAGGAGAGGGGAGGTGTAAGGTATGGCCCTGACCTCAAGAAGCTTAAAGACATTTTTAGGCCGATGAGATACACACAATAGCAACTGTGCTATTTTTCAAAAAAATGCCTGCAAATTCTTTGACATGCCTCCCATTGAGATGTGGCATCTATGTCCCCTCCCCTTGACTCTGGATGAGCTTGTGACTGCTTTGGTAGAGTATGGTGGGAGTGATGCCATGTGATTTCTAAGGGAAATGCCTTGTTCGCTGGAACATTCATGCTTGAAGCCTGACCCTCCATGACTACCCAGGAACCACCATGCTGGAGGAAGCCTGGGCCACGTGGAGAGGCCACGTGTAGGCCCTCTAAGTGGCAGACCTAGTCATCCTAATGCACGTGCCAGACATAAGGCTAAAGGAATCTCCCGGTGATTCCAGCCCCCTGGCTGTGAGCCATGCTTAGCCTTTGAGTTTTCCCACCTGAGATCCCAGATGTCATGGAGCGGAGGGCAGCTGTCCCTGCTGTGCCCTGTTCAAATTCCTGACCCATAGACTCTGGTTGTTTTAAGTTGCTAAATTTTGGTGCAGTTTGTTACGCAGCAATAAAAATCAAAGCAGCCAAAGCCAATCTGAAAAGGCTACACACTGTATGATTCCAACTATGTGACACTCTGGGAAAGGAAAACTATGGAGACAATAAAAAGATCAGTGGTTGCCAGGGGTGGGAGAGGAGGGAGGAATGAATAGGCAGAGCACAGATTTTTAGAACAGTATGATACTATAATAGTGGATACACGTCATTATACATTTATCCAAACCCATAGAACGTACAACATCAAGAGTGAACCCTAATGTAAACTATGGACTTGGGGAGATTATGACGTGTCAATGTAGGTTCATGGATTGTAACAAATGTACCACTCTGGTGGGGATGTTGATAATGGGGGAGGCAGTGCATCTCTGGGGACAGGGGTGATTGAGAAATCTTTGTACCTTCTGTTCAATTTTGCTGTGAACCTAAAACTGCTCTAAAAACATAAAGACTTTAAAAAAATAAAAGCAGAGCCACAGTCTAGGTTGGTAAATCCCTTGATTGAAATATTTAGGGGATCTAGATTTTAGTCCTGGCTTTACCACAAAATCACTCGTTTTAGGTTTTGATTCTAAGCACAGATTATTTCCACCATTTGGAGATTTGATGCTAACTTCCTTGATGCCAGTCTTGAGTGGCTCAGGAGAAGAGAGAACAGTTTCAGCACCCTGAACCCCGATATCCGTATAGCTGGTGGCTCCTATGGGGGCACTCTCTCACATGCGGAAGCAGCCTAGATAATTGGCTCAAACTGCCCCGATTGTCATGGGGTGTCACAGGCAGATTTCCCACCTTTCTTTCTTCTCTTAATTTTTCTCAAGGACCTTGGGCCTTGGAAACAAATGTCAGGGAAGGCTACAGCAGTTCTTGACCCTCTGCCACCAGCTCGTTCTGTGACTTTGGACAAGTCCTGTTCTTTCTGCGGGACTCAGTTCCTTATTTGTGAAGTAGGGATTTAGACAAAACAAGAATTAAGTAGTGTTTTTGGTTTTTGTTTGCATGAGAGCCAATCAAGGAAAAGTAAAATTATGGAATGTTTTGGGAAACACTTCTGCTTTCTCTAAATCAAAATGAAAATGGCTTTTTGAGAACCAAAAGCCATACTGAAGTTGCTTAACTCCTTCTTCTTTGTCATCATAGCTGACACTTATTATATATGAGGTCTAGAGTGGGCCCAGCTTTGTGCTAAGTGCCTTACATGCTTGAGGTCATTTGGTCAATGCTTTGTGGGAGTTAATGTTATCCCATTTTACAGATGAGAGTGCAGAGACTCAGAGAGGTTAACTAACTGCCCAATGTTATTTAACTGCCAGGATTTGAACACAAGATGCCATATTCTCCACTCTTAGCTACCATGCTCCCTGCTTTCAGCTCATCCCTAAACATGAAGACCCTGTCTAGAGCTTGTGTTTTGTGATTTTGAGATTTTGCGGACCCCACTTCCCCAGAATTAACTCCTTTGGTGGCTTGGAGAAGAGCCAGGACTCAGTAGAGTAGAGGCCAGGCCTTTATACCTTTACTGATGACTGATTCCTACTCCCTCAAAAAAACATCTGGGCCATATACAGATGTGGGGCTTCCTCAGCGCTCCATGTCCTGGCTGAGCTTCAGCCACGAAGGATGATAATGACAGAGGTACCCCATGACGACCTGCTTCTCTCCTGCCTCATTCCCTAGACTACTTCCCTCTTGGGAATGGAGACCCTTTCTCAAAGTCCTTAACACCTAACGAACAGAACTGAACCATGGCCTCTGATGTTGGATAACTTCTGAAGCCCTCTAGCCTCATGGTTAGATGATTAGGTTCTGGACCTACAGACTTGGACCCTAATTTTGACTCTGCCCTTTATAATTTGCAATCTTGGGCTAGTTACTTTATTTTCTCTTGGCCTCAGTTTCCTTGTTTATAATAGGACAATCACAGTCTCTTTACAGCACAGGTTCTTGTGGGGATTAAATGGCATATTGACGCAAAATGTTTAACATTGTGCTCATTAAATATTATCTTCTATCTTCTCATCCTAAAGTTGAGGGAGTTGGTGATATTAAGCTGTCTGGGGCTATGCTTTTGGGGTAAAGTGGTGAGCTGGGGCATCACTAGAATGCAGAGGAGGAACACAAATGATGGAAGTAATAGTAACAATAATGCTCCCTTACAACAAGTGTAGCACATTGCAGCTCACAAAGTGCACACATATGCGCATACATATACACATATATAGCCTTAGTTGATCCTTGACATGACCCTGGAGCATGAGGAAACTATATCATATGATGTATTATTGAGGCGGTGAAGGTGTTTATCTTGAGGGGTACAGGAAAGTAGATGAGAATTACCTTCAGATCTCTGGGAAGAGGGTGGACACTTGGGAGGGCAAACCAAGAACTATGCCGGGGGATGTGTCTTTAGTTCATATGCTGCATTTTTAAAGTCAGAGCAGACCAAGTGTGAACACAGCTACCTGGAGGAGGTGGTATCTATGTTCCTGGAAGTATGGAAGCAAGATGCATGTGTTACATAGCGGCCATCCCGCCCAGCCCTCTAGCTGTCTTAATTGTAAGAGTCTAGGATTCTGTCAAATTGCACATGATTAACTCAACAGGTAGAAAATGATAATCCTAAGAGTCTTGGACAGCTGTGATCTCTCTTCACCTTTCCATCCTGGCACAGGCACGGCTGTGCCTTTATAATAAGATTAGAACAGCAGGAATGTCATTTCTGTGAGGTTGGGGAAGCCAATCTGGTCTGCCTGCAATCTCCTGACTTGAATTCCACACGTGCTTCTTGCCACCCTTGGTCCTGCTGTGCTGGACTGGGAGAGAGATGGGCAGAGATGGGCAGAGGGTGATGGGAAGTGTGGGCTCTAGCAGAATGCCAGCCAGTGGGAAAGGAGCATGTGGTAGGACAGATGAGAAAAGAGCAAATGGCATCGCACCTGCAGGCGGGCTGCTGGTGCTCTGTGGGGGTGGGGAATGCCAGGTTGAAAGGAAATGGAGCTGCTGACACCTGTCTCAGGGGGTCCAAGAGCTTTTCCAGATTTGACCATTTAATGAGCCTTGGTTTTCTGCTGCAAGGCAACAGGTAGAGCTGCATGTAGAGAATTTGAAAGCACAACACTTCTGAGATATATTTCTTGAATTGAGTCATTCATTATTAATTCATTAATTTATTGAGTGCTGAACATGTGGTAGGCCTGGTGAGATAGTGGAGTGGAAAGATTTTTGGGGTTGTAGTTAAAAGTCAAGTTGGCCTTGAGCAACCCATTAAATCCCTCTGGGCCTCTATTTCCTCATCTGTAAAATGGGGGTACTAGTGCCTGCCCTGTGCCCCTCACAGGGTTATTGTGAGGCTAGAATGAGGCCATATGTGTGAAAAACATTTTGCCAACTGGCCCCGCAGCAACCTTTTCTTTAGTGGGTATGGGAGCAAAGAGAGGATGATGAGTAACTGATTTTCACTGTAAATCCACATCTCTGAAAAACAGACCAGGAGCTAGTTTACAAGGTCATGATTCTGGGTTCTTAATGAAGATTCAGCATTTATCTTTCTGCCAGTCTCGGGTAAAGGGGAAGTTTGGAGCCAGACAACTCTGAAATGCAAACCTGGCTCCACCAACTGGCAGTTCTGTGACGCTGGGCAAGTTGTTTAACCTCTCTGAGCAACACAAGTAAAAACAAAGATCATGACTGCCTCAGACCATTTTTAGAGACATTAAAGGAGAGAGCATATGTAATGCCATCACACAGAGACGGGCTTCTAGAAAGTTATCTGTACCCGACGGAGACCTCTTGGCGCCCCAGAAGCCGAATAACCCGACACTCTTCTGATCAATATTCTTTAAGTGTTTTTCATCATTACACAGAGGACAGAGTACATGCTGTTAGGGAAATGGTAGCACCATCTCTATTTGCATGTTCCACAGAGGAATGCAAAAGGCTCTTGTTAATTCCTTAGAAGGCATTTCTTGCAACCATCTGGAGGGCTCTCCCTGACGGCCTTCTGGCGAGCAGAATTGTCGCTACCTCCTTAAATTTCTGTTGATGGCAACAGAAACCTGTCCTGTCAGATCAACCTTTAGTTTGGTTCTGCCTGCAAACAATATTTGCTTCCTTCTTTTCACCCTTGTTTATGGGGCCAGCCCTTGGCCAAATGCATCCTCAAGTTAGCTGATACACGCTTTTACTTTTTCCCTCCCCAAAAGGGGTGTCGCATGGCCATCATTGTCTGGGGTCATCCTTTGATAGAGGGCAGAGACCACGAGTCAGGAGGGTCATCTTCCAATCCCAGCTCACTCGCCTTTGCTCATGTGAATTTGGGCAAGTTTCTTGATCTTCCTAGGCTCAGGTTTGAATTTATACAATGGGAATGCTAATCTCTACTCTGTCTCCCATTCAGGAGTTTGCTGTGGATCAAGGCAGGCCATAGTTATGAAAGAGCTTTGTGGCTGCAGAATTCTGTGGCAACATGAGAGGTTATGATTCCAGAGCCACCGTCATGTTAAGCAGAAGAATCAAATAGAGTGAGTGGAATTTTGTGTACGAGCCAGAAGGGTGGGAATAGATTTTTTCAGGGACTTCCAGAAGCACTGCTGCTGCTTGGCCTGGCTGGCCTGGGGCTCAGTACAATTTGCCTCCATCGCTTTTCTCTTTATATACTTTCATTTATGTATGCATCCCCCCTCACGACCCCATGCAATTTATGCATTCAGTGTGTTTCTTCCCATCAAAGGCAGTGCGTTTAGTGCAAAGTTGACAGCCAACTGCAGGTGTCCAATCCCCGCTGCAGAACAGAAATAAACATGAACAATAAAAGCTCCCCTTCTCTCCCTGAAATGATTCAGAGGGAGACTGGGGAGGAGGTGGGGGAGAGAAGGTAGAGAGACACACTCTGCTTAATATACTCTTCCAAGGATAAAGAAAATAAAATTTTATGGACAGTAAGGAACCCCTTTGAGGCCTTATTGCTTTCTTAACACCAAATCTTTTTCAGAGAAGTTTCACTTATTTCTGAGTTACCAGTCACAGCACCCCCCAGAAGACAGGTTAGCAGGAAAGCATTTTTTCCCCTGCCAGCAGAGGAGAGAAGGGAGGACAGAAGTCAAGATGGTGACATGGATGCCTCAATACCTGCAAATGGGTTTGGACAGGAAAAATTTAAATTTGGTCAAACTAGTTTGAAACCAGTTGCTAGCCATAGAAATAACTGGTTAGAGTTCAATTACTGACTCTCTTTGTCTCAATTAGTTATTATATGGGTCCTCGCTGGTCACTGATGGATGAATCGGAATTGCTATGGTTGCTAGAGATAGAAATCTAACTCAAAGTAGCTTAGGCAAAAGAGGCAATTGATTAGCTCTCATCACTGGGAAGTCTGGGTAGGGCTGGCCTCTGGAACAACTGGGTCCAGGGACTCAAGTGACATCAGGACACTTTCCTTCCATCGTGCATCTCGGCTTGGGAGATTTGGCTTTGTTCTCTGCTATTGCAGGGAAACTGTCTCTACATGCTTCAGAAGATAGCCCTTGGATACTTTTTTGCTTGGTCTCAGAATGTAAGGCCCCCTTCTTGTTCAAACTCCACATTAAAAAAGTCCCAGGGAAGGATTCTGATTGACCACACTTGGGTGACAAGATGATGTCTAGTCCAATCACCGTGGCCAGGGCAAAAAGGGACTATCATTGCTTGGGGCAGTGGTGCAGGGAAGGCCAGGGTACTACGACTGGCAGAGTCCCCAGGACAACATGATTACAGGGCAGTAGGAGCAGCTCCCAAAGGAACGGGAGGTTTGCCAGGTTGCCAAAAACCATAGATGTCTCCTACCAGTACTGCACTCATCTCTTTCTAATGGTTTTCCAATAGCTGAGAACTTAGTTTTTATATCATTGCTAAATGGTTTCTAAGTAGTTCATTAAACTGATTACTCAATCCAATTAAATTAACAACTTTTTTTTTTTCCTTCCTAAATGAGTTTGCATGTGAAGGCAGGACCTCTTGGTCACAATCCATTTTTTTCAAAGAAAAACTGAAATGATTTTTTTTCTGATCATAGTTTCAAGACAAGATGAAGAAAACGATAATGAACTATTTCGTTTGTTTAAAATATATAGATAATTAAAGTTTTTTTTAAAAATCCTTTTTTCTCCCTGGAATTATGTAGATAACTGCTTAATCTTCCACTTCAAACTCCGGTTACATTCAACCTGAGGCTTCTCTGCTGAATAACCAATTTCTGTCTCTTCATGACTACTTTTTAGGTACGTAATTAAAAGAAGGGCTTCCTAATAGTAAAATTATGACATTTGCCTTCTGTATCCTTTAATTTTCCATTCTGAATTCTTTGCCTACCTCCCTGTGTACCTACCCTAGCCTTCAAGTGCCTCTTCACTCTTCCTGTCAAAAGCTGTTATCCAGAAAACACCTCGTGGAGCCGGCCCACTGGCATTGCGGCTAAGTGCACGTGCTCCACTTTGGTGGCCTGGGGTTCACAGGTTCGGATCCCAGGCATGCACCCATGCACTGCGTGTCAAGCCATGCTGTGGCGACGTCCCATATAAAGCAGAGGAGGACGGGCGTGGGTGTTAGCCCAGGGCCAATCTTCCTCAACAAAAAAGAGGAGGATTGGCATCGGCTATTAGCTTAGGGCTAGTTTTCCTCACCAAAAAAAAAAAAAAAAGAAAAGAAAACACCTTGTAACAGGTATTTAAACCCAGTTTGACCTTGCCAGATATTTCTTGCCTACCAAGAACCTTTACAAAGAAATATAACAACTTTGTGGAATAAAAGAATTTGTCCTGGATAAGGAATTTTGGGCATACAGTAAACATCAAGGAAATGTTTTTGGTTGGGGGAAAATTTAGTCACTATCCGATCGTGAAATCCCATCCTGTAGGCATTTGCCTACTTTATTTAGATTTGAGACTAGTCTTGATTGCAGATTTTAGCTGTTTCAATCCAAAAAACCTTTCCCAGATCATGGTCCAGTTTATCCAGATACACTTAACTAGCTCTACAGGGCTAGAAATAAAGCCAGATATTGAGTTTCAGTGTTGTCTGAGTGTGAGAAGATCTCTTTGCTGCATGCAAAGTACCCTGGACTTTGAGCCAGAAGAGCTAGCATCTAGCTAGTCTTAGTTTAACCAGCAACTTACATGACCCTGGGCAAGTCACTTACTCTCTAGGGCCTCAAGTGCATTTATTTATAAAATATAGTTGGATAAAATAATGATTAGATGATTTCTAAGGTCCCTACCAACTCTTATGAACTTTTCTGAGTGTCATTCATTTATGTAACACATGCATCTGGTGGAAATGCAATTATCTCTCCGCAGAATATGTCAGCATGAAATCAGACAGTGTTTGTAAAATGCCCAGCACAGGGCAGATGTTCAACAAATGGCAGTGGTAACGTTTATCATCATTAATTATTGTACTACCTAGTTCTTGTAACTTGGTACTCCTGGACTGATTTTGTGTGTTGTTTTCTTGTTGGTAACAGGAGCTTTACTGTGGCAATAGTCCAAGTACATATACATAGAGTCCTTGTATGCATCCAAGGATCCCTTACCACGTGATACATACATATATACTATTGTCAACACTTCCCATGGGCTAAAAAGCCTACCCTCCTCCAGGAATTGAGGAGAATGTTTTACTCTAGCATGGATGGTGAATATGTTGCAAAGAAGCTGTCCTTCCTCATCTGTGCTTGTGACTTCACTTACGAATCCATCGTGGTTCCCTTTTACTGAGTACAAACTGGGCACAAATCCTTCGCATCACGGGTGTGTGGTGGTACAACACCAATTGGTGCCTAGAAATCACTGGCTCCTTCTCTTGTGACTTCCTTGCAGAGGCAAGCAAGTGCCATCTATGGGTGGCAGGTTTGCCCCCTTCTGGTAGTACCCTACGGGGCTTTTTACTGAAAACTGTCATGAGGACAGCTGGCTTCCTACGGTGTGCTGTGGGAATTCCTCTCCTGTAGGAATCCACAATTCTAGGTGGATAAAGTTCTACTTCTACCTCTCAGCCTCAGTTGGCTCAGGTATAAAATTGGGATGGTAATTCTGCCTCACAAGGTTACTGCCATGAGGATTAAATGAAAGGATGGTGTAAAGTGCCTAGCACAGAGCCTGGCACATAGCAGACACCTAAAATATATCAATTTCTTGCTAAATTCAATACCTGATATCTAAATGAATTTCTTAGCCCCCCAAATTTTAACTTCCTATTTCACGATGCATTAATAGCACCCCATGCCCGGTCCAGCCTTCTCTTCACTGTTGTCGTTGGCCAATGTGGTGCCAACTACATTGGGTACTTGCCCTTTCCCAAACAAGCCCTGCCTCCGTGCCCTGGCTTGTTCTGTTTGGCTTCTTTGAATGCCTTCTCTTCTGTCTCTGGCTGTGTAACGCCTATACACCCTCATGCAACACACAAATGTCATCACCTCCTTCCTTTATTTCCCTAGGCAGAAATGATCTCTGCCTCCTTTGGACACCAAAGAGCATTTCAGCTCTACCTCTGTCATTCAACAAATATTGATTCAGGATCTCTTAAGTACCAGACATTGTGCTGGGGCAGACGAGGGCCCTGGTTTTGTGAATGTGTATTCTAGATGGGAAGAGGCAGACAAGAGGAAAGTAAACAAGATATTATTAGGCGGTGATGAGTAATGTGAGAGTGAGTGACTTCAGAGCTAGTCTGAATAGGGTGGAGGGGGACGGCTCTTCTGGGGAGATGGCATTTTGAGCTAAGACGTGGATGATGAGGAGCCAGTCTTGCAAATATCTGGGTGAAGAGGGTTTCAAGCCAAGGAAACAGTGGGTGCAAGGGCCTTAAGATGCAACTAAACATAGCATGTTTGAGGAAAAGGACAGAAGCTGGGATGGCTGGAAAATAGTGATCATGGGGGGAAGTGTACGGAATGTCATCTCTTCAGAGCCCCCTTTTTAGAGGTTGGACACAAGGTGATGTGGGGCAGGTGGAAGACTGGACCCAGGCACTTTGCCTTTTTTCCATCTACCTTCGACCTTGTGTTATACTTAATGGTGTTTATGCGCCTTATTTTTCCTTCCTGACCATCAACTCTATGAGGGACAAGACTTCACTTATTTGTCTCCTTATTCCCCATGACATCTACCTGTGGACGTGGGTGCTCATTACCTATGTTTGTTAAAAGGAAGAGGGTATATTGTGAGATAAAATGAAGCTCATCTAGTCTTTTGGGGGATGGATATGGCTCACCTGTAGGTCTCTCAACTGGTCGTGGCTGCAGAGCCACCTGCAAAAAGATACTGGGCAGAGTGTAAATGACTCCTGCAAGCAGAGCCCCCTGCTGTTTCCTGAGCCACGACCTGTTGGCTCCGTCTGGCTGCCTGATTGAGTCCCCAGCCTTGCCTTCTCTGGCCTGTCTAGATTTACACTGTGGACCAAACTCTTCTGACCTCAGCTTACTTCCCTAAACTCAGCTTCTTCATTGCCTAAATTCATGTAACTATTCATCCTCTCTGATGGTTCACCTGATCTAGGATCCCTGCCCTTTTCCTATTTAGCCTTGTCTTGCCATCATCCATATCCCAACATGATATTGGGATGCTGTAATTATATAAGACAGGGTTTCTCAACTTTGGCACTGTTGACATGTGGGGCTAGATAATAGGATGTTTAGCAGCATCCTTGGGTCTCTACCCTCAGTTGTGGCAACTAGCAATATCACCAGACATTGCCAAATGTACCAGGGGAGGCACAAAATCGCTGCTGGTTGAGAACCACTGACATAAGGCTACAACCCAAAGGGACCTTAGAGATGAGTTAGATTAATCCCCCTTCTCTCATTTCACAAATGAGGTCACTGAGGGCCGGAGTAGGGAAATGAGTTCCCCAAGGTCACACTGCAAATTGGCAGTGATGTAGGAAATAGACTTCATATCTCTTCAGTCTTAGTCCAGTGCTTTTTCTTAGCATGAGGAAATCTCCTTACAAGGTGGTTAAGTAAAGTGGAAAGGTAATGAATTTGGAGAGAGAGAGACTTGGATTAGAACCTAGGCCAAGTCATTGGTTGCCTTGTGACCTTGGGTTCTGAACCTCTCTGAGCTTCCATTTCCTCTTACGTCAAATGGGGGTGATCAACCCCCACCTTACAGTATTGTTTTGAGGACTAAATGAGACGTACGTGAAGCCCTAGCATCTCACCTGGTATGCAGTTAGTGCTAAGCAAACGCTGGTTCCCTGCTCCCTTGCAGTGCTATAAAAATGGCAAGCATAATATTGAGGAGAAGTTGGAGTTGTCACAAGTAGGACTCAGAGTGCCCGTGGAAGATGAGGCAGACAGGCAATGCTTTCTGGTAGACTAGGTTAAAAATGCAGGTTGTGGAATGTAGTGTCTATAATGGAAACAGCCAAGTAGTTTTCCAGTTTGGAAAATAACTGCCTGTGTTGAGGGCTGACTCACTTGGCAAAGTTGTTCCCTCCCCCCTTTCCTGAGGAGGTATCTCTGACGATTGCATCTTCTCTCAAATGTCCTGTGTCTCTCTCTTCCCCTAGCAAAATGTTGTTATTACAAACATTCCTAGAGACTAAAGGAACATTAGAGCCCAAGTTGGGTCTGTGTCTTTTCCTTCTCTTCGATCAGATGGATATAATGGCATTTTCTCCCTTGGGACCATGGAGATTTGACTGCCAGCACATAACCTGGGTTCTGGTGTTGGTCAGATACCCCTAATATAGTGCTTTGTGATTTTTCAAAGAAGTTTTTATGAACATTTTCTTTGATCCCAGGATGGCCCGATTCTAGTGGTTCTTAATCCTGGTTGCACATTATAATCACATGAGAGTTCAAAACAAAACAACAACAACAAAACGATGACAACTATGCTTGCACTCAGAAAAATTATATTTGGAGATGCATCTTGGGCATTGGTGATTTTGTTTAAAGTTCTCAAGGTGATTCAATGTGCAGTTAGGGTCAAGAATCACTGCCTCTTTTGATACCCTATGTCCCATTTCTTTGATGAGGAAAATGAGGCTCAGGGTAGTTAATTTTCTTGTCCAAGGTTATAAGGAAGGAAGAGGAGAAGCCAGGTACTGTAACCCTAATCTACCGGCCTTTCCTCTATAGCACGTTGCTTCTCTACTCATGTTGTGATCTTGGGAAAGTAGCTTCTTACTCAAGAACCTCAGTTTTCTTATCTGTAAAGTGGGCTAGTAATGGACCTCCATAGACATTTTTTCCTAGAGAGAACATTAGCATTTGGTAAGGAAGGAATTTGCCATCTTGTCTCTTAGTTAGGATAAGTTAAATTGATTTTTTATATTATTTCAGCGAAAGATATTCATGCTCATTTCTGTATGGCCTTGCTGACCCCCTTTTAGTACATATTAGAGTGTTATTGATCAGATAACCTGAATAGGGCTATGATATGTGTTTCAACTTTCACACCTGCAGCATCTCCTTGACAGCGGTTTGTCCCAACTCCAGGGGGAGTCTAATACCACTATGGGGATACTTTGACCATTAGGGACTTCTTTCTTTAGCTGAGCCTAAGTCCATTGCCCTGTAACCCCAAGAACTAATCCTGGTCTTGTCTACACAGAAAGATAGCTCCATTTCCCCAGGACAGCTCTGAGGACCCTTCCCCAGGCTGAATCAACTATTCTGCAGGGGACTTGCTTTTTGGTCCCCTCCCCAACCTGCTTGCTGCTCCCTAGCCTGGATCTATTTTAAAGGGGCTAAAAGGGACTCTTTCTTCTCCCATTTTTGCAATCCTGTCTGGATTAGTAATCTCTCATGCCCCAAGAGGGTAGACTGGCTTTCCCAAAGTTGTGGCATGTATAGCTTTAACCATTCTGTTTTTAGTTACTCTGGCATAACAGGAAGATAGATAACTGCTCACCTGTTATTTTCCTGGCCACCAAGCATCATGGCCTGGTTAACAGAGAGATGCGTAATGTAAAGGCTTTGGATTCAAGCAGACCCGGTTCAAATCCTGGCTCTGTCACTTATAGGACTGTGAGCAAATTATGTCATCTCTTTAAATCTGTGTTTCTCATCTGTAAGGCCCTACCTTAGAGGGTCATTGTCATGATATAGAAGGTATGAAGTGTGCTTAACACAGTAAGTGCTCAATACACGGCAACCTGTGCTCTTATAGCCATTATGATAATTGTCCCAACTATTTGATAGTAAGATGACAGAGATCAGCTTTCTCCATATGTCAGCTGGTGTTAAGCGCCTCTTCACTCAGAGGCACTCTACATGCTGGAGGTGACTGCAAGTGGGTGCGATGACTGGAGCGTCATACAAGTCTGCTAGCTCCCCTCCCTTCCCCCAGCCCTTTACTACCATGGAAATGTCACTGTTAGAGCTTCGTCCATTTATTTTAGACCTCTGATCCCTGTTAATATACAAAGTTTCTTGGTAAAGAAAATACTTGAATTTGTTCCTAATCATCAGTATCTATGTGTCAACATGTGTCAGATCCTTTATAGAAAGCCCACCTTGCTTGAGCAAAAGAAAAGCTTTCAGGCAAGAATGAGGGTCATGTGGTCTGAGGACCGAGATTATCCACTTATAAGATGGGTCTAGATTTGGTTTTGGTTGTGACTCTGTGCACATCCCAGACACACCTGGACTCCTGTTTGGGGATGTCTGGGAGACATTCCCTGTGAGCCACCCAGTTCCCTAGAGGTGCTGTGACCACTGCAAGTTAAACCCTGCTCCTTATGCAATTGAAACTGTGGCCCTTGAAAATCAAATAGCACTCTTTGTCTTTTTTTGTTATCCTATTTGGATGAGTAACTCACAATGATCTAGTTCAGCTAAAATGACTTGTTTGTGAGTCAGGCATAGTGGTCACCATCAAAAATGTACTGGACTTAAGGTCAGCAATTAGGAAATAACATAACCTCTAGAGCTGTGGCTTCAGAAATGGCACAAAAATGGAATGGACAAATATGAAAAGTAGATAATGGATCCACAGTGATTTAATTCTCGGTGATATTTTCATTTTATGCAAATACCAAAAGAAAAAAACCTGGCTACTTGAAAGAAAAACAGGAACCAAAAATATATTTAGTGTTTGATCAAGCAAAAATCCTTTCACACATCTGCCAAGAGAGTTAAAACAAATATAGATGTTAAATAAAAAGCCCAGGTACCAAAGAGCAAAATTTAATGAAAGCCAGAACTGTTAAGTATGGATTCCTGTTGAGAAAAATGTCAACCTCTTTCCGAGTTTTCCCATTGCTCTATTTTTAAGAAAAGTGTAGTAAAAATACATAATACAAGTTAACTTTTTTTCTTGCTTTTGTTTTCCCCGTTACCCCTCCATTGATGAAAAGCATCTTCCACTGGAGTCTTGGACTCCCACGTAGCATAGACCCTCATTCCTGGCATAGATGGTCTCCCCCTATCGCATCATGTTACTGGCGCACTCAGTGGCTGGAGAGGCATCTTACCAGGCTAAAGGCAAAAGGTCTTTGAAGCATGTCAATGGTACAGGGTAATTTCCAACTCCTCTGAAATGCAGACTCCCTAATGGTGGGTCATATCAGATTCTGCAGTGGTAGGCTAAGGGCTGAGAAAAATCTGGTGTGAGGGCAGGGGCTGGTAAGGACATCAGCTGGCAGTAGTGAAAAGTGAAAATCCATCTTGAGGGTCCTGCTTCATGTACCATGCCCACATTGACACGCGAGAGACTGAACAACAACACTTGAGTTGAAAGGGTGAAGAGTTTGATTTTGGGATGGTTCTTTGCTATGGTTGATAAAAGGAGAATGGGAGAGACATGGAGATAGTGGGTGTCCACTGAGAGAACCCACAGATGAAGCCAATCATGCCGCACCTACTCGTAGCTGGGCTCCAAAACCTTTAGTTTGTCAATTGCTAATGATAACCCCTAGCAGGGAAGACTGGATAGAAGTAGGGGGTAAGGAAACAAGCCAGAATATGGTTATCAATAAAAGCTAATGACACATGGCACGCACTGAATCATGCACCTAGGAGAGTGGCTGCTGGACAGCTGGAAGCCAATTGCACCAAGAATGAGAGTTGGGATCTCCAAGAAAGCTGTGTGTTGGGAACCCCCCCTCCTAACCAAAGTTACAGTCAGCCTGGGCTCCTCTCCATGAACCCTGCCACTTCTCCAATCTTGCTTTAGTTCAGCTTTGTAGTCACAATCATAGGCTTGTTGATTCTGGTCATTGGAATACAACATCCTCATTCTGTTTAGCCAGGGGGAAGGCCAGCCTCCTTGGGTTAGAAGTTGGGGTCAGGGATCTTAAGGTTCCCCCAACATCATTATCAACTTAATCCATCTCCCTATCGTTCTTCAAATAATTCGGCCTCGGACATTTCACTTTCCAAAGATGACAGAATGTTATCTGGCCACGTTATAAAACAACACTTTTATATAGACATAAAAACCCAAGTTCTGCAGGTCAGCAAAACACTAAGCTTCATATTTGGTCTCTCAAACCTAGAACAGGGCATGCCATAGAAGGTTCTATTGCTTGTGGGCTTCGATGAAGCTTCCTCTTCCAAAATTCTTTCATCACCTTTCTTTCGCACTTAGCTTGCATATCATATCCCCCCATATGAGAGGCTCTGAAGAGAAAGAGACTCTACTCCATAATGGGGTTCCTGCTCAGATGTTAAGCAAATGAAAAGTGAGAATCACAGGTGATATCTCCCTGTCAGCTGTTCCCAAGGCTCTACTTGGTTTAGGAGGCCAGTTGCCTTTAGCTACCAGAGTGCCTTTGAGCTTGAGTATAGTCAGAAGGACATACTTCTCAGGGCTGAGGCTGACTCTGAGAAGAAATATACCATTTCACCTAAGGCCTATGGGATGGCTCTTACACGTTAAAGGAAGTTTTATCTAAGCCTCCAGCAATAACTTCATGAGTCCTCCTTTGACTGCACATCTGCCTTTGCCCTCTCTGCCACCCTCAGTCTGAGTTGCTTTTCATACACATTCCCGACTAAATCAGTGCTTAGGCAGTGCCCCATCTGGGGAAGGCAGCCCACTCCTCCAACAACATCCGTCTCCATCCATGGCTTGGGGCTGAGGAGCGGAGGGTAACTTGGAAAGCTCCCATGGCGAATTAGTTGGAAGGTTGCTGTTTCCTTTTTGCTTGCTTGTAAGGTGGAATGGATCTTGAATCTCCAATTTGAAAACTGAAGAGGGATGGGTAGGGAGTTGAGAATAAGAAGTAAGGAGAAGGAAGGGGCCTAACAGAACCTGCGAACCATGGATATTAGTAAGAAAAAAAATATTGCACACACTTAGACACATTAACAACTGAATTAAAAGAAAATGGTACAGTTTCCTCATTAGAGTTCCAGTGACTGCATTTTCAGAGACATAGGCTCTATTAGACAGGGTTATTCTCCCCTTATTGCAGTACAGTGTTATTTATCATCCTCACTTAGCAAACAAAAAAGGGTGAAAGAACATTAAAAAAGGAAAAGAGATAGCAAAATGGTTTTTCAATTCTTCAGGAAAATCTGTTGAATCATCCTCCTTGTGGTCATGGTGGTTGGTGGCGGTTGCGTTTCATTTTGTTGTTTTTGGCACTGAAGGGTGTGGGATGGGGCTGGGGGGAGCCCAAGCCTGCTCCCCAAGGGGTCTCCATCTGCTCCAGTTATAATCCTGTGGCTCCCAAGGGCATCCCTGAACTGTGGCTCATGCAGGGAATTGATTGCATGGACTTGGGGAAGTCGTGGCTGACCACTCGGCCATTCTCTCCACTACCGCCACCGCTGGCTCCTGCCCCACTGTTTCGGGGAAGTGTCGATGTCCGTATGGCTTCATTGATGGATTGCTGTGGGATCAAACAGAAACCCTTTTCAGGAGGACCGGGGGTTCTTCCCCGGGTCCTTGGCAATGATTAGCAAGGATAATGAATCAACACTGGACTTAAAATGTCACCCCAACTCTCCTCCCCATCCAACTCCTTTCCTGATCTCTAATGCTAATCCTGACTTGCCATGAACTCACAAAACTGTCTTGTGGCTCTGGGCAAGTCTGATCCCCTCTCTGGACCTCATGTTCTCTCTGTGTAATGAGGTGTGCTAGACTGGGTTATCTCTAAAATCCTTTCTGGTTCTTGTATTCTGTGATTTCTGAAGGTGGACTATTACCATGGTAGTATTGATGATAAGAAATGTAGCAAAAGGACCAAGTGGAAAAGCTCTGGAAATGCGGTTTAGGAAACTTGGATTTCAGTTCTGCTTCTTACATCAACTAGTCGTGTGACCCTGTACATATCTCCTTAACTTTCTAGACCTTTTAAGTCGCCATGTTTGTAAAATGTGATTATCTATGTACCTACAGACTTTTATAAGCAAGAATGGTGCTACTGCATGAAAAATGATTTGAAATGTTAAAAAAAAATTGAGGGTGTGTTATTGTTGGATTAAAATTAAAAACTATCTCTGATTTACTTCAGGAAAAGTGCTACCCTACCTTTAGCAGCATGTGTTAAGGGAATGTAGGACTAGTTTGAATAATATAATAGCCAAATCTACCTGGAAAGGAGCATGTGCTAAAGAAAATAAGAATGCATCCCAAAGATCATTTTCTGTGTGTCAACTGCTTCCCATCAGCATGTATAACCTGCACTTCTAGATTGAAACATCAGATCAGTGCTGCTAAGCTTGTGATTTCTAGAATGCTGGAATTCTACATATAACAGGCACTCCAACAGTAACCCCAGGATCAGATGAGTTGGGTATAATGTTCAAGATCTAATCTGGGGGGATTAGAACCATATCCTATTAGACAAGAGGAAGGGTTCTGTTCTGATTTCCTTTGGAGAAAGAAACTTGATGACATGAAATCCAAACCCTTATCTCTTCCTGTGACTTCTCACTTCCCGTTAAGAGATACTTGTAGAATTTTTGAGGTGGAGCTTGGTTTCTTGGTGGGAGTTAACACGGAGGAGAAGGATTGCCTATGAGTTGGAGGTTTCTTTCTCTGAGACAAACCCTATCCATCCTTCAAGGTTCATTCTGTTCTCACCTTCTTGAAGCCACCCTAGACTGTACCAGCAAGTGCTGGCCTCCCTCAGCCTAGTACTCATACATTATACATTCTCTTGTAGTGGTTCTGCTTCAGGTATGTACATTTTGTCTTAAGAGAGCTGACTGTCTGGAGGAGGGCAAACAGCCATGTCTTCTCAATCCTTAGTTATCTCCCGGAGTGTCCAGCATGTAGTTAGATGCTTCATAAATATTCTTGAGTTTGTCTAAGAAAAGCCAACCACATAGGATCCTTCTGAAAAAGTCGATGGCTTTCTCCTTTGCACATTGTCATGATTCTAGTGATCAGAGAAGTCAGTCAGCCTACTGTGGCCAGACAGACATAAACAGGGCGGCTTTCTGCTATATGATGCTGGGAGTATCCTCTTATTGGCAATTCTGACAGTTTTTTTAAATGTTCTTTCTTTTAAAATCCATGATTCAGACAGATTTGCCCCATATGATGCTCTACCCACGCAGGTTCTGTCTCTACTTCAAATCCCCAGAGTTGATTTTCCTACATTCTGTCTGGTTGTCCTCCTCTGAAAAGGAAGTGTGACCTGGATTGCATTCTTCTAAGTCAAGGCCAAATAAATACCATTGTGATGCTCTATGGGGAAAATGTGAAGTGAACATCTGAAGAATTAATGGTTACTTATTCTCACCTAAAGAATGTTGAAAAGAAAATAACTTTTTATTTGTGCGTGTGTGAAATGTGGAAAGTTCTATAGATTAGCTTGGAATGTCTATTTTGTACGATTTTTCTCTACCAAATCCCTTTAATTAAAAAACAAAGTTTAAAGTTCACACAGATCACCTTGGTCTTTGTTTCTCAAAAGGTCTCGCATATTCCCATAACATTCCATTGAAGTTGGTGGTACTTGATGAATTTATCTCAAAGAAGAAGATCGGTGGCACAGCTAATATTGCCTATCAAAGTATGAAATAACTTATCTGGGCATGTAACTAAAACCCTCCAACATCATGTCATTAAGAATTGGTTTTCAAGGAAGCTGAGGGCTTTTCAGAGGTCAGTGACTTCATACTCCTATTGAAAGTAGGTACTGCCTGCTTACTGGCTTCCTTTCTAATACATTTATGGGCTCTCAGGAGAGGAGATGAATAGAGTCAAAACTTTGGAGCAGAAAGCAATGCTAAAAATGACTATATCACTAGTTCTCAAACTTGACTGCACACTGGAATCACCCAGGGAGTTTTGGGAAAAAAACACTGATGCGTGAGATCTACCCTCAGAGATGTTGATTAATAGGTGTGGTATGTGGCCTGGACATCTGGAGTTTTAAAAACCTCCCAGGTGATTCTAATATGCAAGCAAGGTTGAAATACACTGATCTAGTTTATTTGATTCACTTTACAGAGAAACAGGACTTACAACCAACTTGCTTAAGGTTACAGTTATGTGATCTAGAGCCAAAGTGGATGACCTTCGGTTCTTCCTACCCCCTGTAGCTAAGCTGTCATAAGCTGATGTCATTCCTCCCCATGCCTCTGGGAAATGTGGTTCTCCCTTGTCCATCCTTGACACACCAGTCATTCTTAAAGTTCATCCTTAGAGTTGTTGTTTTGAAATTGATACTCAGGGAGAAAAGTGTGAGTAAAAAGTCCAACCTCAAAGTCCCGTAAGTTGGCTCTTCAGAGATTCATTTCTCTAACAGTGATTATATCCTAACCTCTCAGCCACTTGCTTTTCTAAGAAGAGTCTGCCTAGCCTCTGCACATCATAGAACATCCCAATAAAAGCTCAAACCTCAATAATGACCTCATCCTAGCATACGTGCTAAGAGCCAGAGTGACCGCCTGCTGTGGAGGATGCACATCAAGTTACCAAGTCCCTCAGCTGCTCACTAATTCCAGGGAAATGTGCAAAGCCTCAACTGCTGTGGCTTAAACACGGCCTGTGCTAGCACAGCCACATACAATTATGAAAGGTCATCGGCTCTCCTGGGGGTAGGCGTGGCTGGAGATTATTTTCCATGGGGAGCAAGGTGGTGAATAATAAAGACCCTGGTTGTCCTTAATATCAGGCAAGGACTCAGGTTCTGGTCTTTTGTCCTAGGCAGAGAGGATGGGTGGAGGATTTGAGACTTCATTCAGTTTGGAGTGTGTCTCAGGTTATATATTGTTTCTAGTATATGACAATTTCAATTATACTTAAATGATGTATACTCTCTGAGTCCCCAACTCTCACATGTTCTCCTCTTCCCTCTGTCTTCCTGTGCCCGGGTTTCCCTGGCCTGCTTCCCATTTCTAGGCAAGAGTTTTGGTCTTTGGGACTCTGACACTTGTGGATCCTTTGCCAGCAGCTCACTTCCCCTGGTTAATTCCTTTCATACCTCAAGTCTGCTAAGCATCAGTGTCTCAGGGAAGCCTCTCTGACCTGCCCCCATTCCCTGATCAGGACTTGATAGCACCAGGCATTTTTCTTCATAACACTCATTGAACACACGTAAGTATTTACTTATTTTCTGTCTTCTCCATCAAATCATCCATTTCCTGAGAACAGAAGCTGTGTCTGCTTTGTTCCTGACTGTATCCCCAGTGCTGGGCAATGCCTAGCATACAGTGGGGCTCAGTGTGTCTTTGCGGAAGGAATGCCTGCAAAGTGTCTTCTCACTGTCCCTGTGACACTTGCTGTGTGTCCTGCTCATGTGACACATCAAAGGGAAAAGGAATTCAACAATGCACAAGTAAAAGATTACATTCCATGGACAGCCTCAACAACTGGATTACAAAAATCTCAGGATAAGGGCTGCATCTTACTTGGCTGTGTGCTGTGGCTGGGGCTTGAGAGGACACACAGAAGGTACTCAAAATGATCTGTTGCCATGTGGTTGGTGGGAGAGAGAAATTTAAGAGAAGTGGCTTGGCCAGCACCAAGAACCCAGCTTTGCAGAGGCCATGTTGGAGGTCTAATTCCCATTCCTCCAGCTCCTAGCTTGTGTGACCTTCCTAGGACATGCTACTTAGCTTCTCTGAGCCCCTATTTCTTCATTTGTAGGGTTGCACTCACAAGACATTACAGGGTTAATGAAAATGTGTATAAAGCACTTTGAACATGGAAGTTACTAAAAAGATGTCTTTCCTTTTTCCCTTCCTTTCTTCTTGCTCTCTCCTACCCTTCATTCCCTTTTATGCCTCCCCTCCTCTCCTCTTTCTCTCTTCCATGCAGGGTGGGAAAGGGCTCCTTGAACACTGTTGAGAAATAGGAGGCTGGCCCTGAAATAGGTTTAGGGGCTCAAGGCCTTAAGAGTTGGCCAAATACTGTAATTAAGGAAAGAAACGAAGGAAGTTCTCACCGAAGGCTCTTGTCACCATCAGTGTGGGCCTCTGTGTGAGGTTGGAGGCTGCACTTCTGAAAAGAGCTAATTGCCTTTGGAGAAGACAAAGTACAGAACAGTAAAGAGGACTGCAAAACTGGAAAGTCTGAGAGGTAAGCAGAATGTGTTCCACTTGTCTCCTTTGCATGAGAGAGGAGTTGATGGAGCTTTGAAAATTAAGGGCCAGGTTGATTAATAAAGACAGTAGAAGTATCTTTTCTGCTGTTAGAAGATTAAAAATTCTACTAGGAGCCTTGGTGAGTTAGGCAGAAGTCATGCCAACCAATGGAATTAATTATAGAAGATTGTGGTGGAAGACCTTGAATTAATGATTGCAAGAGATCCTTACGTTGGCTTCTGAGAAATTCAATGTCTTCTTTGCAAAGGGAAGGGTGAGAATGTCTCCAAGAAGTTATGGCATGACTCAGCAGTCTTTTCTAAGGATTTTTGTCTTAACCTGAATGTTATGACTTCAGTGGTGAAGGTCAACATTGTCCCTGTTTTAAGAGGATCCCAGTCTTTAGCCACCCTGGTACCACCACCTGGCACTGACCATGATTAGTGGGAGTCATGGAAGTCTCACAGGAAGGGCCGGAAGTCCAGCAGGTTTCCTGCTTGGTGGATGCCTGGTCTCATTAGATTTTATGAGCACAAATAGATGAAGCCCAAATACCTTGGATGATGTTGTTTGTGCTTCCAGTCTGGATAGTTTTGGTGGGTGTATTTGCTTAAACTAACAGCAGCTCCCTCCCATGCCTCACCTCATCCTCTAAGAGATTTTCTCCTCCGGATACAATTCCACATTAATTTTACTAATACTTACCCTATGTGTGCAGGATGTTCAAAGAGAAATCAGACACAGCTTCTTACCTTAAGGAACTCAATCTATATAGCTCAACAAACCTAGGACATGTAAGAAGGAGCAATAAAAGGAAAGTCTTAAGAAGGCCCTAGCTAGCCACTAATAATAATAAGAAAAATTATTTGGAATGCTAGTTATCACTGTTATTATTTATTGAGGGCTTTCTATGGCCAAGGCATTTTGCCAAGCCCTTTATATCCATTGTTTTATATAATCCTCACAACAATTTCATGAGGTATGTACTACCACTAGCTCGATTTTAAAGAAAATGAGGATCAGAGAGCTATTGAAACTTGTCCAAGATGACACAGTTAAGGAAGAGTCTCCACAGCCTGTGTTCTAGACCATTCTACTGCACTGTCTCTTAGGGGAGCAGTGAGAAGGCGCTCTTGAGGTGTGTACTGAGCCAATCCTGGGCCCCTGGTTTGGGTCCTGGTCCATGGGAAGGTTTTGGGGGGTAGTAAAGGTTGTAGCTCACCTCGCTCTTCTCCTATTCCCCTCTTTGCCTCTGGAGTGGCCTTTCCTTACTTTGCAGGGTAAGATAGGAGAGTCTTCAGGCTTACGTTTTGGATGGAATAGGCAGAGGAAACTTTGTTTAGGTTCTAGGAGACCTCATTGTATCCAGCCAAGCTCCTTGGAGGTCTACTGTGTTTAGGGTCTGAGGCTCATGCTTTTGTTGTGCTTTGTCCTTTCTGAGAGGACCTGGTGGTGAGTGAGCTGGTCCAAGGTAGAACTGAGGCATTCCTAAGTCCCCTGACCAAATACCATCACTACTATCCCTTAATTGTTCCTTGTTATTATATCTTAGGGAAGTTGCCTTTTAAATGGATCCTATGGGACACGAAGATCAGGAGAGGGATTGGCCTGAGTAAAGGCACATGGGTGGGAAGCAGGAGGTGGGTGGCTGGAGTATGGAGTACCTAAGGAAAGCAGATTACCTGGGAGGGGAAAGTAGGCTGGAGCCATGTTGTGGAAATGCTGAATGCCAGGACAGAAGGTTTCAATGACAGGACAGAGGGCCTTCCTTCTCCCACTCCCACTCCCTGTATACAGAACTGAATACTGAGTTTCTAAACAGGGGAAGCAAATGTCCAGCAATGTCTTCTCCAAGAGTGACCCTGGAGGTATTGTAGGGCTGATGGCCCATGACAGGGAGGGGCTGGGCAGGAGCAATTACCTGTTGAAATATGGGCTTCTTATGGCACAGTCTAGGAGAGCAAAGGCTGCCAGTGAATCTTCTTAGTCTAGTCAAGCCATGGTAACAGCCTAGGGTACATCACTCAGAGTGACTATGCTTCTCTCCACTTCTGTCCATTTGAATCTCTCTTGCTCTTCCTCTTAATTTCTGCCTCTTCCCAGAAGCCTTCTCTAATTTCTCCCTCCTCTGTATTTCTCTAGGCCTTCCCATCTGTACCATATGTTGCTTCACTGAGTGATTTTTCTGTGCCATTCTTTGTTGAAGGTGCTGACAGTCACAGATTATATCTTAGTCCTCTCTGCCTCCTCAAGATGTCTTGAGGGGTTCACATGATTACTACATCCATAAATATTTTCTTACTGAAGCTAAATGATGAAATGGGAGGGGCCTTGAAGGTCATTTAATCCAAACTCTCTTTGGATACTTGAACTTACATCCTTGCCAAGAGTTATTCAGCCTCTACTTGTATACCTCCAGTGATGGGGTGCTTACTACTTTTTGGGATAGTCCTTCCCATTTTTGGGTAGTTCTGACGAAAAGTAGATCTCACTTATTGTGTTAACTTCTGTTCTCCATAGCTTTAGTCACTAGTTCTTGTTGCACACTTTATGACCCCACAGAACTAGTCTGTTTTCTTTCCTGCCTGAAAAGTCTTTGTATTTTTACAGATAGCTCTCACATCCTCTGTAATTCTCTTTTCCAGTTAGTTGCCCTTAGCTATATTTGATGTGGTTTGGGGTCATCTAATGAATCTGCTCACCCTTCTCTGTGCATGATCCTCTTTGTCAAAGTCCATTTCACAATGTGGTGGCTACGAAAAGACCTAATTCACCAAGTATGGCAAGATCATCTATTTTGCAGAGGCAGACACCTCCTCCCCTATTTTGGGAGCTACACTTCTGTTAATCCAACCTCAGAGAGAATCTACCTTTGTAGCAATCACTCTTGCCTCACACTGTGTTGTCTGTCACTTAAGCCCCTAGCTTTTAATCTCACCACCCCATCTCTGGCTGATGCAGTTGTTTGCTCGGCCTTATGTTTACCTGACACACCCCATCTTCCTTCCTTTCTCACAGCTGCCTCTTTCCCTGTCACCTTTCCTCGTAACAGCTTTCTGCCCCCTGCCTCAGGCTGACCTCAACCTCCTGTCACTCCCCACCCTTTCTAGTAAAGGGACTCCCAGGAAACCCAGCTGTATCACAGAACAGGTTGGGAAAAAGGCCTGGGAAGACGAGGCCACCTTCATCCGCTTGGATTCGCTACGAGATTTGTAGCAGAACTCGATTAAGGCAACCAGCATGGCTAGTCCAAGTCCTCCAATCAGGATGTAGAAGACGCCCGCCACATTGCTGAGGCTCAGAGCACTCGTCTTGTCCTAGGAAGAGCAGGAGGGGGGGAGGGGAAAGAGCAAAGTGAGCCAGGAGGCTAGAGACCATCCACTTAACAGCATTTTTACACACATACACTCAGCCCCATCACCCTCTTTAACGTTCATAATAGTTGGAAAGGCTTTTTATTTATTGACAGAGTGTTAAACATTCCCCAGGAAAAAATGTGTGTGTGTGTGTGTATAACAATTTTCCAAGCATCCCTGATTGTGTTCAATTTATAATTATATTTTCTCCCCTCCTCGTTGTCTGTTCTAGGGTGGGAGACACCACAAGAAATTCAGGGCAGCTTCTACCAAGATCTGCACCTTTGAGCATACCCCATTCTTTCAGAAAACCGTGTCCTTTCCTTTTCAGCTCAGTTCCTGCCCCTCATCCCCTCTGTTGCTCAGCAACGCATTGGCCTCACTTGTTGTTTTTGTTTCTGTGCATTTTTCTGGGAGTTGGTACTTATAATGAACTTTCCCCTAGATGTGCATTTGATTTCAATTTAATAAGACAGTTATTGTACGTATAATAAAGACCAACAAATGTATACCTTTAACTTACTGCTCTGAGTCCCAATTTAGGGAAAAAGAAAACTGGGAGGCTAGGAAGAGTAAAAAGGCACTGAGCTAGAAACATGGCTCTATTAAGTCCTAATAATTATGCTTAATTGGTGTCATTTTTCTGTTGGAGGTGCTTGCTAAAAAACACTGCAGGCAGACTCAGGTGGCTGAATTTAGAAATCTCTGTTGCCTGTAGTGAAAGATCTTGCACTGGTTTTGGAGAAGCAGGGTCATGGAGCTGGGTGCTTAATTCCTAGGGGCCTGGGGACAGGCATCCATGTTCAATAGGAGGTGGACAGAGCTCACCTTGTGGAGCCTGAGAAAGGCCATCAGTCATAGGCCAGAGACCTCCTTCAGAAGTGAGGGATGCTCTCCACCTCCTGAGTTCTGTCACCTCCAGTGGGGTTCAAAAGTCGGGGACTGAGTGACAACATCGTCTCACGTGGTGAGAACCACCAAATAAAGCTGGTGGTCGTGGTGGGAAGTAATGGCTCAGGAAGAGGGGAAACTGCTCAAATTCTTGACCCGGGCAAGGGAACATCTTTAGATCTTGGAAGAATCCTCATCCCCAGATGTCATGGTGGCTCTCACACCTTTGTTTACATTGTTTACTCAGATACATCAAGTTTCTCATTGAATTACAATGAAATGTACGCCTCAACTGACACAGGCACAACCATGGTTGGTTGGTTGGTGGCACTGGAAAGGATATAGCTTTTACACCTCTCCATGTGTTCTTTTTCAGGTGGGATGTAGGCGAGCCACACAAGGGCTGGACTCTTTTGCCCTAGCGACTCCTTGGACATCTGCCTATTAGAATCTGGGTGTGCAGACAGGGGTCTGTTATTGACCAGGTCAGTGGCCTCTGCCCTAGTTCTACTTGGTGCATTGTACAGGATTCAGCACGGCTGAGCTTGGGGACTGCAGCTGGCAAATAGCAGCATGCTTTCCCTCCCCAGAAGCAGTCTTGGCCAGCAGAGCTGTAGGATTATCTAAAGCAAACCCCCTCGGTGCTTCCTGTATTGCTAAAGCAGATGGCTCTTGAATATCGGTTACACTTGGCAAGGAATATTCTGGCTTTGGAAGCAGTGGAAATGATTATTCAAAGAGGGTAGAATGTTTCCTGCTCTGGTATAATGGCCTGATAAGGGAAATATTCAAAAATGAGTTTTGTGCTTGGTTCAAGTGTTGGCTGAACAAGTAATTCCCACTTGGCATGATTTTCCAGAAGGCTCAAAATGTCTCCCTGTTTGTTGTTCAGGAGGTCTGTAATTCTGCCTCTGGACAGCAATTCTTCAGAGTCCTTGGAGGACTTATGGTCAGCAGAAGCTCCTGTGAAACTCTTCTGCGTGGCCAGGGCTAGGGGTGTGGTGGGGAGGCATCTTAACACATTATCAACTCACACCTTAGAAAAGAGTAGTTGACAATGATGCGCAGAGAGAGTGGGGAACAGACCTGGGGGAAGGCAGTAGACAAGAAGGCTGGGAGGTAAGGAATGAGTCCTGTTGATTTCACAAGCTGATAAGCCCTTCAATAGCTGAAGTGTACCTTGCGTCCTTGGTCACCAAGGCTGTTTGTGTTTCCTTTCTCATGGTCTTTCCCAAGTTTGCCTTGGTTGTGGATTGCCTTCAAGGGTAAGGGAATGGTGGTCATCTTTTTTTGTTACTATCTTCAAAAGACCCTAAGAGGGCATCTGCCTCCCTGGCTGTAGAAGATAGAAAAGGCGGAGTGTCCACTTCTGCTATATCTGGGAAGGAAGTAGGGTCAGATCTTCACATAGAAGTACGGGGAGGGAGCATATTCTATATCAATGCAGAAGGATAAATGTCCAGTGACTGAGCATTTGATTATGTCTGGAGGTGGAGAGCATCCCTCACTTCTGAAGGAGGTCTCTGGCCTATGAAGATGGCAGTGTATGTGTGTGTGGGGACAATCCCATACAAGCAAAGAGGATAGCCAGAAGGGGGCCGCCACCTATTGCAGGACACACAGTGCCACTGATCCTTCTTTATGTCAACACAATTCTGTAGTAACAGGGATCAGGGAAGACCTCTAGAATAGAGGGGGCACCTGCGCCCTATCACCACCAATAGCAGAAAGGAAACTTAGATGTAACACAACTGTCTAAATTTGGCATAGTCTGATAGTGTGTAAAATGAATGGCTGGTGTTGGTGTCTTCTTAGGCCACATAGTTGAGAATTTACATTTAGGCAAGGGTTTATGATTTCTCTTATGTGAGCCATTAGCTTTTTGATAGCAGCAGATTTAGTTTTTTCAAAGGAGGCCCAAGGCCACCGTCTTCTGTTCAGTTGCCGTTACTAACTCTCTTCGACTCACTCTGTTGGAATATGATGGGGTGTCCTGAAGCAGGGACAAAAATCTCTTTTATTTAAGGGCCAGAACTCTGATTCCTTCTCTGGTGCATAGTGCCCATACACGAGGAGGCTTGCTCATGAACTTGTGTACAGATAGCTATGTTCATGTTTCACGGACAAGCGACACGCTTCCCAGCTATGACCAGGGCAAGGGGGAAGATGGAGTTTGAGTCTTCTGAGCACCCGTCTGGGAACCCCGTTCTCCTCCCATTCCGTAGCAGCTGTGCTCACAAAAGCTAGGCAGCTTGTCAGTGGGAGTGAAAAAGTCACAACTTGTCTCCTTCTGGGGGGTGGGGGGGAGAGAGTGACAGTATTGAGAAGAGTGACAGGAGAAAAGAAAAACAAAAATTCCATCTTTCAGGATTGTTAGGCTTGTTGTTATGGTGACCAGACCCCCCCTTCTTCTGTTCCCCTTAACCTGTTGTTTTGATTTGCCACCTCCTTCATGTAGAAGGGAGATGTTTTCTTTTTCATATTTTTCCTTGCTCTTCCCACATAACTGGGGGACTGTCCCAAACTCCCTCTGTGTTTCTGAGCCAACATCTCTTCTAATAACGTGGGACCGGCTCGAGTCTTTGCGAGGTTTGAGTCAGGTCTGAGGCAAAGAGACCTGAAGCTTTTTTCACAGCATAAGTAGAAAGTTTTATGGAGAAGCCAAGGCCTGGCCATAATAAGACCAGTCCCTCCCACGGAGACTGGTGCAGCCCGTCATCCAAGGCCTGTTAAATCTGGACCAAGCTTCAGGTTTCTCCAAATGCTTCCATTCCGTCCTGGTAAGAGTGTGAACTCCTACAAAGCAAGGCTGTAGCTTCTGCTCTTCTCTACATTCCGCAGGAATTCCACACATTTTCTGATGTGTGTACAACTGGAGTTTTGGGGGCTGCCTGCAATCCTTCCACATGCTGAATCTGTAACCCGACTTTGTCTTTCAGGCCATGGGAAGAGTCCGACCCCTCTTCCACTTATTAGCCTTTCTGCTCTGGTAGGCTTTCTCTTGTGCTTTTCCAAAACATATTTTTGGCCTACAAACCATTTTCCTGAGCAGTTGGATATTTCCTGGGAGTGGAGACTGAGGGGTTGGCTAGGCTCACTCACTAGCCAGGACCAAAGTGGGAAAGCTATGGAGGTGGATTTGATTCAACTAAAGGAAGACCTTTCAAATCTGTAGAGCTGTCCAAAGGTGGAATGCCCTGCCATGGATAGCGGTGAGTTCCTTAAATGTGGATGTATTTAGGAAGATGCTGATAAGGTCATCTAAGGGATTCAAGCCCTGGACACAGAGCTGGACCAAGTAACTTTTGACACCCACACTAACCCCAAGTGATTTGAGGCATCTAAGGAGTTCCTAGAGGGCCTGAGATCATGCTTTTATAAATTCTCCCTAGAGACTAACATCTCTAGGGGATGCAAAAAAGGAACTCATGTTAATTGGCAACTTCTCCTGTTCCATTTCTAATCTAGGCCAGTTCCCTAGCCTGCATATTTTCCCCAAGAGCAACACAGGATGAGAATTCGCCCATTGTACTAATAATTGGCAAGGCAAATGCTGCAAAGTGAGGGTTGTGGGGGCGGCTTTTCTCAGCAATATGTGCTCAGGGACCGGCTGCTGTACAATGCACCACAGAACATCCTGACTCAAAACAAGATTGCAGCAGAGAACTCAAGGAGACGATGTGGGTCATGGAGGGGAACCTAAGGGTTGGCTGAGGCTGAGGCCTCTTCCAGAGTGGGAGGAATTTTCCAAAACAGAAGCACTAGTCTGAGGGTAAAGTGGGTGTCCCCATAGGGGGCCTACACTGTGAGCTGAATATCTACCTGGACTATACATTGGAGAACAGGGGTCTTGTGTGTCAGAGGAAAATAGAGCCTGCTGTCCCCAGAGGTGCTTCTGGCTCACGGCCCCAGAGAAATAGTTTTAAAGGAAAAGTCATTGTTTCTGTCTAGTCCCTTCTTCTAGGGCAGTAATGGGAGACTTAGGATATGAGGTTTAAGAATCTGGGCAGGACCCAGGATGTTTTGACATTCACCCTCTGGTCTGGGTAACTGCTGTATGTTGGACATATCATCTTGGAGCACACAACTCCCAGGAGGTGCACCTTGAAGTCACTGGTTCTCTCTAGGCCATTGCTTGCTCTGTCTTACAGAGGCTGGGAACCCTAACCCTGAGTAGGATTCTAGCTGGAACCAGAAGCCTCCGGGGTTTGGGGGAGATGGAATGGCTTCTGCATCTCTTTGTCTCAAGGATTTTTTTCCCCAATCCATGCCCCTTTGACATTGCCTATTGGGGGTGTCTTTAGTGCAGGAGACTGCAGTGGGTAGGTGAGGGAGTGAGTAGAGCAGAGCTTCATTGGTTCCCAGGTCCTTCCTGGTGGCCAGGGCTCTTCAC